>NC_056728.1:1343655744-1343975744 GCF_019279795.1 Protopterus annectens
TTAAATACTACTGACCAAGGCTTTAGATCTGAAATTTGGGACATGGTTAATGACTTTGTACCCAGAGGTTATGACAAGAATCTGCTAGAAAGTAGTGCTCAGTATGTTCAGTCTGAACCTCATAAGTTAGCTAGACCTTACTTGCTTAATAATGGTGCTTTACGCAATGATGGTCCTCACCAAGAAAGAGAGAAAAAGCAATATAGCTTGGGTTACGTGATGAAATATAATAGACACTCGCGACAGATGCAAAGTATTATAAAAAGGAATTGGACCATTTTACAGTCTAATATTCTTCTTTCGGTTTTTCCCGGTTAGTGGTCACCACAGCGGATCACCTGTTCGCTCATGATTGGCAGTGGAGTTTTACGGTGTCGAGTTGCCAGCCCGGCGCCCAACCTTCCACAGAAGGCACACACATGCATGCACTCACACCTAGGGCCAATTTGGAGTGTCTAATTCACCTACAGCATGTCTCAAACAAAAAAGATAGTTGGAGCAAGACCATTTTTTTGCATTTAAGAATGAGAAGAATTTAAAGCAATTACTATGTTTTACGGATATGAAGCATAATGTGCAAGAAACTCAAGTACAAAAGAAGTTTACAGATCCCTGTCATAATTGTACTTGCTGTAAGTTTATTAATACACATTTGAATTTTGAACACCCTATTCTTAAAACTAAGTTTTTATTTAAGACGTTTGCTACATGTACAACTGAGAATGTTGTTTATCTGGCGAACTGCGTAAAATGCACCTGCTACCACACAGGCAAGAATAATTGCAAACTTAAGGGAAAAATATCTTCACATGTCTCAAATTCATAGAGGGATAGAGAGTAATGCCCTGTCTAAGCATATTATTGATAATGAGAATGATCATACAATTAAATTTAGGGTATTGCAAAGGATTTATTGGTGACATAAATAGAACTGAAATGGCTGAATACAAGTGGATAATTTTTTAAGAGCCGATATGCTACAGGGTCTCAATAAAATTAACAGTATTAAATCTATATTGAAAATGAAACATTAATATGTCTGAGCTATTGCCCTTTAAAATTTGATCAGTGTTTTAATTAATTTTACAATGTGATTGGCTGGCAAGAATTATTTAAAGATTGAACTGAGTAAAGGTAATTTATGTATTGATAAAGAGTTTTATGCTCGAAAGCTTTACACTTTTTGTTTTATAATAAATTTATATTGTGTGGACATCCATGCCTTGGCTTATTCATTTTGTTCTTTTTTTGAAACAGAATACCGGAGTTTGTACAGTATTTTCCTGACTACCGGAGAATCAATTTGTTTTCCGGATAATCCGGAAAAAAACGGATTGGTGGCAACTCTATTTGGGGAGGATGTCAGGATCCCATCAAGGGTTGACTGTCTGCCTGTGGCTTTGATATATGTAACTGGTGTGGTCATAATTTGGATGAACTTGTAGAGATGTATACTACTGGTCAGATTTTCAGATTGTATGATTTGCCAGTCTATATAGGGCTTCATGAAGGAATTTTGAGGTTGGGGTATATATACAGGTGTGTGTGTGTGTGTGTGTGTGTGTGTGTGTGTGTGTGTGTGTGTGTGTGTGTGTGTATATATATATATATATATATATATATATATATAAAATCGAATGGACAAGCACATGATTGCAATTGTCTGAGTGTTTAGATGTCCTCCTATATTACTACTGCAGTATTCTTAACATTAGGAATCTCTCATCCAGGGCAGCCAGACATTTGGCCAGTATATTCAAGCTTAATGATCTTGTATGCACCATATGCCACACATATTGCTCCCCGTACAGAATGTTGGGAGTAAAAGTGATGTACAGACACACTTATCCAGAACTAGACTTATTTGCAGCCAGTCCAAATGCCATTATTGACACAGTGTCAATGCTGACCTCTCTTCCAAAAGCTTTGTCATTAACAGTATTCTTTCAGTCTCTTCTTCCTCTGACTGCCATGCCAGTCAAGAGTGTTTTTTCGGGCACTGGGATTCATGGTCTCTTCTATTCCAATGCTCCCTCTTACCAGACTGCATATGTGGAAGCTTCAATGGCACTTCAAGTCAGTTTGGCTGCAGCACTGTCACCCTATGGATTTCAGTGTACCTCTCCTTCCCTGTCTAAAGAAGGAATTCAAGTGGTGGATTCAATAGTTTGCTCTCAACTCAGACTTACCCTTTCAGCTTCAGTCCCTTCATAAGAACAGTTCATCAATGCCTCAGACATGGGGTGAGGGGCTTCACTGGGTTATGTGAAAGTTCAGGGTCCCCCTCCCACCACCAGAAGTCAGATGATATCTACATAAAAAGAGATGAAGGCTCCGATTCTGGCCTTTCAAGCTTTTCACCCCATGCTCTCTCCAGGCCCATGGAAGGTGTACCCAGACCACACTACAGTGATGTGGTATATCAACTAGCAAGGAGGCAAAAACTCTTACCTCCTCTGCAGGATGGCTCTTCAGGCTTCGTAGGTGTCTCTCAGTTATCAGTTAACTCTTCAGGCAGTCTATATCCCTTCACAGCACAATCTAGTGCAGTCTCCCTGAGCAGGTCCAAAACACAGGCTTATGAATGGATGCTTCACAGAGACCCATTTCTGGACATTGTCCATTGCTGTATTCCTCAGGTAGATGTTTTTGCCTCCCGGGAACTACCCTCCCATCAGTCTGACAAGCCTGATCTGCAAGGGCATGGAACTTATAAACAAAGACATTGGCAACCTTCAAACACTGGACCCCACCCAGTTTGGGTTTGAGAAGGGCCGATCTTGTCTCCTGAATCTGATTGACTTCTAATTTATCTCCAGAGCTGTGGATGAGAGTAAGGCAGTCCACACAGCCTATCTGGACCTCGCCAAGGCTTTCGACACCATCCCCCACTCTGGAATCATAGATAAACTTACTAAGCTGGGCATAAATCCCTATGTCACTCGATGGGTTGCCAACTGGCTTACTGACAGAACCCAGACTGTAAAAGTAGCCGACTCCAAATCCAGCTCCAGACAAGTGACAAGTGGAGTACAGGGTTCAGTCCTGGGACCACTCTTGCTTGACATCTACTTCTTTGAAGTACAGGCCAACACTAAGGGACTCTGGCTAACAAAGTTTGCAGATGACTGCAAACTGGGAGCCATTATTGAATCCCCAAATCATGTGGATATTCTACAAAAGGGCCTTACAGAAACAGATGCCTGGTGCCAGAGCCATGGGATCAAGCTTAATGCCAAGAAATGTATAGTTATCCCCTTTGGAAAAAAAACATGTACCCATGAACTACCACATAGGTGGCAGGACACTCAACATCGAAAGTGTGATGAGAGACTTAGGGACACAAGTGGACAGTGGTCTCACTTTCGATAACCACATCGCCACAACAGTCAGGAAATCCTTCTATGTGGCACACCTCATCACTAAGGGCTTTTCATCCAGAAAAAAGGAGGTCATTGTCCCACTGTACTCATCCCTCATTAGACCCATTATAGAGTATAATGCCCCATTTGGGATGTACCTCACAAGACATCTGCAACAGCTGGAAAGGCCACAGAAATACCTCACTAAAAGAATTACAGGCCTAAAGCAGATGCCATATGCGGACCATCTAAAAAAACTCCAGCTATACTCTGTGGCATATCGTCTACTCAGAGGCGACCTCTACTTAACATACAAGGCCATGTCAAACCCTGAGCTGTTGGAAATGCTCCACTTAAAGAAATCCCAATCCCTCACAGCCACATGCTCCAGGGATCTAAACCTTATCACAATGAACAAAACATGCTGGAGGTATAGGTTCCTGACCCAGAGACTCCCCATACTCTGGAATAGACTGCCCATACATGTCAAGCAGAAAGCCTCACTGGCCCTCTTCAAAAGGAACCTTGATGATTGGATGGGAGATAGGAAATTCACCCTGGGGATCATGTCAGTTGCCCTGCTAGACAGGGGCCCAAAGTAAATATTGTGGGAAAACAATTCCAGGGAATTTTTATGGCTAGGCTTGCATAGGCCTTAGGGCCGATAGCCTAGTACCAGCCTATGAACATATGAACAGGCAGCTCTCCCTCTTCTGTTCCAAAGTACACTGCCATCTGGTGCAGAAGACGGACACTTTTTCTTTTCCTTGGAAGGAGATGTTTCTTTATGCTTTCCCTCCTCCTCTTCTACTTCCAAGAGTACTGCAGAAGATTCAACTGGACTCACCAGACATCTTGCTAGTGATTCCCTTTTGGCCAAGACAGCACTGGTTCCCCCTTCTTAATGAAGCTGGCCAGGGGCAATCACCAGAAGTTACCTCAACAGTTGTACCTCTTCACACAGGGAAAGGGGTCTCTCATCCAGCCTCACTTATCCAATCTTCAACTGACACTGTGGGTGAAAGGGTTTTGATCCCCTTCAGGCACCTCTTTCCTGAAGACATGCTCAGGGTTTTACACAACACAAGGAAACCCTCAATTAGAAAATCTTACATGTCCAAATAGAAAAGGATTTAACTAGAAAATCTTACATGTCCAAATGGAAAAGGATTCTCTGTCTTGTGCCATGCTCATAACCAGGACCCTTTTTCAGTGAGGAGTCCCTTTGGTTCTCTCTTATTTGTGTGAGTTGCTCCATCTGGCCTGGCCCATTCTTCTATGAAGGCTCATTTGTCAGCAGTTTCTGCTAGTCTGCCCTTGAATCCTCCTTTGGCCTCTTGTTTTGAGGTCAAACAATTTCCTAAAGGCACAAAATGACACAGGCAGAAAGGTATAAAATAATGACCAAAGCTAGTGAAAGAGACCCAAACTTTAATATAAAATGTATAAAAACCAATACAAGCTAAGCGCCTCGGCCAAAAAGCATAACACCAGCAAACAATTAAATATACACTGCATTAAAAAATCCACCAATAAAATAATTCAATTAAAATGAAAAGAAAAGCAATCAAATAAAATAAAGCAATTCAGTTAAGAACCATACACATAGGAAAAACAAAAAGAGCATTTAGAATCAGGCTTTTAGAACATCTGAGGGATATAACAAACCAAAGGTGGAAAATTCAATTGCCACGCACTTTTTATTAGTGGATTTTTTAATGCAGTGTTGTATTTAATTGTTTCCTGGTGTTATGCTTTTGGCCGAGGCGCTGGAGCTTGTATTGTTTTTTGTACATTTTATATTAAAGTTTGAGTCTCTTTCACTGACCTTGGTCATTATTTTAATTTCTCAAAGGCATCCTGCATCTTGCAGATTTTGCTTCTTTGTAACATTGTACCTGGAACACTGTTTTGTTGCTTGCTTTTACTTCTGCTCGGGGGGTGGCTTCTGAGCCCCAGGCCATTATGTCCATTCCTCCTTTTTTATTTTTTCACAGGAACAGGGTGCCCCCCTTCGTACTAACCCTTCTATAATGCCCATGATAGTAAATAAATTGTCCTTGAATCCTTTTTCCCTTCTCCTCACTCTGCTAATGAAAGGGTCTTGCATACCTTAGATTTGCACAGATAGCTCAGGTACTACTTGGAAAAAACTAAGAACATTCATAAGTCTGACCAGCTTTTTGTTTCTTTTCATCCCAGGACATTGGGCTTGGCTGTTTCTAAGTAAACCATCTACTCCTGGACACCCAAGGCCATTTCTTTTGTTATTTTTTTATGGCAAATTAGAGCTCATTCCACTAGGGCTGCTGCTTCTTCTGGTGCTTTCTTCAAGGGGTTGGACACCAATTCCATCTGTGAAGCTGCTACTTGGTCTTCAGTGCATACCTTTACTAAGCATTATACGTTGGATATGGTTTCTAGGGCCAGAGCTGGTTTGCTAGAACCATTTTATATGGGCTTGTTTAGGACTCTTCTCAGCCTTCCACCTCCCATTCTGTTTCTTGATCCTTTTTACTCTCCCTACCATTACGGATACTGCAACAGTGATATAGAAGAACAGTCCAGTTGTGTAAAATCTTACTGTAACAGTAAAATGTCCTTCTCTTCAATGTTGCAGTATCTGCTCCCTCCCACCAATCCCCTCTTGTCTGTTCTGGTTTTTGTTTTAGATTCCCTTCTGGCTGAGGGTTTTCCCTTTTTCTTCTGCATTTTTTCCTTCTGGATGTGCATGGACTCCTTTGTCCTATGGATACTATTTCTCTTCTGGGGCAATTCAGTTCTGGGTAACTGCATCTGTATGTCAGTTTTACGTCCTACATTCTGTGGAAGGAGCATGTGTGCGATGTATGGCGCATACAAGATCATTAGGCTTTGGTATACTAGCCGAACATCAGGCTGCCCTGGGTGACAGATCTGTAACTTAAGAGTACTGTAACAGTGAAGAGAAGGATATCTACTGTTATGGTAAGATTTTACATAACTGTACTTTTTAGCATGGTTAGTAGGATTTCTAAGTTACAGATAGTTGGCAGGGTGTTGGGAGGATGGGTATTTTCTAGTGTACTTCTGTAGAAAATTGCACCAACACCAGCTTTTTTGTTGGCTCTGTTTAATCTGTTAATGTTACAACCTGGCAGGGCAAATTCTTCATTTTTTTGTTTCCTGGCAAAGACAGTTTCTGTAGCAACTAAGGTGTCTGGCATGTGTAGTGCTATCCATGCATAAATTTCACAGTGCTTGTTATAAATACTTTGCAAGTTGGTAGGATATAGATGAACGCTGGAGTGGGACTGTGGGTGATGTGTTTAGATAAATTTGGTGCTTGGGATAAGCTGTCTGCTGCTTAAATATGTTGACCTGGACATGGGTTTTTGTGGATGTCACCACTAAGCTTTATGGTCATGGAGCTGTGATGCTACAAGGTTTGTTCCTTGCTGTTACGTTTAATACCCAATTTATGAGTAAACTGCTGCTGCTTTGGATAATTGCATTTGAACAACAGTATGTACGAGTACGGATACAGATAGTTCAGAACCTCGTCTCCCTATCACAACCTATTTTGCTTGGGGGACAAAATATAAGAGTTTTGTTGGAATTGAGAGAGTAGTGGGTGTTGGTAGGATAAGTGTGCAAGTAGGAGATGTACTAGCAGGAGGAATTCTAGGAGAAACATGCTGTTTCTGGAATACAATCCAAATACAATACATTACAAAGGTCTTTTCATTGTTCTACACACACTTATAACAAACAGAAATTTAATATAACATGATACATACATGCCCTGTGAAGTAAGATGGTGACAGAGTGGATGTAGAGCTGTAACTGAGGGGAGACTTAGGACTTTATACTACTTCAGTGACTTAGACTCGGCAGAGGGAACAGAAGTGTGAAACTGCCCACTATTTAGATCGGTCATCTAGTCTAGGCTGCCTTGTAACCCAACCTCAGGCCCTTTATAACAGAAAGCAATCCATTTATAACCGGTGCTCAGCATTTAACACAGACGCACAAAGTAAAACAGGTTTTGTTTCATTTACTGAATACAAACACCAAGAAATTAAATGTATGAAAAAACAGGTTTACACAGTGTAATCTAATGGTCAAGTGAAAGGACAGCAATCAATTAGGTAAGTGGTCCTTAAGAGTGTAAGGATTACTCTATTGAGGGAGGGAGGGATGTTGCAGCCATGTTCTAGCACTAAGCAGTGACTTTTCTGACAAATTTATCTTACAATACAGTAAATCTCTGCAAATTAAACTTGGTTACATTGCACAGTTACAATAATCTTAATTGGTTATTTTTACACAAGGCCAGTTTACAGAGGTGTGACTTGTGGCAGAGCTCCTAATATGCAAGTGACAAAGACCAATGTAATGTCCACAATCTTTTTGCACAAGCTTAGCTAGCTACTGCTCACAGGTGCAGTTTTATACAATGTCAGTTCGCACAGATGTGACTCATGGCAGAGATTCTGCTATGCAAGGAGTAGAGGACCGATGTAATGACAATCTCAGCTGGTTATTGCTCACAGATGCCGCTTTTAGATAAAGCAAGTTCATAAGTGTGTGGCTTGTGGCAGAGCTCAATGTAATGTCCACAGGCTATTACACAATGACAATCTCAACTGGCTACTGCTCACAGATGCACCTTTTACATACGGCCAGTATGCAGAGGTATGACTTGTGGCAAATGTACTGCTAGTCCACATCACTGACTGGCAGATACATAATAGGATCAGCATTGCTTTGCGCAATGCACAGGTTTGTGCAGTAAAAATTAATGGGGAACGGAAAGGAAAATATAGTTTACCTAATGGTTAGAGACTTGGGAACTTAGATTTACAGTGCTCCTGAACTGTGATCTCATCTCCAATTGTCCATAGTAATGAGAAAATCCTTCTATGTGGCACAACTTGCAAGTAATGAATGGCATGGTATCTAGAAATAAGGAGATCATAATCACACTATGCTCAGCCCTCATCAGACCAATAAGAGTACAATGCCCCCATCAGCATGTACCTGGACAGGCATTTGTAACAGCTGGAGAAGCCACAGACATTCCTCATTAAAAGAATACAGGGTATAAAAAATGTCCTATGCAGACTGCCTCAAAGCTCTGTCCTTGTACTCTGTCTCCTACAGACTACAGAGGAGTGACCTATGCCTAACCTACAATGCATTCTTCGATCCAGCCCTTATGGATCTGCTACACCTATGCAAAACAAAACAAACAGCACTAGAATTACATGATCTACGGATTTAAACCTCATCTGTGACAAATATATTGGAGGGTCAGCCCCTTCCCCGGAAAGGGCTATCTATTTATGTGAAACCAAGGTCTTTCCTAAGCCTATTCACACACAGTTTGGACCAATGGATGGGAAATCACAAATTCACGCCTGGCTTGTCAACTGTGGCCCTTATAGACAGAGACAGTTTATACATGCCCTAAGGCACACAGGCATATACCAAAGCAGTTTTCAGCCTGTGGGCACTGATAACTGGGAAAATTGGGACATGAATGGCAAAGCTTAAAAAGGCTCTAGGGCCATTAGCTTAGTAATCTTCTATGATCCTCATGTACAACTGCAAGTATGCTTTAATACTGTACTGTCAACAGCACTGCTCTGTGCACACCATACTATAATGAATATACTCAAAATTCTATGATGCCCATTTGCCCACCACACTAACACACTAGCACTGCTTTACACAATACACAGATTTCTGCAGCAATAGATGGAAAATATATTTTTCTAGTGGACATCTGAAAGGATAGTTCAAAATTACACTAACAATGGTATTTTTTTACACACCACATACAATAACAAATGTGCTGCTATTCCAAGATGCTCATTTGTAGAACATACAGGAACAGCAGCACTGCCTTCCATAGTACACTGGGTTGTGCAGAAAGATGACTGCAAAAAAGATGGGGAAATACAGTATTTGTAGTGCTCATCTCACAATACCATTTATTACTTCCTTACAAATAGATCTGTACCGCACACACACACACACACACACACACACACACACACACTCTACTATACCCATATGGCTAACACACTAACAGGACCAGTGTTTTGTTCAATAGATATTAAAACACACTGTGGCAAAAATTTCAAAATCATTCACAGAACCAATAGAAAACAACATACAGCATTAATATATGTCAGGTGAAATCAATATTTAACACTGTACTGCTGGTACAATTTGCTTCTATGTTATAATGAAATATTCATTTTCACTTTATTGTAAAAGCAAACTAACATGCACTATGCAAACAAATATTTCAGAAAGCAATGTTTCAAACTGTAGTACTGAATTAAAAAAAGAGAATGAAATCCACACACACTGCCATATGAAAAACAAAATGGCAGGAATCTTCCCTTCAATAACATAGTATAATACGTCCCATCCTCAATAACATTGAGGAATGCACTACTACTGTTTAGAAAATAGAGCACAATGTTGCGGGTCCACGGATAATTTATTGTAAAAAACACATCCACAAACGAAGTAAAATGTAGTTAAAATCCACAATTGCTAACATCCACAATGGTTAAGCGCTTTCATCAAGTAGTTTGACTTCCTCAGAACACAGTGACTAGTAAAATCCAAGTTTAAATACATGAATTCTAATTAATCAGAAATTCAAAGTAACCAATCATGTTCAATGAAAATTCCCTCCTCATAAATATGTTAAATGCATGGTTGTTTAAAAAGAAAGAAAATATCAGTCTCATCATAAAATACACACACACATAACATCTCATTTCAATGGGAAAACTTATAATAAAAATGTACACTACAATACACTAATATGTTACTACACTGAACCTGCCTTTTCTTTTAGAATAGGCATAATAGAGATATGCTCATTAAGCCCTGGGGGGTAATCAGCAGCCAATCGCAATTGCCATAGCAATTCCTTTTTATACAACACATTTTGCCAGCCCCCCCCCCCCCCGACTTCAATGGTGACAAATTCTAATATAGCAAACTTGTAACACTGGAAATTACTACAAATAACACTATGTTTAAAGAATGCACTGGTGTCTTTTTCATTTTTGATATCATACAGATGTTCATATATCCTGTTTTGCAGTCTTCTCTCCGTCTTACCTACATAAAAGGAAGAACAGGAGCAGCACTTAGCTATATATACAAGTTTACTTGAATCACAATTGCCACTCTTTAAAAAAATATGACTCTTGTTTTGATTATCAAGAGTAATAGTATTTTCTTGTAAAATATATCGACAATAGGAACAGTTACCACAAGGTTTACTACCCCCTCTCTTAACCCTGGTATTGTTCAAAATATGATCCTTCTCCAATATTGTCTTAATATTGGGTCCAACCTTGATGGAAAAAATAGGTTGTTGGCCCAATATACGATATATTTCGGCATTGGTTCTAAAAATGTTCCAGTTTTTTGTTAAAGTTCCCTTTATGTGAGAATACAAGGGACTATATTGCACCACACAAGCATGCTGGAAATCAGGTTTATCATGAACATTCATATCTTGACTTATATCTTGACTTATAGGTTGGGATCCTACCCTACCCACACCAAGTAGGGGGGTATACACCTTACCCCATTTGTTTAAGACCTCTTCAAGAATAGGGTCAATAAAATGTCCAGGATACCCTCTCTCTAAAAACATCTCCCTTAAATGTTGAAATTCTATAACATCATCTTTCCTAGTGGTCATTCTAATAACTCTTATAGCTTGACCCTTAATAATACTCTTTTTCTGATGTATAGGATGATGGCTGGTGTAGTGCAAGTAACTGTTACAGAAGGTCTTTTTGCGATAAATTTTAGAAATAAAATTATCATGCCCTTTAATAATTGTGGTATCCAAGAAGCTAATTTCTTGGGAATCAAATTGATAAGTAAACTTTAAATAATCTGTGGTTTGATTCAAACACTGAACAAACTCAACAATCAATAGTAAACCTTGTGGTAAATGTTCCTATTGTCGATATATTTTACAAGAAAATACTATTACTCTTGATAATCAAAACAAGAGACATATTTTTTTAGAGTGGCAATTGGGATTCTAGTAAACTTGGATATATAGCTAAGTGCTGCTCCTGTTCTTCCTTTTAGGTAGGTAAGACGGAGAGAAGACTGCAAAACAGGATATATGAACACCTATATGATATCAAAAATGAAAAAGACACCAGTGCATTGTTTAAACATAGTGTTATTTGTAGTAATTTCCAGTGTTACAAGTTTGCTATATTAGAATTTGTCACCATTGAAGCCAGAGGGGGGGACTGGCAAAATGTGTTGTATAAAAAGGAATTGCTATGGCAATTGAGATTGGCTGCCGATTACCCCCCAGGGCTTAATGAGCATATCTCTATTATGCCCATTCTAAAAGAAAAGGCAGGTTCAGTGTAGTAACACATTAGTGTATTGTAGTATACATTTTTATTATAAGTTTTCCCATTGACATGAGATGTTATGTGTGTGTATTTTATGATGAGACTGATATTTTCTTTCTTTTTAAACAACCATGCATTTAACATATTTATGAGGAGGGAATTTTCATTGAACATGATTGGTTATTTTGAATTTCTGATTAATTAGAATTCATGTATTTAAACTTGGATTTTACTAGTCACTGTGTTCTGAGGAAGTCAAACTACTTGATGAAAGCGCTTAACCATTGTGGATGTTAACAATTGTGGATTTTAACTATGTTTTACTTCGTTTGTGGATGTGTTTTTTACAATAAATTATCCGTGGACCCGCAACATTGTGCTCTATTTTCTGATTTGGTTGGTTTTGAGCACTTTACACTATCTTTTGGACTTTGTATTTCATTCAGTGGTTGTTGCTATGGGGTCCCCGGAACCCTTTGTCTTTCTCCTATAATGGATTCCAACCAGTCTGAAATCGTATCCTTGAAGAAGGATGTGGCTGAACTAAAGGGTGAATTAACCAAGTTAATTGAACTTTTTTCACAGTATAGTAACAAGGATTCTGTTTGTATTCTCCCTCCATATAACTCTAAAAATGGCAATATTGTAGATAAGGACAATATACTTGTTTCAGAGCCTCGTAGATTGCATTGCCACTTTAAGAACACCGATGATGTCATCACGACGGCGCAAATCCATCAAGAGGAACGACGAGAATGTTCTACTTGCTGCACTAACAGTGCTTCTGCATCGGAAGATGGCGTGGGACCAGGTCGCTCTAAAAAACCTTACAACAACTGTGTGGTTCATTTTGAGGGTGATATTGCGTCTTCACCGGCTGAACTTTTTAACAACAAACGGATTCGTTGTACAGAGTGTTCCAACACAGGTACTGTTTGTGCTAAGGCTAATGGCAATAATTTTCCTGACTTAGATCCTGGCAGTAATCACGTACTGCCAGGGTGTAGAGAGCAAGTTAATGGTTATAAAAGAAGTGACTCTCGGTCTTGCAATGAGCAAAACGCTATTAGAAACAAGAAGGAATGTTTAAGTAATTTATTTCAGAAGCATTTTGTACAGGAGTATCGGTACCCAGTGCAAATAAACAGTTTAATTTCCATTCTATTAGAGACATGATATATAGTTTTGAAAAAAAAACTGTTTAAATTTAAGATGTGCCAAATGGAAGTATGTTATTTAAACGAATGTATAAAGCAAAAATTAGTTCCACAAGGGCTGAGAGTTTTTAAATTTCCTTATGGTATATACTATGATGCTGATATTGTTAGGAGTTTTACAGATATGTTTGACCGATGGGGTTTAGAATTATTAGGCAAAACTGTTTCTCTATATGAGGGAATGGAACAAAAGTTACATGATGAAGTGAATTTTTTACATGAACAAATTATATCTGATTTATTGTTTGATCAGTATGAAAGCTTGTTTTGTAAAATCATTTCTAGGGTGGACCAGAAATGTGATAGTATTTTTAAAAAGAAGCTCCATAAATTAAATAGGGACATCAAACCGTATAAATTACATCAAGTTTATCCCACTGACAATTTATTTTTTTATGATAGAGAAAGTGGCTATATTGATAATCTAGGTAATGAAAAGAGAGGTATGGGTAAAATGGGCTCTAAATTTACTCTTGAACCAAGTGGTGACGGTTTTGAGGAATTTGAGCCAGACTGTTTTGTTGACCCACAGGATTTTCCATTACCCAGACGCTCAGAAAGAATAGCCAATCGCAGACAAGGAGTATACAAAACTTACAGCAGGGCAGCACAACAAACCTACGGACACAACAAATGGTAGATTCTGAAACTCAAATACAAAGTGTGGATAGTATTCAATACAGTTTGGATGGGTTTAATATATATATAACTATTCAGATGTTCCTGTCACTAAGGATTTATTTTCATTATTTTCCAGAGGGTTTAAATTTGTACCAACTAAAATACCTGATATAGGTCAAGTGATGGTGGATTTACAGTTATATTTTAGAAAGTTAAATTTAAATATTATATTTTCAGATAAAACTCACATTGAGGTACCGAGTGGTACTGTGAAGAGAAGTAGTACATTTAACCCCCCACTACACCCGTTAGTTACAACATATGAAAAATTAGTTAAGGAGGACTTATATAAAATATGGGGGGAAAAAGAAGGGTGTTTGCTAATATGAACCCCAAGGAAAAACAACTACAGAGTAGTTTGAGAGAGGACCAAAATATCAGAATTATGACACCTGACAAAGGGGGTGGGGTGGTATTGTACAATTCTGAAGACTATACTAATGATATGCAAAATATTTTATTTCAGGCTGATAGCTATTCTTCATGTTCAAGGAATGAAATACATATTTCATACAGTAGATTGGATAGCTATTTATATGAATATCTCATGGATCAGAGAATAACCAGAGACGAGTATGATTTTTTGTTGAATAAGTTTCCGAAAACTCCAGTAATATTCGGCATACCAAAAATACATAAAAATTTGAATAAACCACCTTTTAGACCTATTGTGGCAGCAGCAGGTTCCAAAACCCACAATCTGGCAGTATTTGTGGATAAGAAATTGAAACATATCTTGAATAAATTTCCACACCTTTTAAAAGATTCCTGGGACTTTTTGGGACTGCTTAAGAAAGAGTTATGGTCAGTAGACTGTATTCTCCTGACTATAGATGTTCAGGACCTATTTTCCTGTATCCCGAAAGCAGAAGGTTTGTGTTTTTTTGAGGAAGTCCTGTTTTGTCATTCTTTATTGAGCTCGGATAAAGTACTATTGGTGTGTGAGTTTATGTATCTTATTTTGGAGAACAACTATTTATTTTTTGAAGGTGAATATTTTCAGCAACTAAAAGGTGTTGCAATGGGTGCTGCATGCGCACCCTGTATGCTAATTTGGTGCTTCTGGGTTGGGAATACAAGTATATTTTCCAGAATGAAAAATTTTTTTCTAATATTAAATATTATGGTCGCTTCTTGGACAATATTTTTATTGTGTGGGTTGGAGGGCCCGAATTGATTGTTGAGTTTGTTCAGTATTTGAATCAAACCACAGATTATTTAAAGTTTACTTATCAATTTGATTCCCAAGAAATTAGCTTCTTGGATACCACAATTATTAAAGGGCATGATAATTTTATTTCTAAAATTTATCGCAAAAAGACCTTCTGTAACAGTTACTTGCACTACACCAGCCATCATCCTATACATCAGAAAAAGAGTATTATTAAGGGTCAAGCTATAAGAGTTGTTAGTTGTTAGAATAACCACTAGAAAAGATGATGTTATAGTAGAGTTTCAACATTTAAGGGAGATGTTTTTAGAGAGAGGGTATCCTGGACATTTTATTGACCCTATTCTTGAAGAGGTCTTAAACAAATGGGGTAAGGTGTATACCCCCCTACTTGGTGTGGGTAGGGTAGGATCCCAACCTATAAGTCAAGATATAAGTCAAGATATGAATGTTCATAATAAACCTGATTTCCAGCATGCTTGTGTGGTGCAATACAGTCCCTTGTATTCTCACATAAAGGGAACTTGAACAAAAAATTGGAACATTTTTAGAACCAATGCCGAAATATATCGTATATTGGGCCAACAACCAATTTTTTCCACCAAGGTTGGACCCAATATTAAGGCAATATTGGAGAAGGATCATATTTTGAACAATACCAGGGTTAAGAGAGGGGGTAGTAAACCTTGTGGTAAATGTTCCTATTGTCGATATATTTTACAAGAAAATACTATTACTCTTGATGATCAAAACAAGAGTCATATTTTTTTAAAGAGTGGCAATTGGGATTCAAGTAAACTTGTATATATAGCTAAGTGCTGCTCCTGTTCTTCCTTTTATGTAGGTAAGACGGAGAGAAGACTGCAAAACAGGATATATGAACATCTATATGATATCAAAAATGAAAAAGACACCAGTGCATTGTTTAAACATAGTGTTATTTGTAGTAATTTCCAGTGTTACAAGTTTGCTATATTAGAATTTGTCACCACTGAAGTCAGAGGGGGGGACTGGCAAAATGTGTTGTATAAAAAGGAATTGCTATGGCAATTGCGATTGGCTGCTGATTACCCCCCAGGGCTTAATGAGCATATCTCTATTATGCCTATTCTAAAAGAAAAGGCAGGTTCAGTGTAGTAACATATTAGTGTATTGTAGTATACATTTTTATTATAAGTTTTCCCATTGAAATGAGATGTTATGTGTGTGTATTTTATGATGAGACTGATATTTTCTCTCTTTTTAAACAACCATGCATTTAACATATTTATGAGGAGGGAATATATATTCACGGGGGAATTTTCATTGAACATGATTGGTTATTTTGAATTTCTGATTAATCAGATTTCATGTATTTAAACTTGGATTTTACTAGTCACTGTGTTCTGAGGAAGTCAAACTACTTGATGAAAGCGCTTAACCATTGTGGATGTTAATAATTGTGGATTTTAACTACGTTTTACTTCGTTTTTGGATGTGTTTTTTACAATAAATTATCCGTGAACCCGCAACATTGTGCTCTATTTTCTGATTTGGTTGTTTTTTGAGCACTTTACACTATCTTTTGGACTACTGCTGTTTAGCACAACTATCAAATGCATTACAAACCCATTTAAAGAGAGAACTAGATTGCTGCCATAACTCTATGACACACATTATATAGCACAACTATGAAACTCTAGGGTATTGTCAATTATTGACTGCAACTCTGTTTCAATAGCATTTACCTATGTTGGAAGAGATTAAGTTTTGATTACTTTGCATATTGCCCACAAAAAACGTTCTGCTGCAGCAATGTACACTAGCCAACACAATACATATTCATTACAGCTAAGATTATACCTTTGAAAAAAATCACAATAAAGTTAAGCACCTCACTAAGAGTATTCAAAAACAAGAGAGATAAGTATACATACAAAAGAAAAAAATCTGCTCAGAATAACAGTAACCAAGCTTCTCAAAAGCAAAAAGGTTGCAACCCTAATACAAAATCTGTGAACCTATTCACTGGTTTAATGCCATCTTTGTATATGTTGCTTTGAATAAACTGTCTTTTTTGTTTTTCAGACTTCTGAGTTTGCCTAGCTTCTGATTTAAACCATCTGTGAGAAAAGTTTAGGAAGGGTCACAAATATATAAACTGCACAGATTTATGATAAAAATTGTGATCTGTTACCTTTATAATTCCCCATATAAACTAATTATTATTTTCCAAAATCAGGATTTTTTTTCCAGCTTGCTGGCACAGTAGGACAGTGACTGCTTCTACTGCTGCTGAGACTGGTATACTTGCCTTCCCACTGACTCTAGAAATTACAGATCCATCAGTCTGATGAGTCTCGCATGCAAAGTCATGGAACCCATCATAATGAACCTAAATAACATTAATAAAAAAAATTAACATACTTCATTTTCAACAGTTTGGCTTTATCAAGGGTACACAGCCTGTCTGATAAATCTAACTTCTTCTAAAGAGTGATGCTGGCAGTGGCTATGCTCTCCATAAAGCGTACTTAAGGCTATTAGGTAGGAACCTTTCTTTAAAATGCATTTTTCCTGCAGGTAATATTAATTCATTTAATCAAGCCTGTATATATAAACAACCCAGCACTTTTATTCCAGCTACACCTAAAGGAGTCCAACGCTTCATTGATGCATGTGAGATTGCCTTTAGGGAGTTGAATGTCTCATCTGTTAGTAAATTGTCATTTTACAATCTGACTACTGGAGAACACAGAGCATTGCAAGACTTAACAACTTTACATTCTCTGATCATTATACAAGCTGATAAAGGAGGTGGTATTGTTTTATTAGACAAAGATTTATATGTTACACAAATAGAGAAACTTTGATTTGATACTAATACGTATCAATGCATTTCCAAACCCATGGTTAATGTTATTATAGATAAAGTCTCTTTTTTAATCTTTGATCTGTTGATCACTAATTTGATTGATGACTCACTTTAAGTATTTTAGTGTTCATAAGCCTATTGTTCCCAGGATATATGGTTTATTATGTAAGCAAAATGAATAGAATGTTAAAGGATCGTATTTTAGAATATGTGAGAGATATTACCAATTGCAAACAGTCCAATGCATTGGCTTGTCATGTTATGAATAATGATCGTTCTCATTCTTTCAAATTTCTAGTTTTGCAACATATTTATAGGAACCCTAGGGGTGGTGATATGGAAAATATTACAGAGGGGCACGAGCAAAAATGGATATTGAAGCTTAATGCTGAGAAGTTTCCTGGTTTGAATGCTGTGACCACATTAGTCCCCTTTCTAAAGGCTAGACCACTTGAGCACTGATTTTAAGATTGCTTTTTACAAGATACTTTAAGATGCCTCCAGTTCTTTGTATGGTTAATATTTTTCATATACTTTACTATACTGTTTGTGTTTAAAAAAAAAAAAAAAAAATATATATATATATATATTTGTTTTTATACAGTATATTTCATACTGTATGTTTTTACATTGATGTTTCATTACTGTAAATTTGTATATTTTTTATAATATGTATAGCAAACCTTTTATTGTAGGAGTTACTATGACAAGCTTCATTTGATTTTGATTACATACAGCTTGTAAGTGTGTAGGCTTTTAACTGTTGTCTGATGAAGCAACTTTATGTTGTGAAAGCGCTCACCCATTTTTTGTTTCTGAATAAACGTTCATAATGTGTTAGCTTGGTGCATTTTTCTTTTTTCTGCTTGGGTTCTTTTGCACCCTGCTTCTACCCACGACCGTTTTGAGTTTTTAGCATTTGATACTATACCTTATGCCAAAATAATAAACACATTAAATGCACTCCAAATTGACCTCTATGTTGTTAGATGAACTGCAAATTGACCAAACCACAGAATGGAAGAAACCAGTGCCTCAAATGAACCAACTTGACCAAACAGAAAATAGAAGCACTAGGAGCCACGAGCCACAGGAAGAGACTATTAAATCCAAGCACTAAAATCCACAAAGAAACGCTGAACTACTTCTCCGCGTTTTTCGTCACAAATGTAACTTCATCAGCACACTAGATATATTCAAACTGTTATTTTATATAATCTTGTGACAAAACCCAACCAACCAGTGCATCTGTTTAATTACATTAATTACTTTCAGAGTAATTCGGATGATTACTGCGGTGGTGGTGCTGCAGTAGCGTGACGCCTCACAGTAAGACGTTGTCTTGTTCGATTCTCAGCTAAAGCGTCTTCTGTGTGGAGACCTGCGTGAATGGGCGTAACTTCATTGAAGGTTGCGCGTCAGAACTGGCACGTCAGTACGTAAAAATCTACTGCCAATCATTAGCAGACCGGAGTTCCACTGTGGCGACCCCCAACTGGGAAAAGCCAAAAGATACAAGTTTCATATATACAACAGTTTGAATGTCTCCATATGAATAAACAAAACTCACAATGTAATAATAAATTCATTTCATCCAAAACATCCTATTTAAATAAATGTTTCAAAAGCAACATTTTTAAAAGAAACCTTTTCTAAAGTAAATGTTACCACACTAAAGTAGTATTGGATCATTTACTTATTCAAGGAAGCTATGCTCAGCTTCGTTTGAATCTAGTAACAAGTTCAGGGACTTAGTAAATGAAAATAACTAGACAGGGGCAGCTTGTGGCATTGGACTGCAGCCCCCTCAGCTAAAAAGAAGAAAATGTAAAAAAAAAAATACCTTTTCTTGTGTGACAGTAATCACAGTAGCAGATTTTTTTTTTGTTTAAAATGCGAAATTCGAGTCCGCAACTCGGAAGTACACGCATGCGCACTTTAACCGCCTCGGGTTGCGGCGGTTTTAAATAATTTTTTTTTTTGTTTTTATTGCAGCCCGGTGGAGTAATGAAGGCATCATTGTGATGCCCAGATGTCTATGCGGTTCCAAACCGCATAGAATTGGAAGGGGCTCGGACTGCGACGTCCGCAGGCACGTCATGGTGTGCTTGCTGGGCTAAATGCTGCTGATTGGTTGTCGCTCTCTTCCCGGGCTTTATGTGCTGGGAAAAGAGCGAGAATCAGTCAGTCGTAGGCTTGTGGAATGTGGATTGATTTGTGACTGTGATTAAGCAAGGAGTCCGATTTTTATTAATAATTTAATTTGGCATTGGATTTTAATTTTTTTTTTATTTGGTGGTAATATCTGTGCTGTGCAGCCTGTGCTAGCCTGAAGGAAGAACAGAATAAGAAAGAAAAGAAGTTAGAAGAACAGAGTGAAGGTGGTGCAGAAGTAATGTATGTATTAGTTTTAAAAAAGGAACAAGTGATTAAATCACAGTGATGCTGGCATTTCTTATGCAGATTAATAGTCTAATTGTTTGTATTATTTTTAATTAATCTATGTCAGAATAGTTTACCCCTGAAAAGCTTTGTAATAATTATGCATAATCAGTCAGTCATAGGTCTAGCTACTCTCAGTCCAGAGGCTATCAATGTACTGTGAAATTATTTTTTTCATATATTGTATTCTTGTAAAATTAGATGGCATGTGTTTAATAATCGTGTTAAACAGCATTAAACTTTGTTTTCAGGACTTCCTGGGATATTGACTTTATAATCAACCTTTGTTTCCTGGCCTTCTTTGTTTCTATGGCTTCTTCTGAAACTGACTGTGTAATAATCTACAATCAGTAAAAAATGCTCTGAATGCAGGTAGTAAAAACAGTGGCTAGTGATAAAATCAACTACACCTGCAATAACACATAGGTTTACACCTGTTGAACAGATAACTGTTAATGAAATGGACATGATATGGACACCATCAGTTATTAACATTTGTTAACAGTAGACTGACCCACACTATTCAAAGCTTTGGTAATCCTTTGATCCAGATTCATTTGGATTAGTTCTGTGAGCCACATGAATCTGTATCTCCCCAATATGCTCACCAAAAAAATGTTCAAGGTGTCTGAAAAAAATCTGATGAGTTGAGATAAAACTTTTTTAACAACTTGTTTGGTGCCCCTGCCACCCACCAGGTGTTATGTATTGTTGCCTGTATCAAGGCTTCACAGGAAGGCAGACAGCAGGTTAGAACATTCTGGTACATGCTCATCCTGACAATGATGGAGGCTTTTTTCCCTTCTGTCTGTTAACTTCCCACATGCATATCATACAGAGGTAGCCCTGAAATCCATGTGCACTCTAGATATGCTCCGACCTCCTGTCTCTCTGTCTTTCTGTCTCCATCACATTTGTGGACTAGAGCTAGAGTCCTCATTCTCAGCCTCCACTCCACTGAGGGTTGTAGCCAGGCAGGAACATCACATTCCCATCCTGTCCTCATGCAGCTCCTACAGAGACCAGGCCTACCATTCAGACCTGAGTCCGCGTGACTCACAGTCAGGACCCCACTACTCTGCTCCACAGAGCTGCTAAATGGATAGACTTTGGCTTATGTATTCATCTTTGTAAAATGTTCTGGATCTGTAGTTGCCAACATCGAAGTGTCCTTTATGAACTTCCCCTTCTAGGTCCACTGTTGTTTGATCCAGAAACTGAATAACCACTAAAAATGGTGAAGGAGAAAAGACAGTCCCTTTTGGATGCAGGTGTTTAGTTTCACCTTCCACAGAGTACCTACAGTATGCTGCAGATGAGTTAGTAGATACCATGGTTCTACAACTTGAATGCAGAACAACATGTTTACTAATTGCCAGGACCAGTCCGGTCTTTGGTTCAACAAAGAAGCTGGGACCATTCCTCTCAATTTCTTGTCACATGAAATCTGGACAAAGCTTAAAACAATGTGGGGTAAAAGGCAAAAAAATAGGGAAAGATTTTAAATATTTCTCTTAGAAAGTTGCTGGGATAACAGGTTTTCTGTTAGCATTTTCTGTAGGAAGAAATGCCAGAACACCACAAATTATGAGGAACAGATCAAAAATATGAGGCAAAAATATAGACATTCTGTGAAAATCTCTACATATGAGACGTATGGCTGGGATATAGTTGATGGTTCTTATTTCAGTGGAATTGTGTGCATCTCCACACAAGCTTATAACAATTCCCATCTCCTTAAAGGGATGGTTATGGGAATACGATGTCTAGCTCAGTGTTGCTTCAGCTTTACTACTGGACCACAGACAGTGAGCTTAATAAACCAAGGTTATTACCTATTCTTTTGTACTATTCCTGTTCTGCATGTTATCACTGACATCCTTCCACACCAGGAAAAAAACATGCAAGTAAAAAAAAAAACTTAACCTCCTGAAAAAAAAGAAGCATTTCATTGGTCTTACAAGATCAGTACAGACTCAGATAATATTCTAGATTATTTTATGTACTAAAGAAATCAAGGGACCTAATACATATTCTAGATCTAAGCAGTCTCATCATCTTCATTCGTAGTACGTCTTTCCACACTGACTTGTAAATAGCTTCTGCAGAGATCAGATGTAGTTTTTGGACTCTTGAGACGCTCACCTACAGATCAGGATAGTGAAGTAGTCTAGAAGGTGCCTGTATTTTTTTTTATTAGGGCCAGGCAGCAGGTATATTCAACCTTATGTTGTCACTTGGTACATTCAGTAGGCTTATATTTGTGGGACCAAATCCCTAAGGATGTACAGAGAGAATAATTCCTTACATAAATTATTTGGCCTGGTTTTCTGACTCCCCAGCTGGTCTCATTGAACAGAGGGAGTACCTACAGCCACACGTTTAGTATGACTGTAAACTTTGCAAAGTTCCATCTAAAACTGTCTTGTCAGGCTGCATTCTTAGATAGTTTCCTGGATACCAGGATCTGTAGGGTCTCTACTCTTAAAAGGATTACCAGATTTACTATCAACCTTTCATCTTTTGCATGCCCCCAGAGTGATTGCTATCCATTGCCTTAGGTTCCTGGTCATGATGGTAGCCTCCACTCCAACAATGCTTCATGTTGCATGCAATGAGTGCTCTCCACTGGACATTGACAGTTTAATGATTACAAGTTACAAGAAATGGACTCAATGGCTGTGCCAATCAAGATATTTGTGGACCTCCCATTTCAGTCTGTGAGTAGACAAGCTGTAGTCATCGTGTGTGTGTGTGTGTGTGTGTGTGTGTGTGTGTGTGTGTGTGTGTGTAAAATGCCCCAGTTACTATATACTGGTGGCTAGAGAACAAATAGTGTTGGGTAGAGATACTCAGGCTTTAACCCTGTACCTTGTATGCAGGTGTTAAGGACCTGAATTCCCTACCCACCACCATTTGTAAAAAAATTTCAGATTTTTGCCACATATTTGATCTGATCTGTTCCTCATATCATCTGTGGTTTCTAAATGTTGTAATGCTTGACATTTGATGGTGCAGTGGTAGTATTGTTGCTTTATGGCTGTAGGTTCTCGGGTTTGATGCTTGGCTGGGGTGCCTTCTGTGTGGGGTCTGCATCTTCTCCTTGTGTTTGTGTGGGTTTGCTTTTGTGTCCTCCCATGTTATAAAGACATGTCTGCATTATTTCTTCCTGGGCCTCTGCTGAAAATTGTTTTTTTGTTCCAAGTCAGATTGTCCTGATTAATAAGAAGTTATGTACCTACCATAACGTTCCATGTTAGTTGTCTTCTCTCGCCTTCTTTCTTGCTTGATGGGTTCGGAGCCGATCCTCGGCTCCGACTCGGCACTTGCTTTAGCTCGAGAACTCCTTTTACCAGCTCGAGGCAGCCCCATATCCCATGATGCAAGGCAGTAAGTACCCAGATCTCGTTTGTTGACAAAGGGCAATAACACCAAGCAAAAAATACTTCCCAAAGGAAGAAGAAACTTACAGATGGAAAAAGGGCCAGGTCTGAATGGTCTTTGGCATAATAGTTTCTTATACAAGGTCTGTCCAGGCCAGGGGGAAGGAGGGAGGGTCGCAAGAAAGAAGGCGAGAGAAGACAACTAACATGGAACGTTATGGTAGGTACATAACTTCTTAATGTTAAGTTGTCAATCTCGCCTTCATTCTTGCTTGATGGGACCGCGTCCCTAGCACCTCTATCCTGGGTGGCTCAATGGAACAAACTCTTGAGGACTATAGAGCCAAAACTGGCTCTGTCCCTGGAGGCCAAATCCAATTTGTAATGGGAAACAAAAGTGTGAGGAGTGGCCCAAGTGGCCGCTGCACAAATAGTGTCCAAAGGAAGTCTAGCCTGAAAAGCTGTAGAAGTAGCTAAACTCCTGGTTGAATGTGCTTTAGGTTTTGAGCACAGCTGTTTTCCCCTGAGCGTATAGATTTCAGTGATGACCGAAGAAAGCCATCTGGACAAAGTCACTTTAGAAACAGGAAGGCCTTTTTTATTATCCGCATAGGAAACAAAGTTGATCAGATTTTCTAAATTTTTTTGTTCTGTCCAAATAATATCTGAGTTGACGGTGGACGTCAAGATAATGTAGCTTTTGTTCAGCCCTATCTGAATAGTTAGGAAAAAATACAGGGAGATCAATGGATTGATTCAGATTGTTCTTTGAAGCGACCTTAGGTAAAAAGGATGGATTAGTTCTCAAAGATACTCTGTCTTTGTGAAAAATCAAATAGGGGGGTCGAACCGAAAGAGCATGAAGTTCAGACACCCTCCTGGCAGATGTAATAGCCACTAGGAATAAAGTTTTCCAAGAAAGATATTTCAGGGAACAAGAAACAGCTGGCTCGAAGGGGGGAAGAATCAAGGATGTCAGCACTAAATTTAGATCCCACTGAGGAGGAGGATTCCTGATTGGAGGCTTTAGTAGGAAAATTCCTTTCAAGAAGGCCCTGCAGAGCCTATGGGACATAATATTATGATCTGCTATCCCGACATGAAAATTAGAAATAGCAGCCAATTGAACTCTGACTGTGGAAGAAGAGGAGCCCTGCATGAAATATCTCTGCTAAGAAGTCCAGAACTGCCTGAACAGGGGCAGTAAAGGGATCAATATTTTGGGCCTTAGCCCAATAAGAGAAACGTTTCCATTTGCTTGTGTAAATCCTTCTGGTAGAGGATTTTAGAGAAGCTACTATGATGTCTCTAACTGGGTTAGAGATCAAAGGAAGCCTGGCTAAGGAAGGAAGTGGAGCAACCATGCTGAGAGGTTGAGAGAAGGGATTGACCGGTGCAGCTGACCCGATTGGTGAATCAGTAGATCTGGCACTGGGTCCAGATGCCACGGCTGCACCAAAAGGTGATGATGGAGGAACGGAAACCAAACTTGTCGAGGCCAGTAAGGGGCAATGAGAATCAATTTGGCTCTCAAAACGGTAGCTTTCTGGATCACCTGAGGGATCAGAGGAAATGGAGGGAAGGCATAAAGAAGTCCCTGGGGCCAATCCCGGGTCAGAGCGTCTCTGGGGGGATGGCTTGATAGAGGGAAGAGGCTGAAGAAGTCTGGACATTTGCTGTTTTGGGGAGTAGCAAAAAGATCGCAACATGGACGACCCCATTCCAGAAAAATCTCTTCCGCTATAGATTGTTTGAGAGACCACTCGTGAGGCATGAGAATAGCTCTGCTCAATCTGTCCGCTATAATGTTGGTTTTCCCAGGGATATGCGTTGCTACCAGAAACCGATGAGAGGAGATCGCCCATTGCCAAAGTCTGAGCGCTTCGACACAAGGGGTAGGACTTGGTTCCGCCCTGTTTGTTGATATACCAAACTACAGACATGTTGTCTGTGTGGACTGCAATTGTCCCTACGGGAAGAAAGTCGTTGAGGGCTTGCAACGTTAAAAGCACTGCTCTCATCTCCAGGACATTTATGTGCAGATGGTACTCGAACGGTTGCCACGTCCCCATGAACCATCCTGCCCTGATAATGACCCCCCCCACCCGATCAGGGAGGCATCCGTGGTGACAGTGGCTATCGGGGACGGAGGTACAAAGCACCTGCCTTGGTGAACCTGAGACGATGTGATCCACCAAGCAAGATGTTCTTTGCATGTTTGTGTCACCAGAATCTGGTGACGCATTGGGAGTTGCTGGTATGACCACTGTGTGAACAGCATCCACTGAAGGAGGCGCATGTAGAATCGAGCCAGGGGAAGAAGAGTAATGGCCGCAGCCATGAGACCTAAAACCTTTAGAACCATTCTGGCCTGTACTTTCTTGCTGGCCAGAATGATCCTGACATGAGTCTGAATGTCTGAAACTCTTTGTTCTGTAAGGGTAGCTGACATCCGAACAGTATCTAAGTTTGCCTATGAAGGTAATAGACTGGCAGGGCGATAAGGATGACTTTTCGAAGTTGATTGAGATGCCTAAATGAGAACACAGGTCTATTGTGTAATCCCTGGCTTGTATAAGCTGATGCCTGGTGGTGGCTGACAGGAGCCAGTCGTCGAGATACGGAAACACCTGGAATCCTTGACGTCTCAGGTGAGCCGTGACCACTGCCATACATTTGGTGAACACTCTGGGGCTGTAGTGAGACCAAAGGGCAGGGCTCTGAACTGGAAGTGACTGGACCCCAGCCGAAAGCGGAGAAATCTCCTGGAGCATCTGTGAATTTTGATGTGATAGTACGCGTCCTGAAGATCTATTGAGCACATCCAGTTGTCCTTCTGTAAGAAGGGCAGAATTGACTGAAGAGTGACCATTCGAATCTTGTCTTCCTGACAGACTTGTTGAGTCTGCTGAGATCCAATATTGGTCTCCAGTCTCCCGTCTTTTGGGGACCAAAAGAACCTTGAGTAGATTCCGGCTCTGAATGGTCTATTGTAACTGGCTGAATGGCTCTTTTTGCAGTAGTTTTGCGATTTCTAACTCTGCAATGTCCCTTAGACCGGTGGTACATCTGGAAGGGAACTTGAGGGGAAGGGACTTTCCTCGAAAGGAATTATGTAACCCTTGGATATGATCGACTGTACCCATCTGTCTTGAGTGAGGGAATGCCAGGCTTCTGGGTACAGTGATAATCTTCCCGACTGCCTCCAAGGAGGGACAGCCGGGCAACACCTCAGGGATGCTGAAAGGGCTTATCAGAGAGAGGCTCCCTGTTTCCCTGGTTCTTGGACCCCTCTGCCTCTAGAGCGCGCCTGTTGTTGTTACCCCTCTGCCTCTAGGGGTAAACTGACCACGTGAATCCGGCGTGACTCCTTGGGATTTACGGAACCACATCTTCCCACCCTTCTGTCCTTTAGGATAAGGCCTAGAAGGGGTGGGAAAACGGACTCCAACAGCAGAAAGAGTCTTGCCGTCCTGCTCACACCTGGTCAAGGTTTCCTTCACCTGAGGGCCAAACAAAGCTGACCCATCAAAGGGAGAATTTGTGAAGGACGCCTTAAAGGGATCCGCAAAATCACATAGCCGCATCCAGGCTTGGCGACAAAGAACCACACCTGTGCCTGCGGCTCTACTACTCCATCCGCAGCATAAGATATTAGCCGCATGGAGGAGTTAGCAATGGAATTGAGGGTTCCTAGCTGCGAAGCAATCTTTTCTTGAGCCCCTGCAGCTGTAGGATCCTGAACTACTTCTCCCAGCTCCTTGAGGATATCTCTTTGGAGTCTGGTGAAGTGACATAGGTAATTCAGCTTAACGCATAGCAAAGGTCGCTGAGGAAAACATCCGCCACCGTACCTATCCATGGTCCTAGAGTCCTTATTAGGAGGATGGACGGGCACGGAAGGATCTGCAAGTTCCTTTTTGGTGGCCGCAGCCACCACCATGGCATCAGCAGGGACACCCTTGGTAAGGAATTGTTTGTCACTAGGGGCAGTGATAAATTTAGAAGGCCTCCTAGGGACTGGCTCTACAGAGTCAGGAGCTGCCCACGCCTTCGTGCAATAACCTGCATAAGGGGTCGAAGGCGGAGACACCCAGGAGGTGGAGGGCCGAGATCCAAACGCCTCTAGGTACACTGACTCATCCTCAGAGGGATTGTTGGTGGGCCAGTTTCCCCTCTGTTTCAGAAGTTCTAGGATGTCTGAGAAGGAGACATCCTCAGAGGGGGATCTAGGGGATCCCTCTGACTCATCAAAGTCAGTATCCCAAGTGACAGACTCGGGGCCGTCTACATGCTTCCTCTTACAAGTCCTCTTCCTAGGAGGATCTCCCGAAACATCAGGAGAATCCTCGGAAGAGGGGAAATTCCCAATGGGGAAACCTGAGGCGGAGGATCTCTGGGTCCTGTAGCAAGAGAAGTGGCAGAGATGTCAACAGGTACTATAGAGGGAGGAGCTACGGGAACAGACTGCTGACTGATACCAGTGGCCAGTACACTCTTCATCACCTCGAATGCTCCCTCCCAGGCAGGTCCGAGAGAACCCGCTCCGAAGAGCTAGGAACTCCAGGGGCCACCGAAAGGGAAGTCTCCGAGGCAGATGTCGGAGCCGAGCTCACCAAGGCCGAGGCTCCAAGGGGAAGAGCGGGCTCGGACAAGGGTCCGATGCCACTCACCCCCTCGGAGGAGACCATGGAAGCCCGACCACCGAATCCCTCTAAGGAAGAGGAGATAAGAGTAGAGGCTGAAGGAACAGAAGGGGGTATCCGTCCTCCAGCCGTAGCAGTAACCATGCCCGAAGACTCCAACTCCAAGCTCTGAGGTAGAGTTGAAGGAGGAACTGTAACGGGGTGTGGACCAACAGACATCTGCTGAGACGGGCTGTGTAACATTTGGGCCAGTACCTGTGACTTGAGTAATCTGCTGACCACTCTCTCTAGGTCATGATCTGACAACCTGGATGACCTTGAAGATCGGCTCCGATGGCTCCGTTCCGATAGAAGTGGTGAAGCCGGAGCCGAAAGTATCAGCTCCAAGGAAGGAGACCTCGACCTCTTCCTGGAATGAGCCATCGGAGCCGACACTATAGATCCTGTCGGCGCCGACTTCTCGGAGCCGACAGAACGTCTCGATGTATCGGCTCCAGCCGGAGCCGATACAGCCACCAAAGTAACGGTGTCGGAGCCGATCGGAGCCGACACCGATGCCTGTGCCACATGGGTGTCGGAACCGATCGGAGCCGACATCGAAGTGGACAATACAGATTCGGCACCGATAGCCATCGGTGCCGAAAGCTTTGTCAAGCCAGAATCAGCTCCAGCCCGGGCCGATCTCGACTCAGTGCAGTCGGAGCCGAGGCCGCAGGCTTAGATACAGAAGCCTGGGCCTTGGCAGGTTTTGTTGATTTTGGTGGAGCCGACTTAGCCGGAGAGCCCTCCGGCTTAAGAAGGCCCCTAAGAATCAACTTGTTACGTCTCTCCTGCAGGACTCTCTGGCTGAAGGAGTGACAAATAGCACAGGAGTCCTGCAGGTGAAGAGGGCCCAGACAATACAGGCAAGAAGTGTGACCGTCTGTCAGAGACATCTTCTGACAGCACGAGTCACACTTCTTAAAACCTGAAACCCTCTCCTTTGACATGGTGCCGAAAACACAACACACACACACCAGTCAAATTAAATTAAACAAAATACCAAGAGGTATTCTATAAAACACCAACACACACACCCTAACAGGGGGGGATGGGATAGGGAATTGACTAACAAAAATTTAAAAGAGACAGGGAATTTCTGTCAAAAAGGGATAGAAATAAATTTAAACTATCAAAAAATTAGTTTTAGACTAAAAGGGGCTTGAAAAATCACAAATGTGAACAACTTACCAGGAGCTGGTAAAAAGAAGACCTCCCAAGCGAAGCGGCAAACGAGATCTGGGTACTTACTGCCTTGCATCATGGGATATGGGGCTGCCTCGAGCTGGTAAAAGGAGTTCTCGAGCTAAAGCAAGTGCCGAGTCGGAGCCGAGGATCGGCTCCGAACCCATCAAGCAAGAATGAAGGCGAGATTGACAACTTAACATCAAATGTTAAATAAAATTTACAGGCATTTGAATTTTAGACTTCATATTCTTCAGAAAATACATAGTAACACGACCTTTTATTCTAGCAATTTTCTAAGTTTATAAGATGAATATTTGAAATTTGTCCTTATTTTTGGGACTGTATTACCCCATTATTGGCTTTGTCCAGGTTTTTTGTGCTAAGGTTGACAACTACGGCAAGAACTGAATTCACTGAATATGTCTGAGGGCTGTATTCCCTCATTACTGGGTTTGTCCAGGTGTTGTGCTAAGAGGTTGACAGCTATGGTGAGAACTCAATTCATTAAATGATAGCCATTTCAGTTTCAGTCTTCCTCTCTTTCACAAAGCAGCTGATATGGCGTAGTGGTATGTTGCTCTGACTGTTTTGCACAGGGACCTTGGCAGTAAAATGTATGGTGGTAACACAGCATTTTTCTTTCACAAAGCAGGTGATTTGGCATAGTGGTATGTTGCTCTGACTCTTTTGCGCAGGGACCTTGGCAGTAAATTGTATGGTGGTAACAGCATTTTCTACAACTTTCCAAGATTATACAAGCAATGTTTAATGTGTCCCTGGTTTTGGGCCTTTTGAGCCCCCCCCCCAATAAATTTGGCTTTTTCCAGATTTCTTGTGCTGCGAAGTTGAGATGCAGTTCAGTATTGAGTAGATTTTACAAGGAGCTGAGAGCTGCAGGGGAAAAGAAGTTTAGTGCTGCTTATGGAAAGTCAGCTTGCAATGTTAATAGCACAACAGGTTCTGTACTTGCCTTTTAATGCAGAAGGTTGTTGGTTCTACTCCCACAAGGGGTGAATGCTGCTGTACTGAAAAAGTTAAGATACTAACTATGAGATTGTTATCTGTTTGCCATCCATTTTCTATTGCAATATTACTAGCTTATCATTTTTAATGTAATATAGGCAATTTATTCCTCGGGGGCATCAGACACTATTTTTCGATGAAACCATGAAATATAGAGGTTTTTGCTAGCAGCAACCTCTTCACTAGTTACAGATTTATTTAATGTGGAATTATTTAGATGACTTTTTTACTTCAGAGATTGTGCATATTTACTGATAATGGTGGACTGTAGAATTGTGCATATTTACTGATAATGGTGGACTGTAGAAGTTTGAGTAGACTTTTATGATGGAAATGTTCTGAATTGGGCAGTTTTGTCATTATTGGTGCATGCATTTTGTTTCATTGTTTACTGGAAAAATGTTCAAAACAATAGGAAGGCGTATCAAAGAGCACATGTATGTTTCATATGCAAGGGGCCTATGATTTGAAAACAGCCCAGAATTAATCTTTATCTACCACTGGTAAAATGAATTTTCTTTGAATGTGGGTTTCAATGCTGTTTCAATGAATGTGAGTTTCAAGGGCAGAGAAGTTTTAATGCTAAGTTTGTTTAGCAGATGTCTAGTGTTTGTGCTGTAAAATGCAAAATAAAACTTTCAAATGAAGTCCAAATCATCATAGAAGTAAATCCGTATGCACATTAGTGTTTATGGTAAATGGAATGAAATAGCCAAGTAATGGATCATTGGAATGGCTGCAGGAGGAGGCTCCATTCGACCATGATTTTGTGAGGGGGAAGGGCGGCAAACTTAGACAGCCCCAGCTGAACTGTACTTCCCAACTGTCCAGATTTTCAAAGAATGAATAGATTTTTGCTTCTTATTTTTGGTTTGTTCCTCATAAAATTTGTGGCAAATCATTTAGGAATTAAGTCACTAAATAATGACGCACTGAGTTTCAGACTTCATAACCAATGCATGCTAAAGTAAGACTTGTTCTATCAACTGTCTCAGTCTATACAAGAGCAATTTTTAGTACTGTTTATATGTTCCAATATATTTGGCCTTGTCCAGATTTATTGCATTAAAAGGTTGAGAGGTACATGCAAATAAATTGCTTTATAGAATTAAGCATAGCCAAACCTCTCAACTGTCCCTGATTTTGTCTCAAAATGTTGCTCTTCCCCTAATAACCCCTCCGCAAAATAGCAATTTCGGAAGAAAACATGGAGGGTTTACAATTAAGAAATAACTGTAATCATAGTTATAGATTACTTTTATTTCAGAAATGCATGTAGATTCTTTTATTTTGTCAGCTGCTCAAGTTAGCAGTACGAATATTAAAGTGTCCCTTCTTTGACAGGTTCCCAGCTGTATTGTGTGGCTATTTTATATTTTTACATCACATTTTTGGTCCATTTTTCATAAAATTGTGTTTTTTTGGCAAATTAGTGACAGATCATTAAAAACTGAAGTTAGAAAATAATGACAGACATTTGAGTTTCAGATTTCATACCATTTAGAAAATTCATACTAATGCAAGACCTATTCTATTATCTTTCTAAGTTTATAAGAGCAATATTTTTAAAAAATGTCCTTGTTTTTGGGCCTTTGTCCCACTTCTTTGTATGGCTTTGTCCAGATTTCTTGCTCTGAGGTTGAGAGGTATGACAAATGTGTCAGGGTCATCACAGTCAGCCAGAGACATTTCAAATTGTGACATACTTGTTGCACCCCACTCCCCCATGTAGTGACTCTGGATGTTTCGAAGCAAGGCAAGGAGTAGTTATGCAGTGTAAATGTGCAGGGTATCCCCCCATCCAAGGTAGATGCAAGTACTAGAGTGGCTTTTCATTTTTGCAGAATGGTCTGGTTTCTGTCATATTTTTTGTACTGTTGATTTATGCTTATTACTCAAAGTGCCTGTTGCTCTGTGTTCAAGTAGCAATACTTTAATGACCATCAGGTAAGCTTGGCTGAGATTGTAAGATGCAAGTAAGCTTTAATAAGCGTACTGTTAAAGAATTGCCAACATTGAAAGCCTTTCTGTTGCCATGTAGAGAATACTTAACTAATGTATAAGTTTTGGGTATTGAAATGCACATGACAGTATTTGTAATAAAGGACAGGATTACATTATTTTAAGAAGCTCATTACACTTGGAGACTTCCAGTCATCTCTGCGGCTTTACCCGTAAACTAAACAGAATGCCAATTGTGTGGTCCATAACCTGTACAGTAATCCTTTTAAGCAATGTATCTTGAGCTTATTTCTTGTTTGCTTTTCATTTTTTACTTTGATCATGTTTTCCCCATGAAACAAGTAGATAGTTGTCAGGCAGCAGGTCTTTTTTTGGATAAGGAACATTTTTACAAGTGGGGGCATCAGAGATTTTTACTTTCAGCATGTTACTTGGTACTTTAATAAAGCTGAATATAAATTATAATTAGAACTGCAGTGCAAGAAGTGGTTTGAGTCGAGTGCTGCTTGTTTTTCTTGTACTAGATTTTGACTGGCATTCCATTAATGTAAAGCAATTTATTTTTCATGCCTCACAACCTTTTTGTTTCCATCCAGATATTAAGTAAGCTGTCATGCAGCCAATGCATTGAAATATTTTTATTCTTCTACACTTCATTTTGTCTTGATTGGACTCTCATAATGACGGTTTGGCACCCACGGCAGTGTATTTAGTTAGTTTTTTGTGGTTTTGAGCATAGCTCCTCCCCTTTCTAGTTGGCCGCACCCCTTCCCATTGACCCCACCCACTCAGCTGTCTCCTGCAGCCCCCCTTTGATTTGAAGTCACCAGCCGCCACTGTAACTAGATGGGTATTTAACATCATTACCATCTTATCTGAATCAATGCTTTTAAAAACAAGTTTAAAATCCACTACTATAAGAATGTATAACCACCATGTTTAAATCAGATCATTTAGTTAATAAAAAAGCTTCGCTAAGCTTCTTTTAAAAATGAAACCAAAATCATTTAGTCGAATAACAAAGCATTTACTGTATTTTCTGTCTGTGTGTGCAAAAAAAAAAAACTAAAAAAAACAAAAAAATACTTCTGCTTTCCTAACTTTCCTAGCTAGTTGTTCCAGTGACCAGATTTGCTGATCCCTGGGCTTTGTATTTGGTTCCTGTGTTCCTCCATTTTCTTGTGTGGCCAGAGGGAAGTTTCTTTACTCACCAGTGAGAGTGGGGAGTACTGAGCTGCCTGTTTGTCCTCAGAGGAGTGGTTAGAGACAGCAACTAGTAATTCATTGGCCATTTTGGGTCATTTCCTGTTTTTTCCAGCCCCTTGCTATAAAGCACGCTTTAGCGCGGAGTTGCCACAGGAGCACACAAGAGCAGTGGCGGTTAATCAAGGTTAAACTATTCGGGCCACCTAAAGTCCACTCTTCAAATTTTCCCTTAAAACAGCCTTCCTTGAACTGTACTACTGATCTAACCAGCGTATCCTATAACTAAAAAGCTCATCTCTACTTGATTCCCAAGTAGACTATTCTCTATCTGTAAAGCCTAGCACTTGCTCCTACAGTACTTTTCACCTTGATATAGCACTTTTATTATAGATAGTACCCCACCAGCCTAAAACCCCTTTCTCAATCACCCACATCCCCCGGAGTCTTTTTTTTAAGTTTTTGTCTATTCCTTCTAGCATGTCGAGGGATCAGTTGCTAGTGTCCTCTCCTGCTCAGCTGGTGAACCTGGGAATATTGAGGCAATGTTACAATTGCCTCATGTACACAGACAACCCTCTCCTTCTCCCACAAAACACAAATACATGCGAGATGCAACTATACAGCCAAACTGGAGGCTGAGCTCTCTCAACATAGGACTGGCAAGACCAGACAGGAGGAGAAGGTAACCACACACACCACATACCCAGTCTCACATAGTACTATCACAACTTCAAATCATACACAAACACACAAAGACATACTCGGAGGCTCTGATCAAAAATCTACCAAAACAGCAGAGGCCACCAAAGCAGACACCCAAACAACTACCACCTCAGGACACAACACATGCAACACATAGACCACACAGTCAGTGTGCCAAACAGTCACAGCCCTTAAGGCCAAACACAATGCCAGACACACTCGTCATTGGTGACTCCATAGTCAGACACACTGACGTCCCGCTCACCAGATTGAGTAAGGAGAAGGTCACAATAAGCTGCCTGTCGGGCGCTAGAATCCGCCACAATGCAAGCACTCAGGTCTCTCAACAGCAGGTACAAGTATGACTCAGTCATTGTCCACGCTGGTGTAAACGACCTGAGACGTACCTCCTTGGACTACATGAAAAGAGACATTGAGGAGCTCTCTGATTATGTAGCCCAGGCAGGTATGACCCTGACCTTGAGCAGTATCCCTACCTTCACCAAGAATGATGCCTCAATACAGAGATAAGATGATCAGCTTTAATAATTGGCTTAAACTCTGGTGTCATTCAAAGGGGATCCAATGTCTGTCTGCCTGGGATGACATGCTGGACAAGCCACGCTGCTGCAAGGGACGGCTTGCACCTGTCACCCTGGGCTTCCGGATATTGGCAAAAGCTCTTGCCACCCCATAGTGCCTTTTTAGGCAAGGCTCAAATTCTAAACCTACCACCCCAGAACCCCAAAAAGGGAAAAAACTAAGGGTAATGCTGCTCAATGCCAGAAGTCTCAACCTCAAGATGCATGCACTCGAGGCCCTTCTCAGTATGGAGAACATCGATGTCTGTGCTGTGACTGAAACCTGGTTCAAGGCTCCTGAGAGCACCCCAGCACTATCAGGTTTTACCTCATATCATGCGTTCCGGCCCCAAAATCCGGACAACACCAAGAAAGGAGGGGGGGTGTCCATATTCAAGGACACCCTCACCTCAAGGTTGGTGGCAACGCACGATGCATCGGAGACCATCCAGGTGCAATTAACCATAGGCAAGACTGCTCTGCAATTTGTAGCATGTTACAGGCCACCCTCTCAAACTCAGGAACCTCACATAGCTTTCCTGAAAACACTGGAGGGGATAAATGTATCTCCAAACACCATCATACTAGGTGACTTCAACTACCCTAATATAGACTGGGATCACTACTCAAGCCCAAACACTCTAGCCCAAAGGCTCCTGGAGTTCATAAACTCAAATGCCATGGAACAACTAGTCACCATCCCCACAAGAGGTGAAAACATACTTGATCTCATCATCACGAACATGGGATCACAATGTTCAACACCGGAAGTATACCCCTCACTGGTGAGATCAGATCATAAACTAATCTCACTGGAGGTCCTCATCCCGCCCCACCTGAGATAAAAAAGACCACAGTGAAGAACTTCTCAAAAGCCGACTTCACACTTCTAAAGACTAGTGTGGTCTCCTTTAAGGCCCCTGAGCCGGCGGAAAACATTACTCAAGCCGCTGAATCACTTACAAATGCCTTCTACCAGCACCTACAGGACTGCATGGATCAGGTAATCCCAAACAAAACAAAGACTCTTTGTACCAAAGGCAAGCGTCCAGTCTGGTGGACCCCAGCCATAAACAAGCTCTACAACAAAAGGAGGAAGCTACTACAAGATAGAGCAAAATCCTTAAAAGGTAAGACACCTTTGATCATTATAAGTAAAAAACTAAGAGCTCTCATAAAATCATCCAAGGCAAATTTTGAGTGAAAAATCGCTAAGGACTCAAAAGACAATCATAAGGCCTTCTTTAGCTATGTTAGAAACCTGGGAGGAAACTCCCAGATATGCTCAGAATTAGTTCAAAATGATGTGAAAATTACTGAACCTACAGACATTGCCAACATACTGGCTGACAGGTTCAGTGCAAACTTCTCCCCTCCCCAAAAGGAGAGATATCTATACCAGAGGATTGTAGCCCCCCAAACATCTCTAACGCCCAGGTGAGAACTGCTCTCTCCAAGGCGAAAAACACAGCATCCATGGGACCGGATGGTGTCCCCGGCTGTGTGCTCCACGAACTCAATGAGGAATTAAACCTGCAGTTAGGACAGCTGTTTAATCTTAGCCTCACCTCAGGATACGTACCCAAGGAGTGGCGCATGGCAACTGTGGTCCCACTTCACAAAGGCAGTGCCTCCACCGACCCTGGAAATAACCATCCCATCAGCTTGACAAGCCTGATCTGCAAAGCCATGGAGAGGATCATAATGGAACTCATAAATAAAGACATAGGGAACTTGCAGACTTTGGATCCAACGCAGTTTGGCTTTGTCAAAGGCAGATCATGCCTTTTAAATTTGGCTGAGTTTTTTGAAACAGTCACCAAGGCCATTGATGAGGGAAAGGCAGTCCATACAGCCTACCTCGACCTGGCAAAAGCTTTCGACACAATACCCCACTCAGGTATCATTGAAAAACTCATCAGCTTAAATGTAAACCCATACATCACAAGATGGGTTGCAAACTGGCTAAGTGACAGAACCCACAGGGTCAGAGTTGCTGGAGCCATGTCAGACTCAAAGCCCGTCACAAGTGGTGTCCCACAGGGCTCAGTCCTGGGCCCACTCTTGTTCGGCATCTACTTTTCTGAAGTACAAGCAAACACAGGAGGGTTATGGCTGACAAAGTTTGCAGATGACTGCAAACTGGGCGCCATAGTCGAGAACATATCTGACATAGATATCCTTCAGAAGGGTCTCACAGAAACGGATAACTGGTGCCAGAGCCATGGCCTAAAGTTAAACGCCAAGAAATGCATAGTCATACCCTTCGGGAAAAACAAGGTTACCCCTAGCTACCATATAGGTGGCAATCCACTGAGCACAGAAGAAGTTATCAGGGATCTGGGGACCCAGGTTGACAGTAACCTTTCGTTTGACACTCACGTTGCTAAAGTAGTTTGGAAGACCTTCTAAATTGCCCACCTGATCATGAAGGGATTCACATTTAGATCAAGTGAGGTCATCATCCCCCTGTACTCATCAGACCAATGATTGAGTACAATGCCCCATTCGGAATGTATCTGACCAGACACCTGCAGCAGCTGGAAAGGCCCCAAAAGTTCCTCACCAAAAGGATAAAGGGTCTCAAAAATATGTCTTATGCTGCCCGACTGAAAGAAAGTACAGTTTTGTATCTACCATAAATGTAGATGTCCGAGAGGAATGCATCTGCAGTCCTTACAAATGCGTTGTCCTGTCGTCAGGCAGCCCTTCGGTCAGCCGGATTCCAAAGTCTGGGTCTGGCTTCGGCTGGTGTCGCACTTCACCCTACGTCATTGCGGCAGTTATTCGGGTATAAAGGCATCAGCCAATGCCATTTTCCTCAGTGTTTCTTGCCCCGGATGCCAGGTGCCCTCTTGGTAGGCTAAATTTGGATAAATGCCAACGTTTCCAAATAGTAGAGAGCAAACACACAAAATAAACATGTATGCACATATATACAAACAAATACACCATAATAGATCCCCCCCAAGCTAGCTGAAGATTGGTAAGTACCCTAGGAGTACCTCAGAGGGGAAGGAGGGTGGGTAATCCTGACTGCAGATGCATTCCTCTCGGACATCTACATTTATGGTAGGTACAAAACTGTACTATGTCCTTCAAGGATGCATCTGCAGTCCTTACAAATGGGTAGAATACCATAGCTAAACTAGGGGAGGAAGGAAATGAGAATAGATTATGGTGTAGTCAGGATCCCTTGCAAAACAGCAGTGGCAAAGCCAGCACGGGATCAAGAGTATAGAGGTAAGTTATAATGTTTGGCAAATGTATGCACAGAGCTCCAAGTAGCAGCCTCTATAATGTCCTTGGTAGCCACTCCTCGTAAGAAAGCTGTGGTAGTGGCTGGGGCCCTTGTGGAGTGAGGCCTGATGTTCTCTGGAGTTTTCTTTCCATGGTAGGAGTAACAAAGTCTAATGCAATTTCCTATCCATTTGGAGATTGTCTGTTTAGAAATTGGTTTTCCTTCTTTTCCTGTTGCATAAGCTACCAGAAGCTGGTCAGTTTTTCTATTGTTTTTTTGTCCTGTCCAGGTAGTAGCGTAATTGCCTGTGTACATCCAAGGTATGTAAGAGCTTTTCCCCCCTGTTCTGTGGATTGGGGAAGAATGTAGGAAGGTGGATAGCCTGATTTAAAGAGACTCTGGATACCACCTTAAGCATAAATGTAGAATTTCTCATGGACACTATCTTGATGGAAGATCAGGAAGGGTTGTACTGCCATTAATGCTTGTAGTTCAGAGACCCTTCTTGCTGAAGTTATTGCCAGCAGGAAGGCAGTCTTCCAGGATAAGTATTGCAAATCTGCTGTAGCTGCTGGCTCGAAAGGAGGTAGAGTCAGTTTTTCTAGCACAAAGTTCAAGTCCCATGCTGGCAATGGAGGTTTCCTGGGAGGTTTTACATTTTTAATTCCCCTCAGAAACTCTCTGAGCAGAGGATGCGAGAAGACAGGAGGATCCAAGCTGTATTGTGCTGAAATAGCTGATGCATGTATCTTGATGGAGGAATAGGACAGGCCTGTGTGGTAGAGCTCAGCCAAGTACTCCAGGATGTTGGCTATGTTCACCAGTGTCACATCTTGCCCTTTTGCAGCACTCCAGATGAGATATCTTTTCCATTTTGCTGCATAATTCTTTCTTGTTGAAGGTCTACGAGCCTCCAGGATTATGTCCTTAACCCTTTGGGATAAATTTGGGTTAATTTCTGTCATGTAATGTTCCAGGCAGTTAGCTGCAGAGTTTTTAGGCTTGGATGCAGAATGTTGTAGTTGTTCTGTGTCAGCAGTAATGGGATCAGGGGTAGTTTCTATATTTGTTCCCGGGACATGCTCCTCAGCAGTGGGTACCAATGTTGTCTTGGCCAGTCTGGGGCTATCAGAATGATCCTCGGACGTTCCTCTTTGATCTTGAGAAGCACCTTATGCATCAAAGGAAGTGGTGGGAATGCGTATGCTGTCAGGCTTTTCCAACTGAAGGATAGGGAGTCCACCTTCCAAGCAAGTGGGTGGTAAGTCCTTGTGCAGAATTTCTTCAACTGGTGATTGTATGGGGATGCAAACAAGTCTATTGTGGTAATCCCCATTTTCTTGTGATGGCTTTGAAGATGTCCGGATGCAGCATCCATTCGTGGGCATCTGTTGTAGTTCTGCTTAATATGTCTGCTAGAATGTTTTCCTTCCCTGGTACATAAATTGCCTGTAACTGAAGGTTGTAACTCAGAGCCACATCCCATAAGTCTAGTGCCAGCCGGCATAGGGGGTATGAGTGTGTGCCTCCCTGTTTGTTGATGTACCACATAACTGTGGTGTTGTCTGTCCTTATCAACAGCTGGCCTTCGTGGAGAAGAGGTTTGAATGCCTGGATTGCCAATTTTACTGCCATCATTTCTTTTAGATTTATGTGCAGATGCAGTTGGTCTTGAGTCCATAGGCCTTGAATGCACTTGTCCATCATGTGTGCCCCCAACCGAGGTCTGAGGCATCTGTCGTGATAGTTTGTCTTGGATGACTTTTGCTGAAGGGCAGTCCTGTGTTTGATTGACAGGCCTGAGCCCACCATAAGAACTCTTGCTTCAGGCATGGGATCATTGGAATTTTGGTTTCCAGGCTGTGCTTGTGCTGAGACCACAAATTCTTTAGGTACCACTGTAGCTTTCTCATATGAAGCCTGGCATGAGGGACCAGAATTATGCAGGATGCCATGAAGCCTAGAGCTTGTAGCACTTTTCTTGCAGTTAGATGGCTCTGCTTTGTTAATGCCAAGAAATAGAGAGGAAGTTGTTCTTTCTTTTCTGCAGTTAGAAATGCCATTTGTTTTGATGTGTCCAGTTCTGCACCCAGAAAGGTTATTATTTGGGATGGAATCAGCCTTGACTTTTTTGTATTGACTGTGTATCCCAGGGCTTGTAACAGGTAGATGACTCTTTGTAAGTCTTCTGTTAATTTGTTTTTGTTGTCCGCTTGTATCAGGCAGTCGTCCAGGTAGGGATGGATTTGAATTCCTGAAGTCTGCAATGAGCGATTACTGATGCCAGGCATTTCGTGAACACTCTGGGCGCAGTAGATAAGCCAAAGGGCAATGCTGAGAATTGATAATGCTCTGATCCTGCAAGAAATCTGAGGTATCTTCTGCAAATTGGTCTTATGGGGACGTGCAGGTATGCCTCCTTGAGATCTAGAGTTACCAGCCAAGACTCCTTGCCCAGCATGGGAAGAAGCTGCTGTAGAGTCAGCATTTTGAATTTTGGAACAATGAGGAATGTGTTTAGAGCGGACAGATCTAGAATAGGCCTCCATTTGTTTTCTTTTCTTGGTACCAGGAAGAGCCTGGAGTAAAATCCCTTCCCTTGCTCCATAGATGGTACCTTTTCCACAGCTCTCATTCTTAATAATTGAGATATTTGTTTTAGAGCTTCTGCCCTTTGAGTATGTGGTAGGTTTGGCATTCCTCTCTTTCCTGGTAGAGTATGGAAATGGAACCTGTAACCTTGGTCTATAGTTTGCAAAATCCATTTTTCTCTTGTAATGCAGTGCCAGTTTCTTGAAAATAAGGTTAGCTTTCCGCCTAAGGGTGCTTCTAGTTGTTCCCTGGTAGGCGGTGCCACCGCCAAGTCACTGTGATTGAGTTGTTGTAGTGGTGGTGGCTGTATCCGTGCCTCGTTGGTTGTTACCCTGCCACTGGCGACCCATGTAGGTACCTCTGGATTGGTTTCTGCCTCTAGAGCGCCTATTCCTGCCTCTTTGTGCCTTAGAGGACTCCGGAAAGGACCAATTCTTGGAGGGCCAATTCCTGCTAAACCTTGGAGGTTGAACTTGTAAGAAATCTTTTACTGTTTGCACAGATTTTGCTTTCTCTTCCATCTTTTTCAGAACCTGCTGTGCGGGGGCACCAAATAAATTGACCTTGTCCATAGGTGCATCCAAAAGCTTAGATTTGACATGGTCTGGTAATGGCTGTTCTTTCAACCATGCATGCCTCCTGATAACTGTGCCAGTCATGGCTGATCTAAAGGAAGCCTCCAGTGCATCATAGCCACATTTTAAAGAATGGTTACTAACCTGCTGTATGTTATGTAACATTTCTTGAACATACTTTTTATCTAAAGATTCTTCAGAGGACAGCTTTTTAGTCAACTGGTCAAGCATAAACTCTTGATATTGAATCATATGAAATTGGCAGTTCAAAGCTCTAGCTGACAAAGTAGCAGAGGTGTAAACTTTTTTACCCCATCTAAGGACCTGGATTCCCTTTCAGAGGGAGGGTTTTAGAAGAAGTAGCTGCTACAGCTTTAGGGCCCTGGGAGACAGTCTCTGGATCTGCAAAAGCGGCCTTATATAAGTGGTGATGAGTGTCCGGGACCCTGTAGTACCTATCTGGTTTAGCAGGAGCCGGAGGTAAAGTATCAGGAGTAGTGCAAGCATCATTAAATGCATCATCAACAACAGATAGAACTGGAGGAATAGCTAAAGGCCTATGTTGTGGTAAGTGTAGAAAGGTCCTAAGCCTTTTTCTTGAGTCTGAGAAATCTTGGCCCTGCCACTGAAAATGTTCCCTCATAGCATGCAAGGTTTCCCCAAAGGAAAATTCCTCAGGAGGAGAGGCTGAAGGGATGGACTCCTCAGCATCAGAGTCTTCGTAAGGAGAATAAGAAGCCTCAGGAGGATCTGAATGTTCTGAATCATCAGAAGAATCATCTGTGGCTACTGGCTCAGGGGGCTCTGCTCTAGGCCTCTTTTCTGGAGGAGGGAGAGAGGCCCTGTCTGGATCCTGTGCCAAAGAAAGCATATGGGAGCTGGTGCTGGGCCTGAGAGAGGGGGGCTTGGCAGGCACAGGTTTGGAAGTTTTGGCTGCTTTAGCCCTGGCAAAGGCCTTAATAGACATAGCTGGAGGAGGCCTAGCAGCTCCACGTGCAGGAGTAGAAATATCTAGTGGAATGGTGTCTGATAAATCCTGTGAAATCGCAACAGAAGGCTGGATTTCAGAAGCCGTTTCTACCAGAATAGAAGAGGCCTCGGTAGAAGGCAGGTTATCGGCTGTAGAAAGAACCGCTTGCTCAGTTTCGGCCGAAACCGAGACACTCGTGGATTGCTTCCGCGGACCGCGAGTGTCAGTCCTTTTCTTTGCGTTTTTTAGTTATTTGCGTAGTCGGAGGATCCGACGGCATAATGTAGGCAAAATCGGAGCCGAAAATCTGTTCAGCAAAGTCCGAGCGACGTCTAAGCGTCCGCCGGTTAAAAGAAGCACAGGCTAGACAAGCTGCTACGTCGTGGTCTGGGCCTAAACAATGTATGCAATAGGAGTGGAAATCTTTATGAGGTATTTGTTTCCCACAAGATAAACAGTTATTAACTTTCTCTGACATCGGCTGAGGCAAGAAAGAGTCCCCAACGGGGTACTTAGCTTTATAGAAGTCTTCGAAGTAGTATTCGGTAGTAGTAATCTCTGGATCTGACCGACCGGCACTTGCGAACAGCTTCTGCTTCGGGCACCACGCGGCAAGAAAGACTGAGGAAAATGGCGTCGGCTGATGCCTTTATACCCGAATAACTGCCGCAATGACGTCGGGTGAAGTGCGACACCAGCCGAAGCCAGACCCAGACTTTGTAATCCGGCCGACCGAAGGGCTGCCTGACGACAGGACAACCCATTTGTAAGGACTGCAGATGCATCATTGAAGGACATCTCCAGCTCTATTCAGTCGCTTACCGCTTGCTCAGAGGTGACCTGTGCCTGACATACAAGGCCATGTCAAACCCAGATTTGATGAACATGCTTCACCTCAAAAAATCTAGATCCCTCAGAACTACAAGGGCGGGAGACTTAAACCTTGACACGGTTATTAATAGGACGTGCTGGAGGGACAGATTCATCACCCAGAGACTCCCTATGCTGTGGAACAAAATCCCGGTACATGTGAGGCAGAGCACCTCGCTGGCCTTGTTCAAGAGAAATCTTGACCAATGGATGGGAGATCGCAGATATACCCCAGGGATTACCTCAGTGTCACTGCTTGACAGAGGCACAGCAAAATAATGGGCATAGTTTCCTTCAAACTAAAGGGGTGGCGAAAGCCACACAACTCTGGGCTAGGCTTATAATTGCCCTTGGGCAGATAGCCTAGTATGAACCTATGAACCTATGAACCTATCAGGGACATAGTAAGAGAGATAGCTGACTAGCTAAATAGCACCATCTAGTGACGCTTTATCCAAATTACATGCTTTTCTAATAGGATCACAGAACTATAATACTATAAAATTCTTCATACTATAAATACATCTACTCCCTCTAACCATATATGTATTCATTAATTTGGACATAAATATATTAAAAGGCAAAGACTTGAAACAACAAAGTGCACCTTGCTGGAATAAAGTGCTCGCACACACTCTAATAAACTGAAATCTGTACCAAAACAAGGGTGACGTGTGAGAGCACAGCAGATCAAAAAACCAGAGTTCCTTCTTAGATAAAAATCTTTAATCCACAGTAACCACGATAAACAAACAGTGCTGCAGCTGATGAGCGCTTTCACTCACTTAATGAGCTTCCTCAGATCTAAATGCTGCTTCCCATAATGCTCATATATATAGTCAACAAAAACAATTATCTGTTAATTGACAGATAGAAATGTACATATGTGCCATCATAAAGCCATATTTGTTTAAACATATAAATAAAATCATCTAATGTCATTACGAATGCTGTAAAGATGTTCAAGCAATTATCAAACAAGTATGTGTAAAACACATGTATATGCATCTATACACTTATTAAAAGAGATTAAATAGCATAAAAACATATAAATTTAAACAAACCATGCAACATTGTGATTTAACTAAGAATAAATATATTAAAGACCTTAAGAACTATATATATAAAATTAATTATACCATATTGTTAATGGAAAACCTAACTCATATTCTATTTTAAATTCCATAGGGAATCATAAAAACAATATAAATGCATTATAAATAGTACATTTCAAAAATTATTAATTAAAAAAAATATTAATTAAATTTTTTTTTATATATTTAACACCAAATATACTAAGGTCATAAATAAATATGTGAATGTATATAAATGACTCCATTAAATACTGTTGGTGTAAATAATATATATTTCTATTAATTAATAAAGCTACTTCTGTGAACAAATTTAGGACAAACCTACATGCTACAACTCATCTCCATTGTTAGTGTTTCTCTAAAGCCAAATATAATTCTTAAAACTTTTAAAATATATCAAATAGTATGTTTTTTAAAAAATATAAATAGGTATATATTATAGTCAATACTATATAAAATCTATCTCATAATCTAGCTGCTCTTTATTTTAATATAGGAACCACAGAGACGTGTTCATTTAATCCTGGCTTTTTGTTAGCTTCTAATACTAGCAGCTGCCAATATCATTCTCTAACTTCTATTCTATTTTCCCAATCACCTCCTCTAATTTCTTGTGGAATAACTTCTAATACAAGGAACAGGAACATAGCTTGATTACAGTCTATTGTATGCTTATATAGTGCATTATTAATATTTTTTTTGCTGATGTCATATATGTGCTCATGAAGTTACATTTGTGACGAAAAACCCGGAGAAGTAGTTCAGTTTTTCTTTGTGGATTTTAGTGCTTGGATTTAATAAAGTCTGTTCCTGTGGCTCGTGGCTCCTAGTGCTTCTATGAACTGCAAATTGCCTGAAGGATAGAAGCCATACAGTGAGGGTGACAGGTGTTTCTTCAGAGAGCATGAAGGTAACTAGTGGAGTTCCTCAGGGCTCTATCTTGGGAGCTCTGCTATTCTGCATCTACCTTCCTGATCTCTACATTGCAAACAAGAAGCTCTGGTTGACCAAACCTGCAGATGACTGTAAACTGAATAATTCTCAAGTCCCCCCTCTGACTCGAACATAACCTTATTTGTTAATAACTGGTGTACTAAAATGGACTCTAAATGCCAAAAAATGCATTATCACCTTCTGTAAACAATCCCTCTCCTCTAGCTTACAGTATCACACTCTCCCTCAAAATAAGAATGTAGTAAGAGATTACAGAACATGGATGGACAGTTCCCTCTCCTTTGAGCATCACACTGCTACACTGGTTAGAAAGCCAAAGGTATACCTTTCAAAATCAAAAGTCATCCTTAGCCCCTTGTATTCCACAGTTTAGGCCTATTAGAGAGGAAAATGCTCTCTTTGGGACATACCTCACGAGGCACAAAGCAACTGGAAAAAAAAGAGGCTCCTAACTAAAAAAAGATCAATGGCTTCAAAAACCTGATCAGCTAAGAGAGACTGGAAACACTATCATGGTACTCAGTACCCTTTAGACTGTTCAGGGAAGACTTGCTTCGCTTACCTGGTCACAAGGGATCCAGTAGTACAAGATCTCTTATGCTTTCATAAATCAATCAATCCCACAAATACTAGAACCAGAGATATACATCTATTTAAACTAATAAGCAAAAACAAAAAGGTGATATAGATTTGCCACACAGTGACTACCCCTCTGTGGCACAAACTTCCTCTCCAAATTAAGCAGTGTGATTCAATAACTTCCTCCAAAAAGGAGCAAGATCATCAGATATGTATTCATAAATTCACCCCTGGTATGACAGCCTTGTACCTTCTTGAAAGAGGAGGTAAGGCTTAGGGTGGGTACTGGCAAGGTGTTAATGGCCTCCTGGCCCAGTTTTATTTATTTATGGACATTTGATTAAAGTGAAAGTCAGACTGGGTAGAAGCCCATTTTCAACAGAGGCCCAGGGAGAAAATCTCCAAATTATTACAAAACATTTTAAGAATAATTTTACAATCTTCAAAAAAAAAACATTTATTTTAATTTATTTGACATTTGACTGGAATAGTCCGACTGAGCCAGTGCCCTTTTTCAACAGAGGCCTGGGGAGAACAGCTCCACAAACACGACAGTAGTTACAAAATTTGATCAAAGAACATAATCATGCACTGCAGTTACACACATTAACAGATATATCCAATGGACTTGGCCACTAGTGAGAATGTCAGGGTAAAAACACCTCTGGATTAAACAGTAAATCACATACTACAGTTGTTATACAGAGGAGAAAATATAAATTGTACTACTATTTGCAAGATTACAGTCATAAGCAATGCTGACAGCTGATGATTACTACAGTATAACTTACGGTTGTAAGGACTAATTACAGGGTAGGAGAAAATATAAGTGTGATAATTTCTTCTGTAATCTATACGTACTATAATCTATATTGTCTACAGTATAGTTTGAGGTTGAGAGATAAGTGGGGAATAGTAGGTGTAAGGGGCAAGGTAGGAGATGTAGTTTGAAGTAAGCTAGCTCAGAGATCAAGGGAGAGAGAGCGGAGGTAGGTTCAAAGGTTGGTACTAGGCTATTGGCCCTAGGGCCTATATAAACCTAGCCAAAAGGTACCCTGACTTTTGCCACCCAAGAAAATTATTTTCCTGTGCCACTGTCGAGCATAGACACAGAAGTGATCCCCGAGGTGAATTTCCTCTCTCTCTCATCCAATCATCAAGATTTTTCTTGAAGAGTGCTAATGAGGAGCTCTGTTTGATATAGATAGGTAGTTTGTTCCAGAGTATGGGAAGTCTCTGGGACAGGAATCTATCCCTCCAGCATGTTCTGTTTATTGTGGTGACAAGGTTTAGGTCCCTAGAGCATGTAGCTCGGAGGGATTGGGATTTCTTTAAGTGGAGCATGTCCAAAAGCACTGGATTTGACATAGCTTTGTGTGTTAGGCAGAGATCGCCTCTGAGTAGGTGATATATGATGGAGTAAAGCTGCAGTTTTTTGAGACAGTCTGCGTAGGGCATCTGTTTGAGGCTGGTAATCCTCTTTGTGAGGTATTTCTGTGGCCTTTCCAGTTGTTGTAGATGTCTTGTGAGGTACATACCAAAAGGGGGCTTTGTACTCTATTAATGGGTCTAATGAGTGACGAACAGAAAGGAATAATGACCTCTTTTTTTCCTGGATGAGAAACCTTTTGTGATAAGTTGTGCCACATAGAAGGATTTTCTGACTACTGTGACAATGTGATTATCAAATAAGACTACTGTCCATCTGTGTCCCAAGGTCTCATCACACTTTCGGTGTTAGACTACTGCCTATGTGGTAGTTCATGGGTAGAGATTTTTTACCAAAAGGAATGACAATGCACTTTTTGGCATTGGCTTGAGGCCATGGCTTTGACACCAGGCATCTGTCTCAGCGAGGCCCTTATGTAGTATGTCCACATCTTTTGGAGTTTTGATTATGGCTCCTAGTTTGCAGTCATCTGCGAACTTCGTTAGCCAAATACCTTCTGTGTTAGCCTGTACTTCAGAGAAGTAGATACCAAACAGGAGAGGACCCAGGACTGAACCCTGTGGTACTCCACTTGTCACTGGTCTGAAGTTGGATTGGGAGTCTGCTACTTTCACAGTGTGTGTTCTGTCAGTGAGACAGCTGGCAACCCATCTTGTGACACAGGGATTTATAACTAGTTTTTTGAGTTTCTCTAAAATTCCAGAGTGGGGGATGGTGTCGAAAGCCTTGGTGAGATCTAGATAGGCTGTGTGAACCACCTTACCCTCATCTACAGCTTTGGTGACCGCTTCAAAGAAGTCTGTCATGTTTAGGAGACATGATCTGCCTTTTACAAACCCGAACTGGTGGGGATCCAGAGTTTGGAGATTACCAATGTCATTGTTTATAAGTTCCATGATGATACGTTCCATAGCCTTACAGGCCAGGCTAATAGGGCGATAGTTTCCCGGGGTCCGTGGTGGCTCCCCCTTTGTGGAGTGGGATAACAGTCACTGTGCACCATTCAGTGGGCACACAGCCTGAGGTGAGGCTATGACTGAACATGGTACTTAGGTGGGGTGCCAGTTCGTTCTGTAGTTCATATAGAATGCAACCTGGGATGTTGTCAGGTCCTATGGATGATGTGTTCTTGGCTTTGGAGAGTGTGATTTTTACCTGTGCAGCCGTGATTACAGGAACTTTGCATTCTTCCAGTATAGAGATGGGCCCTTTAGGGATGAGAGGGGGGTAAAGTTAGCACTGAACCTATCTACCAGGATGTTGGCAATATCAGTTGGTTCTGTATATTTAGTGCCATTGTGCTGTAACTAGAGCAGATCTGAGTGTTGCCACTGAGATTCTTGACATAGCTATAGAATGCTTTTGTGGTTGTCTTTAGAGTCAGTGGCGATTTTGTTTTCCTAACTAACTTTGGAGGATTTTATGAGGGATCTCAGCTTCTTACCGAGGCTGACCAGGGAGTGTCTCCAATCATGGGATTTTACTCTTTTTTGCAACAGTTTCTTTCTTCTGTTGCAGAGTTTGTTTATGGCAGGGGACCACCAAATTGGCTTTCTTTTTTTGGAGGATAGCATCTTGATTCTGTTAGGGATTGCACGATCCATGCACTCGTGCAAGTGCTTATAAAGTGGATCTGTGTAGGATTCAGCAGTCATACCATGGGTGTCATGAAGTTTGCCACTTCTGTCTTAAGAAGTGTGAAGTTGGCTTTGGAGAAATTTTTTACGGTGGTTTCCTTAATGGGGTGGGGGAGGAATGTGAATGTCTAGGGTGATTATCTTATAGTCGGATCTGACTAATGAGGAATTGACCTCTGGTGTGGAGCACCAGTTGCCCATGTTGGTAATAACCAGGTCTAGGATATTGCTGCCCCTGGTGGGGGTGTGGATAAGTTGATCCAAGGCATTGGAATTTATGAATTCCAGAAAACGTTGAGCACAAGAGTTGGTACACGAGTAGTTTTCCCAGTTAATGGTGGGGTAGTTGAAATCGCCCATTATTAGGGTGTTAGGTTGTACCCTTATATTTTCCAGTGTATCAAGAAATGAGGAGTGGGAATCCTGGGGCATGGTGGGGGATCTGTAGCAAGCTGCAATTTGGATTGTGGTCTTGCCCAGAGTTAGTTGCACTTGGATAATTTCGGACGCATTATGCTGAGCAACTAGCCTGGAGGTGTGGATATCCTTAATGAATATGGACACGCCTCCGCCTTTAGTGTTTCACAGGTTAGGTGGCCGAAAGATGTGGTATGAATTATAGCCTGGTAATGCAGGGGTACTCTCCGGAGCCTTGAACCAGGTCTCTGTCACTGCACAGATGTCAGTGTTCTTCATTTTAAGGAGAGATCTCAAGTGAGTGCATTTTGATGTTTAGACTTCTAGCATTGAATAGCAATACCTTCAGATTCTGCCTGCTTGTACCTGTTACAGTGGTGAATTTGTCATTTGAACCTTGCCTAAAAAAGGCACTATAGGGGTGGCTACAGCCTTAACCAGTATCCGGAATCCCAGGGGTGACAGGTGCAGGCCATCTCTGGCAAAGCATCGTGGTTCGTCAATCATGTCATCCCAGGCAGACAGATACTGGATCCCCTTAGAATGACACCAGAAGCTTAGCCAATTGAAGTAATTTTGTCCTTGTACTGTGGTATCATTCTAGATGATGGCAGGATGCTACTCAGGGCTAGGGTCATTCCCTGCCTGGGCTACAAGATCAGACAGCTCCTCCATGTCCCTTTTCATGTAGTCCAGGGAGGTACATCTCAGGTCATTCACACCAACAGGACAATGACAGAGTCATATTTGTACTTGCTGTGGAGTGACCTGAGTGCATGCGTTATGTGGCAGATCCTGGCACCAGACAGGCAGCTGACAGTAACATTCTCCTTGTTTAGCCTGGTGAGTGGAACATCAGAGTGCCTGACTATAGAGTCACCTATGACTCGAGTGTTGGGTACGTTATTGTCATATGGGCTGTGGTTGAGTGGCACACTGAGTTTGTGGGCTATATGTCATTTGGGGTGTATGTTGCTTGTGTTTCTGCTTTGGAGGTCCCCGTTGCTTGGGCAGGTTTTTACTGAGAGCCCTCGCAAATGTAGGTGTGTGTTGTGTGTTTTGTGCTTGTCTGTGTGTTTTGGTGGTGTAGGTTTTGAGGGACTATGTGACGAGTGTGGTGCAAGTGTTTACCTTCTCCTCTTGACTGTCTAGTCCAGTCTTGGGTGAAGAGAGCTTTGCTTCCCATTTGGCTATATAAGTGCATCTCTCACAGGTTGTAGTGTTGGGTGGTAGGAGGAGAGGGTTGTCTGTGTACATGAGGCAATTGCTGCATTGCCTCAAGATGCCCAGATTCATAAGGTACACAGGAGAAAACACTGGGAGCTGTCCCTTAGACATGCCTGGATAGGTGCTTATTTAAGTACTAGAAACTGTTTTCCACTAGACAAGTGAAGAAAGTTGAGTGCTGTAGTAATTTGTAGCTTATTTAGTGCTTACGAGTTTTGAACAAGTGCTGAGCTCAAAGAAACAGACTTGAGTGCTGAAACTAAAAAACTGGCTAGGAAGGTTAAGGTATGTTATGAGTGGGAAGATTGGGAAGCAAACATTGCAGAGGTCAGGAGAGAAGGAAATCGTGAAGCTATAGCTAAAAAGACCAGGGAGGTTGTTTACAGCGGCAAATACATGTGTTAGAAAATCTTTAATGGCATGCTTGAATTCTCTAGGATGGGTTATTTTTCTAATAGTCAGGGGATGCTTGTTCCAAGATTGGGAAGGAAAGTAACTACAGATATTTTGTCCAATCGATCTGTATTGCTTGTAAATTTCTAAATGGTTTTGGTCAGAGCTTCTAAGGGTTCTAGTGGGAGTACAGAGAGAGAGATGAGAGAGGAGATAACAGAGTAGGAGGCAGGCTTATAGAGGAGGGAGTGGATGAGCAGAAGTTGAAAGAGAGTAGGAGTTGGTGAGGGAATTCTAACCATTTTAAAGTCATGAGAGAGTGAAAGTGATGAGAGAGATCTGGTTGGCATCAAATCTGGTGATTTTATTATAGGTGATTTCATGTTTAGATAAGAGGGAAGACTGCAGGTTAGTTAAGATTTGTGAGTTGTAGAAGAGGCAAGGAAGAAGGTAGGCATAGGGAAGAGAGATACAGGAGTCATTAGTAAGGAATTTCTGGTTTTGGTACAAAATGAGAAGTTATGTACCTACCATAACGTTCCATGTTAGTTGTCTTCTCTCGCCTTCTTTCTTGCTTGATGGGTTCGGAGCCGATCCTCGGCTCCAACTCGGCACTTGCTAAGCTCGAGAGTCACTTTTACCAGCTCGAGGCAGCCCCATATCCCATGATGCAAGGCGGTAAGTACCCAGATCTCATTTGTACCTATAGGGAAACACACCTAGCACAAAAAACTTTCCACTGAGGAAAGAAAGCAATTAGCCTAAAGGAAGGGCTGTAATGGGAACCAGGTAACTAACTGGTGCCTAAAGAAGCAATCTTCCAAACAAAGGAGAACAAGGTCTGTCCAGGCAAGGGTAGGAGGGAGGGTCAAGAAAGAAGGAGAGAAGACAACTAACATGGAACGTTATGGTAGGTACATAACTTCTCAATGTTAAGTTGTCAATCTCGCCTTCATTCTTGCTTGATGGGACCAAGGCCCCTAGCACCTCTATCCTGGGTGGCTCAATGGAACAGACTCTTGAGAACCGTAGAACCAAAACTGGCTCTATCCCTGGAGGCCAAATCCAATTTGTAATGAGAAACAAAGGTATGAGGAGTAGCCCAAGTGGCTGCTGCACAAATAGTGTCTAAAGGGAGTCTAGCCTGAAAGGCTGTGGAAGTGGCTAAACTTCTGGTGGAATGCGCATTTGGTTTTGAGCACAGCTGTTTGCCCCTGAGCTGATAGATTTCGGAGATGGTGGAAGAAAGCCATCTAGATAAGGTCACTTTGGAAACAGGAAGGCCTTTCTTATTTTCAGCATAAGAAAGAAAGAGCTGATCGGATTTCCTGAATTGTTTTGTTCTGTCCAAATAATATCTGAGTTGGCGGTGAACATCAAGATAATGTAATGTTTGTCCCGATCTGTTGGAGTAATTAGGAAAAATACAGGAGATGAATAGATTGGTTCAAATTAGTTTTCGAAGCCACCTTAGGCAAAAAGGATGGATTAGTACTCAAGGATACCCTGTCCTTGTGGAAGACCAAATAAGGGGGACGAACAGAAAGAGCATGAAGTTCTGACACTCTCCTGGCCGAGGTAATAGCGACAAGGAAGAGTGTTTTCCATGAAAGAAACTTCAGTGAACATGAAACAGCTGGCTCAAAGGGAGGAAGAATTAAGGATGTCAGCACTAGATTTAGGTCCCATTGAGGAGGAGGACTCCTGACAGGAGGTTTAAGGAGACAAATCCCTTTTAGAAAGGCTCTACAAAGCCTGTGGGACAATGTTGTGATCTGCAAACCCGACATGAAAGTTCGAGATAGCAGCCAACTGAACTTTAACCGTGGAAGATGAAGAGCCCGAGTGAAAGATTTCCGCTAAAAATCCAAAACTGCATGAACAGGGGCAGTAAAGGGATCTATATTCTTTGATTTTGCCCAACAAGAGAAGCGTTTCCACTTGCTGGTATAAATCCTTCTAGTAGAGGATTTAAGAGAAGCCACTATGATATCCCTAACCGGGTTAGAGATCATAGGAAGCCTGGCTAAGGAAGGAAGTGGAGCAACCAAGCTGTGAGGTTGAGAGAAGGAATAGACCGATGCAGGTGACCCGATTGGTGGATCAGAAGGTCTGGCACTGGGTCCAGATGCCACGGCTGCACCAATAGGTGACGATGGAGGAACGGAAACCAAATTTGTCGAGGCCAATAGGGGGCAATGAGAATCATTTTGGCTCTCAAAACGGTGGCTTTCTGGAGTACTTGTGGAATCAATGGAAAGGCATAAAGAAGTCCCTGGGGCCAATCCTGGGTAAGAGCGTCTCTGGGGGGATGGCCTGGCAGTGGGAAGAGAGAAGAAGTAGTCTGGGAATTTGCTGTTTTGGGGAGTAGCAAAAAGATCGCAACATGGGCGACCCCATTCTAGAAAAATCTCCTCCACTATAGATTGTTTGAGAGACCACTCGTGAGGCATGAGAATAGCTCTGCTCAATCTGTCCGCTAAAATGTTGGTTTTCCCAGGGACATGCGTTGCTACCAGAAACCGATGAGAGGAGATCGCCCATTGCCAAAGTCTGAGAGCTTCTCGACACAAGGGGTAGGACTTGGTTCCGCCCTGTTTGTTGATATACCATACTACAGACATGTTGTCCGTGTGAACTGCAATTGTTCCCAAGGGAAGAAAGTCGTTGAGGGCTTGCAACGTTAAAAGCACTGCTCTCATCTCTAGGACATTTATGTGCAGGTGGTATTCGAACGGTTGCCACGTCCCATGAACCATCCTGCCCTGATAATGACCCCCACCCGATCAGGAGGCGTCCGTAGTGACTGTGGCTACCGGGCCGGGGATACAAAGGGTCTGCCCTGATGAATCTGGGGAGAAGAAATCCACCAGGATAGGTGGTTTTTGCAAGCTTGTGTCACCAGGATTTGGTGACGCATGGGAAGTTGTTGGTAAGACCACTGGGTGAACAACATCCATTGAAGAAGACGCATGTAGAAGCGGGCCAAGGGAAGAAGGGTAATGGCCGCTGCCATGAGGCCCAACACTTTCAGGACCAGTTTGGCTTGTACCTTTTTGCTGGCAAGGATGATTCGCACGTGACTTTGGATATCTGAAATTCTTTGGTCTGTGAGGGTTGCTGACATCTGAACAGTGTCTAAATTTGCGCCTATGAAAGTAATAGACTGGCAGGGCAACAAGGAGGATTTTTCGTAGTTGATCGAAATTCCTAACTGAGTGCAGAGATTTAGGGTGTAATCCCTGGCTTGGAGAAGTTGATGCTTGGTGGTGGCTGAAAGGAGCCAGTCGTCGAGATACGGAAACACCTGGAATCCTTGACGTCTCAGGTGAGCCGTGACCACTGCCATACATTTGGTGAACACTCTGGGGGCTGTAGTGAGACCAAAGGGCAGGGCTCTGAATTGAAAATGACTGGTCCCCAGCCGAAAGCAGAGAAACGTTCTGGAGCGTCTGTGAATTTTTATGTGATAGTACGCATCCTGAAGGTCTATTGAGCACATCCAGTTGTCTTTGCCCAGGAAGGGCAAAATTGATTGAAGTGTGACCATTCAAAATCTCGTCTTTTTCACAGACTTGTTGAGTCTGCTGAGATCCAATATTGGTCTCCAATCTCCCGTCTTTTTGGGGACCAAAAAGAACCTCGAGTAGATTCCGGGCTCTGAATGGTCTGTTGTAACTGGCTGAATGGCCCTTTTGTGTAGAAGCTTTGATACTTCTAACTTTGCGATTTCCCTTAGACCGGGTGGCACATCTGGAAGGGAATTTTTGTGATTGAAGGGACTTTCCTCGAAAGGAATTTTGTAACCCTCAGATATGATCGACTGTACCCATCTGTCTTGTGAGAGGGAAAGCCAGGCTAGTGGGTACAGCGATAATCTTCCCCTGACTGCCTCCAAGGATGGACAGTCGGGCAACACCTCAGGGATGCTGGAAGGGCTTGTCAGAGAGAGACTCTCTGCTTCCCTGGTTTTGTGGACCCCCTCTGCCTCTAGGGTGGCGTCTGTTATTATTACCCCCTCTGCCTCTAGGGGTAAACTGACCACGTGTATCCGGCGTGACTCCTTGGGATTTGCGGAACCACATCTTTCCACCCTTCTGTCCTTAGGGGTAAGGTCTAGAAGGGGTGGAAAAACGGACCCCTACGGCAGAAAGAGTCTTGCCGTCCTGCTCACACCTGGTCAATGTATCCTTCACTTGAGGACCAAACAAAGTTGACCCATCAAAGGGAGAGTTTGTGAAGGACGCCTTGAAGGGATCAGCAAAATTACAGAGCCGCATCCAGGATTGACATCTCAGAGCCACTCCTGTGCCTGCGGCTCTACTCGCTCCATCTGCTGCATATGAAATCAGCTGCATGGAGGAGTTGGTTATGGAGTTAAGGATTCCTAGCTGAGAAGCAATCTTGTCTTGTGCCCCCGGAGCTGTAGGATCCTGTACTACTTCACCTAGTTCCTTAAGGATGTCCCTTTGGAGTCTGGTGAAGTGACACAAATAGTTCAGCGAACGCATGGCAAAGGTCGCTGAGGAAAACATCCGCTTACCATACCTGTCCATGGTCCTGGAATCCTTGTTAGGAGGATGGACTGGTATGGAAGGATCTGCAAGTTCCTTTTTAGTGGCGGCCGCCACCACCATGGCATCAACCGGGACACCTTTTGTAAGGAATTGCTGTTCGGAAGGGGCTGTAATAAATTTAGAAGGCCTCCTGGGAACTGGCTCTATGGAGTCAGGAGAAGCCCAAGCCTTTCGAGCGATTACCTGCATGAGGGGGTCAAAAGGCGGAGACACCCAGGAGGTGGAGGGTCGAGAACCAAACGCCTCTAGGTATACCGACTCATCATCGGAGGGATTTATGGTGGGCCAGTTTCCCCTCTGTTTCAGGAGTTCTAGGATGTCTGAAAAGGAGACATCCTCAGAGGGGGATCTTGGGGACCCCTCCGACTCATCTAAGTCGGTATCCGAAGTAAAAGACTCAGGGGAGTCTAGGTGCTTCCTCTTACAAGTCCTCTTGCGCGGAGGATCTCCTGACGGATCAGGAGAATCCTCGGGAGAGGGGGTTCCTCCCAATGGGGAAACCTGAGGCGGTGGATCTCTCGGTCCGGGAGCAAGAGAGCAGGAAGAGATATCAACAGGCACCGTAGAGGGAGGAGCTAAAGGAATAGACTGCTGACTGAGCCCAGGGGCCAGCACACTCCTCATCACCTCGAAGGCTCCCCTCCCAGGGAGATCCGAGAGAACCCGTTCCAAAGAAACTGGGACTCCCGGGCCCACTGAAAGGGAAGGCTCCGAGGAAGATGTCGGAGCCGAGCTCACCAAGGCCGAAGCTCCAAGGGGAAGAGCGGGGTCGGACAAGGGTCCGATGCCACTCACCCCCTCGGAGCAGACCAGGGAAGCCCGGCCACCGAATCCCTCCAAGGAAGGTCTCGAGGAGGAGATAAGAGTAGATGCTGAAGGTGCAGAAGGGGGGGGTATCTGGCCCTCAGCCATAGCAGTAACTATTCCTGTAGACTCCAGCTCCAAACTCTGGGGTAGAGTCGAAGGAGGAATTTGAAGAGGGTGTGGACTAATAGTCGTCTGTTGAGACGGACTATGAAGCATTTGGGCTAGTGCCTGTGATTTTAACAATCTGCTTACCACTCTCTCTAAATCATGGTCTGACAACCTGGAAGACCTAGATGATCGGCTCCGATGGCTCCGCTCTGAAAGAAGAGGTGAGGCCGGAGCCGACAGTATCGGTTCCAAAGAGGGAGACCTGGACCTCTTCCTTGAAGGAACCATCGGAGCCGAAGACCCCACGGATCCAGATGGAGCCGATAACTTTTCGGCTCCGAGTGTAGGTCCAGATGTATCGGCTCTAGCCGGAGCCGATACAGGCAAGGAAACAATGGTGTCGGAGCCGGTCGGCGCCGACACCGAAGCCTGAGCCACATGGTGGTCGGAGCCAGTCGGAGCCGACACCAAAGTGACAGTAACAGTATCGGCACCGATGGCCATCGGTGCCGAGGATTTAGCCAAGTTAGGATCGGTTCCAGCCAGAGCCGATCTCGACTCTGAAGGAGTCGGAGGCTTAGAAACTGAAGCCTGGACCTTGGTAGTCCTAGAAGGCTTGCCCGGAGCCGGTTTTGCCGGGGAGCCCTCCGGTTTAAGGAGACCCCTTAAAATAAGTTTATTTCTCCTTTCCTGCAGGACTCTCTGGCTAAAAGAATGACAAATTGCACAGGAGTCCTGCAGGTGGAGAGGTCCCAGGCAGTATAAACAAGAAGTGTGACAGTCTGTCAGAGACATCTTTTGACAGCACGAGTCACACTTCTTGAAGCCTGAGACCCTCTGTTCTTTAGACATAGTGCTTTCAAAACAACAGTACACACACAGTCCCGAATCAGACAAGAAAAGTTAAGTATGAGAAGTAAACTCTCACACACACACACACACACACACACACACACACACCCTAACAGGGGGGGATGGGAGGGAATAAAGGCCTGACTAAAAAGGTAAAGAAGGAAAAATAAAGTTAGTCAGAAAAGGCCTCACAATGTATCTAAGAATGATAGAATTCTAAGGAAAAGAGAAAATTTTCTGATTGGGGGCTAAAGTTCAGTAATAATAAACACTTACCAGGAGCTGGTAAAAGGAGGACCTCATCAGTGAAGCGGCAAACGAGATCTGGGTACTTACCGCCTTGCATCATGGGATATGGGGCTGCCTCGAGCTGGTAAAAGTGACTCTCGAGCTTAGCAAGTGCCGAGTCGGAGCTATCAAGCAAGAATGAAGGCGAGATTGACAACTTAACATCACTAGTTTTTGGCGTGTTCTGCAGTTTAAATAATTACAACAGATTAGACATAATATAAAACATTAGTTAAAAATCTATACAAGATATACGACAATCATTTAATACTTAAAAAAATTTTAGATAATTCTTTATTCTATGGTAAGTACTGAAATCCCCCAAGGAAGATGGATTATTATGGGTCAGCTGTTAGCTCTCTCTCCACTCCTGTTGGGGTAAGAATTTACAGTCTGACAGGCACCTAGTGGGAAACAATAGGGCAGCAATCAGAAAAGTAGGCAGCTGCAGAAGGACGTCCATGGTAGGGTATGAATGTATATATGTAAAAACAAATGCACGCTTTCTATAGTAACATCACTGCAGAGCAGGTGGTTGAGAATACAGGGAGTGGCAAGCAGGGCATTAAAAAATACTCATCCTTGTAGGGTGAAACACCTGAAGGGTCCACAGCCCAGTCCCTAGAGCTAAAAGAAAAAATAAAGCAAATGCTAATATACTGACCTCCATGCATGGAGGAGGACAGCATACAAAAAAAGATACATTACTGCTGTGGTGACACCTAACCGGGAAAAGCCAAAAGAAAAACAATAACACATACAGAACACCTACATTCTATATTTTAAGTAATATTATATCATTTTATTTTAGTTTGGGCAGATTACATGTGAAATCTGGGTATGGCCCTGCTGTCTGTAAACACCATTTTTATTTCCATTTAAGGAAAGCAGTCCACAGAAAACAGTGTTTCAAAGATCAAGACTATGTTTTGCATGTTGCTCATTGGGTTGGAAGTGCCCACAATACAGACAGCAAAAATCTGGTTCTAAAACATTTCTGACAATTTAACTGGTGGCATTACATAATGAAACAGAACAGTTCAAGGCTTGACACAGTCTCTCTCTATATTCATGTTAAAGTAACACTAGTACACCAAGCAGACTGCTCAGAAGCATTTACCTGTTTAATAATCTTTTCTAGTTGGGTGAATGTCTGGCATACACCTTCCTCTGCTTCTCCACTGTGATTAATGATCTGAAGAGAAAAGAATGCAAAATTACTGCATTACCAAAAAAACACACACTGCAACCTGTAAGGGATTTTACTTTATTTTATTAGTCTTGTAAAGTCAAATCAATCTTTTTTTAAATTTTCAGTATAATTTATTCAGCTGTTAAATGGTCCCTTTCTAAACTTTTTCAGCTGTGATTTGGGCCACTACAGCAAGAATAAATGCAGTATATATAGACCATTTTGAGCAGCCAATCAACCATCATGTTCTGGGAAGGAAATAACAGTACCTTGATAAAATAGAAAACTCCACCAAGAAATAGGCAGAAAGTACAGTTGTGTCACACACAACACAGTTACAGATGTTTAAGTAGATCAGTGTTGCACTACTGATGCTTGGATCTTTCCAGCATGCAGAAACTCATGACCAGCCTGATTTCCAGAGTCTCTTCATCATCCCTAGCTGACTGACATCCAATGGCCGATGTTCAGACATCAAGTTATATGGGATGCATCTATCAGCGCCATCTTCAGAGTCTTTCTAGTCAGTGTGCAGCAGCCTGATGCCAGAGAACAGCATGACCCTTCCAGATGTCAAAAGACTTTTAGATAGCTGATACCTTCCCCTATATTCCTATGTGTCAGAAGTAAAAGATAGGGGGTGATGGTATACAAGAACTACCCATCTGAAATGCTTTCCTTCCTCCCTCCCTCACCGTGGAAAGGGGGAGGCAAGAGAGTGCAGCAGACAAAGGGACAGGAGGGCTGAAGTACTTGGTGTAAGACACCAATACGCCTAGCTATTAGTCTGAGGGGGGGAGGGCTCTGGTAAGGATTAATGATAAACACCCTTATCTGGGTGAGTAGGTCTATCACTTGTAAAAGAATGTAATACCTCCCCTCACTGAGGGTCAAGAGGAGGGAGAACCAATGTTATCTTGGTCATAAGGGGTATGATGAGTATCATACTAGGCCTGTCTGACATCACCTTGATCAGTACCCTGGAAATTAGGGGAACAGGTGGGAAGGGATAAAGAAAGTCTTGTCCATTGGAATGGGAAGGCATCTGCTCTCCATGTCCCTGCCTGCTGGCTTCTTGAGCAGAACCATTAAAGTTGTCTGTTCTAGTGACAGACAAATTCTAAACTGGGGGTGCCCCCATTGATGGGTGAGGTCCAGGAAGGTCACCCTTTTTAGCAGCCATTGTTTGGGGCACAAAATGTCCCTGCTCAAAGAATCTGCTATGGTGTTGCTCTGGCTCAGGATACAGGATGCTACCAGTGTCAGTTGCAACTGTTGTGCCAAGAGACAAATCTTTATTGCTAGACTGCATAAGGGGTAGGAATGAGTTTCCCTTTTCTTGTGTACCACATAATTGTGTTGCTGTCTATCCACATTTGCAGTGCTCCTGGGGATAGGTTGCTTTGAAAAGCTTTTATTGCCAGAACAACTTCCAGTAACAAATCCTGAATTATGTGAAGGTTTCTTTGCTATGGGGTCCAGACACCTTGTATTTTCATGAGTCCTAACGTGCACTCCTCTGGCTACTTTGGAACTGTCTGTGGTTATGGTCTTGTCTACCACTGGCAGAGAAAAATGTGTGCCTTGATTTAGCCTGATGGTGTCTTTCCACCAAAAATCTCCCTTTTAAAGCATGGTAGAAGAGGCAACAGGGTTTGCAGTGGTTGAGTGTTGCTCTCAAATGCTTATCAGGAACCAGTGAAATTTCCTCATGTATACATTTGCCAAGGGGGAATCATAATGATGCCAAGAACTCCAAGGCTCTTAGACATTCCCTTGCAGTGACTGTCTTCCTTGGTAATAAGCTGTGTATGTAGTCTGTCAGAAAGGACACCTTGTCTTGGGGTAAGAAGGTTTTTCTGCTGTACAAAGTCTATCATTGCACCCAGAAAGAAAATTCTTGTTTGGGCTGAAGGTGGGACTTGCAGAAATTGAGGACAAGTCCTGCTCCCTGAAACGAGTTCATGGCAGCCTTTAAGCCTATTTGAAGTTTCAGGATAGCTTCTCCCTGAATAAGACAATCATCCGGTTAGGGATAAATGTGTACTCCTAGTGTTTTGCGATGCATTATAACTGGGACTAGATATTTGGTGAAAACTCTGGGTACGGTGGATAAACCAAATAGTAAAAAGCACAAAACTGGTAGTACAAACCTGCTGCTATGAATCAAAGGTATCCCCTGTGTTTTTTTGCTATGAGCACATGAAGATAAATGCCTTTCAGATCTACTGTAACCATGTAAGCTCCTACAAAAATCATGGGACAGTATTCTGCTACCAAGATATGGGGAAGGGGAAGCCATGCATTATGTACCTACCATAACGTTCCATGTTAGTTGTCTTCTTCTCGCCTTCTTTCTTGCTGGCTGGGTTCGGAGCCGATCCTCGGCTTAGACTCGGCCATCTTCAAAAGCTCGACAGCTGTTTACTGGCTCGAGGCCTCCCCATATCCCATGATGCCTGGTTCTAGATACCCAGATCTCATTTGGTAAGTCTAACTGCAGACATAAAAAGGAAGGAATCCTATCCTATAATGCATAAACCCTACCAGAGAGGCTTACTAGGCAGAGATGAATAGCCAGAGAAGACTCAGCCAGTGAAAAACTATAAGGAACTCTTCTCGGTCTACTAGGATAGGGGAATGGAGGGTGGGATGCAAGAAAGAAGGCGAGAAGAAGACAACTAACATGGAACGTTATGGTAGGTACATAACGTCTTTATGTTAAGTTGTCTATCTCGCCTTCATTCTTGCTGGTTGGGACAGCGTCCCTAGCACCTAAAATCCTGGGTGGCTCATCGGAACAAACTCTTCAGAACAGTGGAACCAAAATCAGCTCTGCTACTGGAAACCACATCCAACTTATAATGTGAAATGAAAGTATGTGGGTTGGCCCACGTAGCTGCAGCACAAATAGATTCCATGAGCAACCTAGCCTGAAAGGCCACAGAAGTGGCTAAAGCTCTGGTGGAGTGACCTTTTGGTTTAACAGGCAGTTCTTTAATCCTCAGCTGATAGATAAATGTGATGATAGTAGTCAAACTCCTGGATAAGGTTACTTTTGAAACTGGGAGACCTTGTTTACCCTCAGCATAGGAAAGGAAAAGCTGGTCCGATTTTTCTGATGTCCTTAGTTCTATGCAAATAAAAGTGTAGTTGCCTGTGAACATCTAACTGATGCAATTTATATTCCGCCCTGTTGGAGTGGTTGGGAAAAAACACAGGAAGGTCAATGGACTGATTCAAGTTATTCTCAGAAGAGACCTTAGGAAGGATTAGTCCTGAGAGCAACCCTGTCATTGTGGAACACTAGGCACGGAGGACGGATACAAAGAGCCTGAAGTTCCGAAACTCTTCTGGCTGAAGTAATCGCTACTAGAAAGAGGGTTTTCCAAGATAAAACCTTCAAAGAACAAGATGCTGCAGGTTCGAAGGGGGGCAAAATTAGAGAAACTAGAATCAAATTTAGATCCCATGGAGGTGGAGGATCTCTCACTGGGGGCCTGAGCACAGTGGTCCCTTTGAGAAAGGCTTTACATAGCTTATGAGACATATTTTCCGACAGGCCAATGTGAAAATTTTAAATTGCAGCTAACTGAACTCTAATTGTAACAGAAGCGGACCCAGCATGAAAGAGTTCTGTAAGAAATTCCAAAATGTGGTGTACAGGGGTTGAAAAGGGGTCTATACTCTTAGCCTCTGCCCAGGAAGAAAAACGTTTCCACTTACTAGCGTAGGTTTTTCTAGTCGTAGACTTGTGCGACGAAAAAATAATTTTGCGCACAGAGGGAGAGATATCAGGAAGCCTGGCTAAAGTTGGAAGTGGAGCAACCAAGCAGTGAGCTGGAGAGATTGAAGGGATTGGTGCAGCCTGCCCGACTGATGCATCAGAAGGTCTGGACCTGGGTCCAGAGTACAAGGCTGCTCGAGAAGATGATGATGCAGGAACGGGGACCATATTTGTTGAGGCCAGTAAGGAGCAATGAGGATCACTTTGCAGCCCAATACGGTAGCTTTTTGTATTAGCTTCGGGATTAGGGGAAAGGGAGGGAATGCATACAGAAGTCCCTGAGGCCAATCGTGGACTAGAGCGTCTCTGGGGGAATGTCCGGGAAGTGGAAGGAGAGAGAAGAAATTGCTGCACTTGCTGTTGAAGGGGGTGGCAAAAAGGTCGCAGCAAGGTTGGCCCCATTTGCGGAAGATTTGGTCCGCCACTACCCGATTCAGAGACCACTCGTGAGGCATGAGAATTGCTCTGCTCAGCCTGTCTGCTATGACGCTGGATCTCCCAGGGATGTGCATTGCGATCAGAAACTGTTGGCAACAGATCACCCACTGCCAGAGTCTGAGTGCTTCTCGACATAGGGACTAGGACCTGGTTACGCCCTGCTTGTTGATGTACCACATTACTGACATTGTCCGTTTGAATTGCAATGGTCCCGGTAGGAAGAGAGTCCTGAAGAGCTTGCAACGCTAAAAGCACGGCCCTCATCTCCAAGACGTTTATATGCAGATGGTACTCGTGAGGTTGCTAGGTGCCTTGGACTGTTCTGCCCTGATAATGCCCCCCCACCCGATCAGGGAGGCATCCGTGGTCACCGTAGCAACTGGAGGGCGGAGTACAAATGGTCTGCCCTGGGGCAGTGATGTGGAGACCATCCACCAATCAAGGTGCTTTTTGCATGCCTCTGTGATCATAATCATGTGAGACATGGGAAGCTGCTGGAAGGACCATTGGGTGAAAAGAAGCCACTGGAGAATCCTCGTGTGAAAACGAGCTAGAGGAATGAGTATGATCGCTGCTGCCATGAGACCCAGAGTTTGGAGGACGAACCTGGCTTGAATTCTTTTGCATCCTAATAAGACCTGCACATGTTGGCGAATGACTAACACCCTGTCGGGTGGAAGGCTGGCTGACATGTCTTTTGTATTTAAATTTGCGCCTATAAAGGTGATAGACTGACAGGGCGACAATGCAGATTTTTCGAAATTTATTGTGAAACCTAGTGTGCAGCAAGTCTGGATAGTGTAATCTCTGGCTTGCAGAAAGTGACGCCTGGTGGTAGCAGTGAGGAGCCAGTCGTCTAGATATGGAAACACCTGGAATCCTTGCCGTCTCAGGTGAGGGGTAACTACTGCCATACATTTGGAGAACACCCTGGGGGCTGTGGTGAGACCAAAGGGCAGAGCTCTGAACTGATAATGGCTGGCTCCCAGCCGGAAGCAAAGGAATCTTTTGGAGCATCTGCCCATTTTGATGTGGTAGTACGCATCCTGAAGATCCATACAGCACATCCAATTGTCCTGACCCAGAAAGGGTAAAATGGACTGTAGCGTGACCATCCGAAACTTCGTTCTTTGTACAGACCCGTTTAGTCTGCTGAGATCCAGAATGGGTTTCCAGTCCCCTGTCTTTTTTGGTACCAAAAAGAACCTTGAGTAAATTCCGGATCCTTGCTGGTCTGCTGGGACTTGCTGGATGGCCCTTTTTTCTTAGCAGTTTTGAAACTTCTTGAACTGCTTGATCCCTTAGATTGGGTGGAACATCTGGAAGGGACTTGTTTAACAATAAGGGAGTGCGAACAAAAGGAATTCTGTAGCCTCCGGATATAACAGACTGTACCCATTTGTCTTGTGTTATGTCTTGCCAGGCTCTTGGGTAGAGCGATAATCTTCCCCCGACTGCCTCCAGAGGTGGGCAGCCGGGCAACTCTTCAAGGATGCTGGAAGGGCTTGTCAGAGAAGGATTCCCTGCTGCCCTGGTTTTGCGGACCCCCTCTGCCACGAGGGTGGCATCTGTTATTGTTCCCTCCTTTGCCCCTGGATGGGAACTCACCACGCTTTTCCGACAAGGCTCCTTGGGATTTCCGGAACCACATCTTTCCACTCTTCTGACCCTTAGGATATGGTCTGGAAGGAGTGGAAAAACAGACTCCCACGGCAGAGAGAGTCTTGCCTTCCTGCTTACACCTGGTAAGGGTGTCCTTCACCTGTGATCCAAAAAGAGAGGAACCATCAAAGGGGGTGTTGGTGAAAGACACTCTGAAAGGTTCCGCAAAGTTACACAGCCACATCCAAGAGTGCCTCCTTCGGGCAACGCCTGTGCCCGCGGCTCTACTCGCACCATCGGCTGCATAAGAAATAAGCCTCATGGAGGAGTTCACCACTGAATTAAGAGTCACCAGCTGGGAGGCTGCTTTAGCCTGGGCCCCCTCAGCTGATGGATCTTGGAGGGCATCTCCAAGCTCTTTAAGGAGATCCCTTTGAAGATGGCTAAAGTGTCACAAATAATTCAGAGACCTCATGGAAAAGGTCGCTGAAGAGAACATCCGCTTCCCATATATGTCCATCGTCCTGGACTCCTTGTTAGGGGGATGGACAGATGAAATTTCAGCCAACTCCTTCTTTGTGGCCGCCGCTACCACCATGGCATCAACGGGAACGCCTTTGGTCAAAAACTGTTTATCCTGTGGTGCAGTTATAAATTTAGCTGGTCTTCTGGGGGTCGGTTTCACTGTGTCTGGAGCTGACCACACCTTCCGAGCCACCACAGACATTAGTGGGTCGAAAGGCGGAGACACCCAGGAGGTAGAAGGTCGGGATCCAAACGCATCCAGTAATACCGACTCATCCTCGGAAGGGCTCAGGGTAGTCCAGTTCCCCCTCTGTCTAAGCATCTCAAGGATGTCTGAGAAGGAGAAATCTTCAGAGGGGGATCTCTGGGACCCTTCCGAATCCTCTAATTCGTTATCTGATGTGACAGACTCAGGGGAGTCAACATGCTTCCTCTTGCATTTCCTCTTACGAGGTGGCTCCAATGAATGATCAGGGGAGGCCTCTGAAGAGGAAGATACACTCAAAGGGGTGCCCTGGAGCGTTGGTTCCCCACGCTTGGGGTCTGGAGGAGGGGCAGAGGCAGATGCAGACACCATAGGGGGATGAGCCGATGGGGATGATCGTGGGGCTGACTCAGGGGCCAGCACACTCCTCATGACCTCGAAGGCGTCCCTGCTCAGATGCTGAGAAGGCTCCAGTTCCGAAAAGATCAGAATCCCTCTCCGCACCAAGGGGGAAGGCTCCGAAGCCGATGTAGGAGCTGAGCTCACCTGCGCCGAAGTTCCGAGGGGGAGAACGGGGTCGGACAAGGGCCCGATGCCACTCGCTCCCTCGGAGCCGACGAGGGAGTCTCAGCACCCAGATCCCTCCAAGGACGGTACCAAGGAAGTAATCGGAACCGAAGGAGAAGGCACTGGTGCAGACGGTTCCATGACTCGAACCCTAACTAACTCCGGCTCCGAACTCAAGGGAGGAGTCGGAGGAGGAATGACTGCAGACATGGACAGAGCCGACCCCTGATGAGGAGGGGGCTGGACAACATTTTTGCTAGGGCCTGCAATTTCAAAAGCCTGCTGACCACTCTCTCCACGTCGTGATCTGAAAGCCTTGATGACCGAGAAGAGTGGGAGGACCGATGACTGCGCTCCGACTGGAGCAGAGGAGACCTCGGAGCCGAGCATATAGACTCCAGGGAGGGAGACCTAGATCTCTTTCAACTCCCCGACGGCTCTGAAGCCAGCCGGAACTGTGGCAGAAGGAGTAGCTTCACCCAATGACGGCTCCGAACTGGCAGCCGAAGATTTAGGTGGCTTGGAGGACTTCACGGGCTGAGGCTTAGCCGGTGAATCCTCAGGCTTAAGTAAGCCCCATAAGATTAATTTACGCTCCTGCAGGACTCTTGGGCTGAAAGCATGGCAAACCGAACAAGAGTCCTGCAGGTGTGCACAGCGCCCAGACAATAGACACAAGAAGTGCGACTGTCAGAGACATCTTCTGACAGCATGAGTGTCACTTCTTGAATCCGGACACCTTGATATCCTTGGACATACTAAGGAAGGGACACCAAACACAATACACAAAAATTTTAGGATATAATAATTATCACAATCAAAGTTACCACACCCAAAAACAGCCAAGAAAAAGACACAATATCCTATGCTACCAACAAGCAAATAAGACTAAACTACGTAAATACTATTTTTTTTTAAAGGAAAAAAGGTTAGCCTCTAACTTAAACAGCTACTTAAGGAAGAGAGTAAGGGGGGAGGGAAAAACTCTCTAAAATTAGTTTTCTGAAGGGGAGGGGAATTCAGGTAAGAAAAAATATAGGTACAACAAAAATATCCTAAGAAAGATTTTAACTACAACTAACAAACTACACTGAAAACCTTAATAGTTTTTATCAAAAAACAGATAAAACAATGAAAATATACGACCTGAGCCAGTAAGACAACCTTGCAGCAGAAGCGGCAAACGAGATCTGGGTATCTAGCGCCAGGCATCATGGGATATGGGGAGGCCTCGAGCCAGTAAACAGCTCTCGAGCTTTTGAAGATGGCCGAGTCGGAGCCGAGGATCGGCTCTGAACCCAACCAGCAAGAATGAAGGCGAGATCAGCTGTTCTCTTGGGGAGGATAGAGTCTTTGGACCCCAAGTCTATTGCTAAGGGGTGACCTGGGCCTGGCTTACAGGGCAGTCTCTGATTCAGCCCATATAGAAATGCTACAAATTCGTAAATCAAACTGCAAGAGGGTCACTTGCTCCAGGGATCTTAACCTAGCCTCTAACATGAGCAGTTCATGCTGGAGAGATAGCTACATCTCCTGGAGACTGCCACTTCTCTGGAACAAGCTTCCAATTCACGTGAAACAGAGCCCTTTCCCTGACTCTCCAAGCACAACCCAGATCAATGGATGGGTGATCGCAAATTCTCTCCTGGAGTGGTGCCCATGTCCCTTCTGGACAAAAGTTGGTATTGACTACCACAGACCCTTATTGTGAACTTCACTCACCTAACCACCGACAATTGGGGCAATGTGGGATAAATATGGCTAGGCTTGTAAGAGCTCTAGGGCCATTAGGCTAGCAATCTTCTATGAGCCTATTGTGTTGCTCCAGTTGCCACCTCTTGAGCTGTCTAGGCCTTTTTGTTTGTGGAGGTCTCCCTTTATCTTGCCTAGGATGAAGATATTTTGGGATTGGAGAGAAATAAAATGCTTTCACAGTTTTTGTTTGCTTTTTTATCAAATTTCTCAAGAGCCTTCTCTACAGGAGGCCCAAACAGGAATTTTTTATCCAATGGAGCATCTAAGAGTTTGGCCTTAACTTGGTTAGAAAGTGGCTGGGTCCTCAGCCAACCATACCTGCAGACAGCACTGCCAGTAATAACAGCTTTGCATAATGGATCCAAAGCGGCGTAACCACACTTCAGATAATGGCCAGAAACCTGGAGTGCTGCTCTAGCTGTGTGCTGTATGTCCCTTAACAATACCTTACCTGCAATGCCCTCTGATTTGGTAACGATTTGTTTCTGTAAGGACTCAAGTATTTTAATATTTGAAATTGGCAATTAGGGGTAGCTAGTGGTCCTGGGGTTGACAAGCTTAAAAGCTGCCTGTAATGGGTTTGGACCGGATAGAATTCCTTGCTTTTCCACCAAAAACCCTCCATCGTACGTAATGTAAACACCAAAAAATATATCCTCTGGGAAAGAAGCAGAGAAAACGGTATTATTAAAATCAGAATTAGGACAGTACTGAGGGGGGAAATGTTCAGAATAATATAATTCTTCCTCATCCTCAGAACCTGAAGAATCAAAATCCCCTTGAAAGGAGACATCTCTATCTTTTACTGGGAGAGGCTCCAGTGATTGTCTGTAGTGTCTGTCTGGACTCCCCAGATTTCATAAATGCCATGAATTCCTAGACAATTTTATACATGTCTTGAGTTTTGACCTGGGTAGAAACAGCCAACGACTGGGGTATAGGCTGATAGCATTCTTGGTTTAGGTATTTATTAAGCAAGACAGGAGTTAGACCACAGTTTCAGTTGGGTGACAGCAGCCTTAGTCCATGTTAACGGGGTGTGTTCCTGCAGAGTGAGTATGGAAAGTGAACCATCTCCCTTGGTAGCCAACATTTGGATAGTGGAAGGTGAGGCCTGCAGAGCACAACCTCAAATCCAATCAACACAGATACCAGAGATAAAGTTGAGTGGCCTGCTGCCACTGCAACCTCCCAAGGGGTCATGCCAGAGGGCTCAGGCTCAGTGGTCGCCATACCTGGGGGATGCAAAAGCACCTCACTAGAGTCAATGGTGGACAGGGACAGATGCACAAGGATCTCCATTGCCTACAGAGTCCTTTTCTTTTGACTTTTCATTTCTTTGATAAAGCAGCAATAGAAACTGAGGAAGGCTGAGCAGTGGCAGGAACTGGGTTCAAGAACTCGGACTTTGGCCCTACATTTAAAGGTTTCAGTTCTAAATCTAGCACAATCATTACAACTGAAAACACTGTGCTGATGCCCTAAACAAAACAGACAAGAATGAAAATCTTTATGTGGGAACAGATATCCACAGTTCAAGCAGATATCAATTCTGTTTGAATATTAATCAGAAGAAAGAATTCTCCAACGGAAAAAATATCTGAAATTAATATGCAAACACTCTGGAGAAAACGAACCAAACGAGAGACTGCAACCATCTGGTACATGCAAAAGCACATCAGACTGCATGGCTAGAAAGAACTGAAAATTGCAGAAAGGACATCACTCTCATGATGTCTGAACATTGACCATCAGATGTCCATCAGCTAGGATGATGAAAAGACTCTGGAAATCAGGCCCGTTGTGGACTTCTGCATGGCAGGAAGACCCAAGGATCCGTACTGCAACACTGACCATGAAGATCATCAATGAAATTCTTATGCAGACAGTGACAGGAAAGAAGGACTGGACCCCAGGTCTCAAGCTGTAAGGCAGAGATCTTAACCAGCCACCATGTTGTCATCTTGTAAAACTGCCTTTCAATTTAAGTTTAGTTTTTTTTTTTTTTTTTTTTTGGTTTCGTTTTTCTTTGGGGGGATCCACTAAAACCCTGATAGATTTACCTTGTTCACTACCTCAGTGATCATATACTTAACCAGGGTAAAAAAACTTATTCAAAATGGACGTGTGACATAATGCAAGTGAGATTTACAGAGTCATGTCAAATCACTGAAAAATACAAAGCAGCACACAATCATAAACCTAAACAAGTGTCAGAGAATGATATATCAACACAGAAACATTAACAACCTGACTAAATTAAGTATTAGGATATGCTATACTTGTATTTTAAAATGTGCTTTGCATTAACAATGGCTGCAGAGAATATAGCAAAGTTCATGAAGGACATTACATATACTATTGAGTACATGTTATAGTGACAAAGAGCAAATGAAAAGTACTATGTGAACATTTTAGTTTTACTGCACATTTGCTTTCCAATAGCCTTCTGGAGGAAAGGGAAGGATAAAGGTTCGAGACCAAATCAGCTACTAGGGTGTCATGTAATGATGTTACTGTCTGTTGCCCTTTATTCCCTTCCTAGTGAGTTGAGCTCCCAAACCTGTCAGCATCAGTTACCTTACCAGAATAAATGCTACTTTCAGTCACATAAAAACAAAATGTACAACTGTCTCACCTATAAAGTGTATTTACATTTGTACTGCCTAACTGGCCTTTCAGCTAGGCATCAGTAGATTGATAGCGTATCATATGTGCAACAAAAATTTATCAGTTTAAACTTCACGATAGATATAATACAGACAACCCTTTTAAAACAATAGCGTTTCAGAAATTGCCAAAGAAAAGTCAATAATTTTGGCATAAATATACTGTTCATGTTACAGCACAGCATTACTATCTATACGCAGAGAAGTAAATGATGGCAGGAATCCAATGTTTCAGCTTAAACTACTCCGTTAGGTAAGGCTTAATTACTATCTACAAAGCAGCTTTTCACTGGAGTAATTTAAGAAGAAGATTCTGGGAATCCCACTCTAAATATATTAAGCCTCCTTCTAGGCACTGTTTCAATCAAGTGCCCAAGACAGAAAAAAATTTACAGTATCTTAATCTTTTAACAGTTTCATCTGTAAATAAAAACAGGCTCGCAAGCAAGGTCCAGAGATAACTACTTTGCAGTTATTCAGATATGATGTTTCTGACTAACTGTAACAAAATATGTTATGTTCCAAGAAAAAAAACAGTAGCACTGGATGTAACACAGCAGAATGTCCAATTTATTTTAAGAAGTGCTTTCAAGAGTTCACCTCTTTATCAGACTTAGATAAAAATTACTTAAAAAAACACATTAAATAGTGATGGTTATGTATCCTGCTACATCTTTTTTTAACACCTTTATTAAATTATCACTTAAGAAAGCCGCGGTGGTACAGCGGTTAGTGTTATCACCTCGTAGCAAGAGGTTCCACAGTTTAATTCTCGGCCGGAGAGCCTTCTGTGTGGAGTCTGCATGTCCTCCCTGCGGTCAAGTGAGTTTTAAAGACATGCAGGTAGGTGCGTGTGCGTCTCTGTGCACCTTCTGTGAAGGTTGAGTGCCGAGCTGGTAACACCACCATAAAAAACCCACTGCCAATCAATCTGTGGACTGGTCATCTGCTGTGGAGACGCCTAAAAGGAGAAGCTGAAATAGACTGCTATCAAATTATCACTTAAGACATAGGTACACATACATTAATACAAAAGAAAACAAAATACTACTACTTTTTCATTTACATACATTATACATTACATATATGGTTTCTTTATAACAACGGTCATTCGGTCCAACATTATATAAATTACTCGATTCCTGTTTTCCCTTAAACCTCACTCCTTCTCCTGAATAGTAATTCTGCATGTATTGCTCCCACAAATTCCATTCGTTTCTACGCAATTTGCTTCTTCCCTTTTCTAAAGATCCCACTTCCAGTTCTTTTCTCTCTTTTACAATATTTAATACTTCTCTTGGATTTGTCTTTTGGCAGATGATAGAACTAAACTTAACAAGGCCTTACTATGTCCAGGAAATTCAGATCCAGGGCTCGATTCCAAAAGACTTGCTCTCAGTGTAACTGACTTACTCCTGTGTAATACACCAGAATAAAATAGTTTCTGCTGAGAGCAGGTATTTTGAAATCTGGCCCCAGGTGTAAGCCTGTTTATAAACAGAGCCTACACTGAAGAAAGTCACTTGGACAGAGGAAATCTTTTGGAATAAGGGCAAGTAAGCACTGGAGTAAGTCTGCATATTGCACAAAATTTTGAAATTCATTTTCTTTCTCGATATTCTGAGATAACTTGTTTTAACACACGCTGTTACTGCAATCTTAACTTGAGGCATGAGGTGAGTACTCAGGTTCTGCTATTTTCATCAGAATTAAACATGATTCTATGAAACATCTACTTCATTTTGTTAAGCTGTTGCATGATTAGAGTACTGTGCCATGTTAGTAGATACTTCAATGGCAGAAACAATGATATAATGTACACTGCTACTATTGCGTAAATTATGTGCTTTATCATTTTTTGTCTATGTCTAACGGCTCAGAACATGACTGAAAAGCATCATCTGACAAGGTTAGTTACCCGGATATCATATGTTAAGTAAGTAAGTTATTATTTATTTATTTGCATTTGTTTACCGGGATGGTCCACTGAGCCAAAAAGTGCCCATTTTCAGTGGAGGCCCAGGGAGAAAAGTTCTACATACAAAATAAATTTAAATACAATCACATTTTCTACATACACAGAGAGAGAACTTAAAAAAATACATACAATCTTATCATAAATTTCTAGCTAGAATAACAAAGGCAGTATACATTATATACAAAATAAGTACAATATATCATCTGCTTTGGATACTGTAGGCAAGAGATAGCTGCATAACTGTTAAGCAGAGGGGAGAAAAAAGTTAGTGAGATCAGGTGGGGGAAGATGCTCTGTAGTCATAGCCACATGTACATTGCCACAGGGCTAAGATGCTGTTTTAGAGACTTTTTGAAGGATATGTGATTGGAAATAGTTCTGATAGAGCTGGGTAGGGAATTCCAGGTTTTAGAAATGGTACACGAGTAGACAGCTTGACCAACTGCAAGACTGGGTATTTGCACTTTTAGAAGGAATTGATTTTCAGATCTGAGTTGTCGGGGGGGGCTTATGGAGAGTAAACAGGGAGGTGAGGGATGGACAATTGGAAGGTCTGGTAATGATATTGTGAGCTGTGGCTAACTGCAAGTAGGTTAGGTGATGGGGAAGTTTGAGCCATTTTAGTTTGCGTAGGGAGATGCAGTGATGGGAGGAATAAGTTTTGTTGGTAGCGAACCTGGCAACCTTGTTATATAACAGGACTCTATTTTGGATTTTATGGAGTTTTGAATGTTAGTGAAAAAATGGGCACTGTATAAAAGTGAAGGAATCAAATAGGATAGTGCAAGGGTTTGTCTAGCGGTGGGTGTGAGGTACAATTGATGCTTATATAGAGGATGCCTATTTTCTGGTGTTTTTTTTTTAATGCAGTTTTGGATGTGTAGATCGAAGGTTAAGTGTTCGTCTATTATAACTCCTAGAAGTTTAGTTTGTGGTACTGCTCTAATGCAGGTTTTGTTTTGTGAATAGATATTAAAATCTGCTCTGTTTGGGGGGGGGGGTGAATAGAGGCAGGTTAGTTTTATTGGGGTTAAGGGCTAGATGGTTGTTATTCATCCATTCCTCAGTGATTGAGAAAGCATGTTGGGTCCTAGCTAGGAGTTCGTCAGCAATGCAGATAATGGTTGAGTCGTCTGCATACTGTATTACAGGATTTAGGGGGAGGGTGAAGTGGAAGTCATTAATGAATATGCTAAAAAGGAGAGGTCCCAATATGGATCCTTGGGGAACTCCTGTATGTATATTGAGAAATGGTGAGAAAGAGTGGAGCCATTTAGTCGCTTGCTGTCTGTTGGTTAGATAATCAGAGAACCAGTTAATAGTGGGGAGAGGTGTAACATTCCCAGATTGGACAGCTTTGCCAGGAGTAATGGGATATGGTGTCAAAGGCTTTGGAGAGGTTCAGAAAGAGAGACTAGACAATTTTTTTCAGTGTCCCTTGCTTTTGGTCACAGTGTCCATGAATGATAGGAGTGCAGTGGTGGCACTGTGATATGGGCAGAATCCATGCTGGGATAGTGATATCTTATTTTCTGTTAGGAAGTTTAGGAGCTGAGCGTGGATGCATTTCTCAAAAAGTTTGGATAGTGGGGAGAGTACTGCAATTGGCCAGAAACTGGTGAAATCTATGTTAGGGCCACCTTTGTGAAGTGGGAGTATGTAGCCTTTTTTCCAGTTAAAGTACGGACTAAGCAGACAAAACTGAATAAACTCTGTGAACACAAAGATAGCAAAATAGTGCGATGGCCACAATAAAGGCAAAAGAATCGTTCTTAGCACTTTCATCCACTTTTATTACCAACGTGAACTTCTTCAGAAAAGACATGAGCCCACTCCAATAAAGGACACGAGTTGGAGAGGGCTCATGTCTTTTCTGAAGAAGTTCACGTTGGTAATAAAAGTGGATGAAAGCACTAAGAATGATACTTTTGCCTTTATTGTGGCCATCGCACTATTTTGCTATCTTTGTGTTCACAGAGTTTATAGCCTTTTTTCCAGATTACAGGTACACGAGACTCTTGGAGAGATCTGTTGATTAATATGCTAACGGGGTAGGCTATAGATTTGGCTGACATTTGTAAGTATTCTAGGGTAAATTATCTGGAGCAGTTGTACAGGGTTTTAGTTTGAGTAGTAATTTGTGAATGGCAGATGTGGGAATAGGGGAGAAGGAAAAGCAAGCATTGGGGGTTGTTGTGTGAAGGTTGCATGAGTGTGCTTGCTAGCTTGAAAATTTGTTTGTGGGAAGGTGGCAGAGAGTTTGGAAATGGTGTCTATGAATTGTGTGCTGAAGAGTGTTGCTATTTTATTGGGAGATTTGTCTGGATGCGGCCATGGGTTGTTTTTCCTACGTGGATGTAGTAAACTAGAGATGGTACCCCAACATTTCTTAGCATTGTTTCTGTTTTGGTTTTGGAATGTGAGGTAGAAGTTTTTCTTATCTCTGATTATGAAGTGTGTGGCTTGATTTCACAGTTGTTTAAATTCTAGGAGGTGGCAGGATTTTTGGTTTGATGCCAGAGTTTCCATGCTCTATCTCTGTTTGACATAAGTTGTTTTGTGGCTCTAGTTAGCATAGTCGGTTTTGATTCGTTTTACTCATAGAAGACCCAAATTATTTAGAATATTTAAAAATGTAGTAATGAAGAGTTCAACTGCCTTGTCTAAGGGTAGTACTTTTACGGCACTCCAGTCTATTTGTAGGAGGGGGTTGTTTAAAGTTTCTGGCCTGAATTTGGATAAGTTCATGGTTAGTTTATACTGGTGAGTACTGTGGGTGGTGGAGTATTTCCGAAGGATATAAACAGGTAGGTGATCACTTATGGTTTGAGGTAATATAACTGTGGCTGAAATTTTACTCTGGTCAGACATCAGAATCCAATCTAGTGTAGACCCATTGTTTTTGGTTTTGTTTGGTCTGGTAATGTCTGTTACTACTGGGGTGTAGGCGAACAGGTATATGTTGGAGGTGGACTGTTTTTTGGTAAATTCTAACCAATCAATGTTAAAGTCACCTAGGATGATTGTTTCATTTTGAATAGTTTTAGATGTCCAGACGAGTATTTTTTTCTAGTATAGGAATGCTATTCCCGGGGGGAATGTAGAGATTGACTATACAGATTTTTTTAGTATAATTTAATTGGAGATACCCAATGAGAATTTCTGCAGATTCAAATTGAGTTATGGGGCTAGAGTGGCTGACAATATTGAGGTGGATGGAATAGAGTATGGCAATGCCACCTCCTTTTTTACGTGGTCTGTCAGATCGAAGACAATTGCAGCCTGATGGGAGAAATTCAGTGTCTTTTATGTAAGGTTTGAGCCAGGTTTCAGTAGCAGAAACTACATCAGGTTGGATTTGGGAAATCCAAGCATGGAAGCTTGTGATTTTGTTTCTGATGCTTTGCAGGTTTAGTGTAATCAGTTGTAGGGTTTTACTGGAAGTATGGTGGTCTGTGGAATCAGTGGGGAGTCCTGGGTTGGGGTGGACATCCCCACATTGAGAAAGGATTTGTTTTTTTGAGGGGGTGGTAATTGTACAATAATCTTCTTTTTAGATGTAGTTTGCTAATTTGGGAACATAAGGGGTGTTTCTTAGTATGGCATGACACAACCTTTAGTTTGGTGTAATGGATGGCTGAAATAGGGGTTAGACTAGGGTGTATAGATGAGTAGCTGGGGCTGAAAGTGTAATATTCAGAGGCTATAGATAGTGGCTTGGTATGGGGATGTGTGTGTTGAATTGATGTTGCATTTAACAGGAGCCGGAGGGTGGAGGAGATGAGGAGGAGCCAGCTTAGTGAGTACAGAGTCATTGTCAGGAGTGCATGTTAGTGTGATTGGTTAATAAAAGGGATGTAGCTGGTAGGGTGGGGAGGGATTGTTGAGTCTGGATTGGTTAATCTCAGCTGCGGGTGGAGTGTAGGAGAAATACATGTATTTGTCCTTGGGGTGGGAGGGATTTGGGGGCAGGATGAGGAGCAGAGTGAGCCTGAGCATAGCAAGGGTGAACAGAGTGGGCAGAACCAGATTCTGGAGGATGGGCAAGTCAAAAACAATCAATCAGTTGACTCAAACTGCAGGTAAGTGATATGGAGAGAGTACCATGAGAATAGATGAACTACAGTTAAGTAAGTGGCAGTACAGTTCAAGGGGGGAACTAAACTAGGAGAAGTTAATTATTTCTGGTGTTACTTAATTCTGGGGTAGTACAGTTTAGTTTGGAAGTGGATAGCTATTGCCATACAAAAATAGTCTAATACTGACTGGTCACAGATGAAACTTGGGGAAAAATGCACAGCTGGATATAAAAGCCGTAGATAAAAATTAAACATTTTGGCTTTTAACTCAGAGAGAATTACAGTATCCAGCAGTATGTCATTAACTAGTGTCTGAAATGGGGTCTTACAGGATTGGAGTTAGGAAGACTGGGCTAGCTAGACAGGCCTCTGCAAGTGTGCACACTTTAAATAAAAATCCTCAGTATATAAAGGCATGAACACAATCTTTATGTTGAAAGTTAAGACATACATTGCTTCTAATATGAAGAAAAGTCTTGATTGCAGTGAAGCCTTTTTAATATTTTCCCTGGAATTGCACTTAAACTCAGCAACAGCACTGTCAAGTTTGGAGGGGGGGGGGCACCTGCGGCTTAAGATGTTTAAGCAGCTGTAATGGAGAAAAAACGTAATTAGGAGACAACAGGTTTACAAGGCATAGAGCATTACAGACTGCTAGTAGCAGGCAGGAAGGGTATGTGTGTGTGTGTGTGTGTGGGGGGGGGGGTAGCCAGAGCAGAAGTCAGCAGACAGCAAGGGGTAGGGAACAGGTTCAGCAAGTAGTTATAGGGAGAAAGAACAGTCAGAAAGTGAGTACCAAACCACAGAAATGCAATTATACTACAATGCAATAAATAACAGCTTCTACTGTATTCACACACAGTATTAGTCCACAACCATTTCTAAATAAAGTACTTGTAGCTTTGCAGTTAAGTCCAAGCAGCCTAACTAGGAAAAAATGCACTCTTGCATATAACATTTATCAAGGAGAAAACCTACTGTAAGAAAAAAAAAATCAATAAAAAGCCTGCAAAATACAGTCTAGCATTAAGTAATTACTTAATAGTAGTAATTAAGTAAATTAAGAAATGCAGTGCTCAGACTCCAAAATGGTGGACAGCCTGTAAGCACATTGACAGTGCAGCTCCTGCATTCCTATACTATAATCTGACTTCAAACCAGCGCATAGCTTAGGAAAAGTATACCAAACATCAATGGATTAAAGCAGAAATACGAGTACTTACTTGTTTCATCTTTATTTTTCAAAGATTCTCTCATTCTGAAGGAAAAATAATTACTTGTTGGAAACAGAGCCCTGAACAGCATGGTGTGGAACCGCATGGTGTGGATTCTTCAAGACTAACAGGCCTAATAAGAAGAAAGCAACAAGAAAAACAACTTTCATAACAAGACTTATTTAAAATTCTGCACTACTACTAGGAATCTAACTATACAAGATTAATGGAGAATCAGCCAGATCGGATGGAAACTGTAATCACAAAAAACAAACTGTCTGCAATTACTACTCCTGAGAAAGAAACCACTTCTAAAAGGCAAAAAATTAACAAGCAACAACAAGAAGCTGATAAAATGTCTCAAAGATTAACACAGGAACAACCTTTAACGCTGGAGAATCTGAAAACTGCTTTACAACCAAGTGCAGGGTTTCTCCCATAAGCTAACTACATTTGGCTCTACTCTGGACCAAATTGTGCTTAGGCTTGAACAAAATGAAGCTAAAATTATGGACAATGAGCTAAAAATAAATTAACTGCAACAAAAAGCAGAAACCAATGACACCATAATTAAAGAATTACAGCAAAAAAAGTTAAACTTGGAAGCTAGAAGCCGGAGAAATAATTTTATCATAAGAGGTATTCCAGAGAGCTTTGATAATCCACAACTTATTCCAATAATAAAAGAAATACTAAGCTCTCTTCTGGCTAATAAAAATCTCCTGGATGAGATAGTGATCGAAAGAGCTCACAGAGCTACAAAGCATACACAAACAAGTGATCTTCCTAGACAAATCTATATCAGACTGCTTAATTCAGCACATGTTCAGCAGATACCGTCAGCTTATAAGATTAGAAAGAATGTTACATGGAGAGCGCATAAAATTATGATTACTCAAGATCTTCCTTTACAAATTAAACAAAATCGACAGAAACTCAGCAAATACTGCAATTACCTCATTGAAAATAAGATTCGTTTCCAAATGAGATATCCTGCAACTTTAACATTTTATCACAAAGAAGAAATATCCTTGGAAACACCTGACCAGGCAAAATCCACCTTTCTGCATCTCTTCAAAGTAAATCCTGCCCGAGACAACTCTTTTCATATTTTTTGATCCAAAAACAACATTTGGAAGGCTAAACAAGTGCTACAGCTCCAAAGAACTACAGGACAGAAGAATATACCACTCTTATGGGAAATTTTAAACAAATGGATGTGGAATGTGTTCTAAATAACTCTGCTTACTTGCCTGTAAAGAAAACCTCTTTGCTACACTGTAATACTTCAGGTACTGTCTTTTAGTAACTGCCTTTACATTTAAAAGTTACAAAGCTACCTAACACTGTCTGCATAGAGAAATGACTTTAAAGTGCATTTACAGCTTACAAAAAAGAAGTGTTAAATTACATTTAAAAAAATAGGATATAACCTTTGATATAATATTTTAGTATAAATATTAGACACAAGTAGTTTCAGTTAAAATGTATACTCACTATTCTACTGGCATAATCATTGAGTTGCTTTTAAGTATGTCTATGAGCAAGGTACACAAAACATTTCTCTTTTTTTTTTCTTCCTCTCTGTTCAGTTGATAGCACTGGTTAATTATTAACATACGAGTTCACAATGATGTGTTTACATGGCTTTTGACAGTGCAGTGTTACATGAAGTTTCCAATACATTTTAAAGAACCACAGTTAGATGCTGTTAGTAAGAATAAGGTAAATGTTGTTGAATTTTAAAGTGCTGCCTTCTTTAAATGTTTAAAATATATAATCATTATTCTGCTGACATAACCATTGAGTTACTTTTAAATGTGTCTATTAGCAAGGTATAAAAACATTTTTTTTCTTTGCTCTGTTTGTTCAAGTAGATGGCACTGGTTAATTATTAATATATGAGTACACAATGATGGATCTATATGGCTTTTGGCAGTGCAATGTTAAATGAAGTTCCAATACATTTTAAAGAACCACAGTTAGTTGCTGTTAGTAAGAATAAGGCAAATGTTTATAGGTTCATAGGTTAGTACTAGGCTAACTGCCCTTGCGAGCCATTGTAAGCCTAGCCAGTTATCCCTTTTGAGACTCAAACCCTGCACCTTGTGTTTGTAAGGCAAACACCTTAACCATTAAGGCCACCCTCCCAACCCTTTTATTCTACTGGCATAACCATTGAGTTACCTTTAAAGGTGTCTATGAGTAAGGAACAAAAACATTTTCCTTTTTTTTTTTCCCCTCCCGTTTGTCCAGTAGATGGCACTGGTTAATAGTTGCTTTTAGCAAGAATAATGCAAACGTTGTTGAATTTTTAAAATGATGCCTTTTTTAAATATACATATATTGTACTTGTTTTTTTTAAATATTGTTTTGTTAACTCTTTAATTCTTGAAATGTTAAGAATTATATGTTGCTGTTACTAAAAAACGTTTCATAAAAGCTACTTTTCCCTTTCTCTCTATATGATATCTAAGGGTACAATTAATATAATATTTTAAGAAGTCTGAAAATGAATATGCAGTATATAAATAATAAAAAGAGGGGATAGGCACAGTCTGTTAGCTGATGACTGTTCGCATTTGGAACAGTATGGGTATTATTGACATCCCTCTGATATATATCTACTCCTTGTTGTTAAAAATAATACTTTCTTTTAGTTTCTTAACTCATGCACATTCATAAATACAGAGGGATGGGTGGTTAGGCACCTATTTAGAGTTTAGGACTATAGAATTCACAACATTTATTTTTAAGATAAATAGACTAACAGAAAAAGTTTATAACTGTATTTTTGTGTATCAACTAATGAGAAACTTCAACAATATTAACAAAAAATGATAACCATAGACTCTTGGAATGTTAAAGGGATGGTAGATAAAAAGAAAAGAAATTTAATCATGCACCTCACATACCAAACTAAGGCTGATATAACTTTCTTGCAAGAAACTCACTTAGATGACCAACTTTGGGTTAGGGAAAGGAAAAGAAAATGGGTTAAAACAATAGTTGCTGCAAATTATGGTTCTTTGTCCAGGGGAGTGGCCATTATAGTAAATAAATCCTTCCAAGGAGAGATTACTTCCTATGTAGTTGACTCAAAGGGACGATGGGTATTATTTATTACTGAATATCATACTTTAAACAAACCATTACACTTTCTTAATATATATAGCCCCTGCTCAAATCAACAGCTCTTCATTTATGCAATCTTTAATGTTGTTGTCTCTTTCGGCTTTTCCTGGTTAGGGGTTGCCACAGCGGAACTCCGGTCCACTAATGATTGGTAGTTGATTTTTACGTGCCGAGTTGCAAGCCCTTAAGCACGACCTTCAACTAAGTTATGCCCATTCACGCATGTCTCCACGCAGAAGACGCTCTAGCTGAGAATCGAACTGGACAGCTTCTTATTGTGAGGCGACCCAAATCAACTGTTTATTGTAAGTGGGGACTGGAATGCTTTGCTAAATCTAGATAAGGATAGATCGCATAATAAAAACAGTCATAATCTACCACTACAGCACGTGAAGAATTAAAAAATACATTTGAACTAGTTGACCCTTATGTTAAATTTCAACATGATAAAACAATATCAAGATTCACTTTCTTTTCAGCCACTCATAAAACTTGGTCCAGGATAGATGCTTTTCTAATTTCCCTTGCTTTCCTTTCTAACAAATTAAATTACGCTGTATCACCTAGAACTCTTTCAGATCATTCCAAAATTAGATTTTTAATAAACTTTCAAGCTCATAAACAAAATATTTCCTATTTCAATTCCTGGACATTAAATCCTAAAATTATACAAAACCAAGAAACTACACAAGAAATTCAGAATGTGCTAGCCCAACTTCAAAATGATTTTATATCCAATCAAATTCCATATGCCATACAATGGGCGGCTACCAAGGCGGTCATCAGGGGTATTACTATTCAAAAATCTGCATGGCTCAAAAAAAAGTATAACAATCTTAAGAATGAACTAGAGTATCAAATAAACACTGCTGAACTAGAACTTCAGGAAAAATATTCTAAAGAACTTGAGGAAAAAATAATTGATTGGCAAAAACAATTACACAAACACTATTTATAAAATATCTCCTTTTTAGAATAAAGGTCAATATATCAATATTCAGAATGGGCTCAAACATCATCAAAATTCCTAGCTAGACTAATAAACATAAAAAGTGGACCTCCTAGGATCAAATAAATAAAATATGAAGGACAGGTGAAATATAAAGATCAAGATATAGTGGACGCTTTTGAAGATATTTATAAAAAATGATACAATATACCCTTATCATCATCTACAGACAGATTTGAGGATTTTATATATAATATAAACTTTCCACAAATTACAGAAGATCAAAGGAAACTCTTAAAATCACCGTTACATTTAAAAGAGATAAAAGCTGCAATAAACAAACTAAAATTAGGTAAATCCCTTGGGCCTGATGGATACACATCGGATTTTTTTAAGCTATTCATGGAACCCATCTCCAAAGTGTTATTAAAAGTTTTCAACTATATAATACAATATGGTATAACAGACAAATACTTAACTCCAAGACAGTGTTGATTCCTAAATCGCATTCTGACCCAACAGATCCAGCAAATTATAGACCAATAGCCCTCAAACATTGATCTTAAGATATTAGCCCATGTTATAGCAAATAGACTTAAGAATATACTCCCCTCTATTATTTCCCAACAACAAATGGGCTTTATGACAAACAGACAAACAAGTGACAACACCCTCCTTTTACATACCATTGTAAGACTACTTAATAGGGATAAATGCCCCAGATATGCCCTTACAGTAGATGCAACTAAAGCGTTTGATAGAGTAACATTACACTTTCTTTTTAATATACTGCCTTTATATGGTTTTCCTCAAGAATTCATTAAAATGATCCAGGTTCTCTATCAGAAAGCTTCTACCACTATACAGGTAAATAAACTTATAACTAACCCTATACTCTTATCCAATGGTACAAGACAAGGATGTCCTCGTTCACCATACCTATTTAATCTTTATCTAGAACCCCTCCTTCTGTTTATTTCACAAAAAAAACTTTCATCATATTCCCACGAATCCACAGTACAAATCTTATATACTCAGCCTTTGCTGATGACTTAAATATATACTTCCAACTCCCCACTACTGACCTCCCAAAAATACTTAAAGTTATTGATGAGTTCTGGGTATTTTCAAATTATACTTTAAATTTAAACAAGTCACACATATTTCCCCTCAATCCTATAGGGCATAAAGTATTGTACTTTCCTATGAGTGAGATCAAAATAAACTACCAGATAAAATATCTAGGAATAATATTTACTTCAGACTTCAAAGATATCATAAACAATAATCTACTAACTACATGGACTAGTATTCAAAATAATATGGATAGATGGAAGAACATTAATATGTCTCTACCGTCAAAAGCTAGTGTTGTCAAGATGAATTTTCTACCAAGAATATTCTTTCAATTAAATGCTACCTTTTCAAATATTCCCCAAAACTTCTTCCTTGCCATGGAAAAAGCTATATCAAGATTCTTATGGTATCCCAAATCTACCAGAATTAAATATGCAAAACTTGCACTCGCCAAAGATAAGGGAGATTGGGGTTACCTGATTTTAGGCTTTACTATAGTATAATTACTGTATACAGACTAATACAAATAATAAACTATGACTCGTATATAAATACTTGGACACCTCAGTGGACCAAAATCTGTTATGAACAGTTGAAATCCCTTGGCTGTAATATCAAATCCTTACCATTCTTGCATTTAAACCAGGCTAGCATATACACAAAGAATTTACACCCACTAATTAAAAAAGTACAGTTTTGTACCTACCATAAATGTAGATGTCCGATAGGTATGCATCTGCAGTCATCACATATGGGTTGTCCTGCCTCAGGCAGCCCTTCGGTCGGCCGGATTCCAAAGTCTGGGTCTGGCCTCGGCTGATGGCGCACTTTCCCCGACGTCAGAGCGCCTGGGGTATAAAAGCATCAGCCAATGCCATTTTCCTCAGTTTTTCTTGCCCCAGATGCCAGGTGCCCTCTAAGGAAGGCTAAAATTTGGAGATATGCATTGCAAAAACAAATCCAAACATGCACAGTACTATAAAAACAAATACACCATAATAGATCCCCCCAGCTAGCTATAAGAGGGGTAAGTACCCAAGAAGTATACCACAGAGGGGAAGGAGGGAGGGTAAACCTGACTGCAGATGCATACCTATCGGACATCTACATTTATGGTAGGTACAAAACTGTTCTATGTCCTTCAAGGATGCATCTGCAGTCAGCACATATGGGTAGAATACCATAGCCAATCTGGGGGTGGAGGTACTAAGTAAAGGATGGTGTAGCTAAGATACCCTGCAGGACTGCCGTAGCAAAGCCTGCTCTGGATCTGGAGTATAAAGGTAAATTGTAATGCTTGGCAAATGTATGCACGGAGCTCCATGTAGCAGCTTCTAAAATGTCCTTGGTAGCCACCCCTCTTAGGAAAGCTGTGGTGGTGGCTGTGGCTCTCGTGGAATGAGGTCTAATGTTAGCTGGCACAGTTTTTCCATGAAAGGAGTAAGAAAAACGAATGCAATTTCCTATCCATTTTGAAATTGTCTGTTTTGAAATTGCTTTTCCTTGTGCCCAGCAGCATATGCTACAAACAGCTGGTCAGTCTTTCTGTAACTTTTAGTTCTGTCCAAGTAGTAGCGCAACGGTCTGTGTATGTCCAGGGTGTGCAGAAGTTTCTCCCCTTTATTTTGTGGTTGTGGGAAGAATGTAGGCAAGTGAATAGCTTGGTTCAAAGATACCCTGGATACCACCTTTGGCATAAATGTAGGATTGGTTCTCAATGAAACTCTTATCCTGATGAAAGATGAGAAATGGCTGTACTGCCATTAGAGCTTGTAACTCAGATACTCTTCTTGCTGAGGTTATGGCCAGAAGGAAGGTAGTTTTCCAAGACAGAAACTGTAGATCTGCAGATGCTGCTGGTTCAAAGTGAGGAAGTGTTAGTTTTTCCAACACAAAGTTAAGGTCCCAAGTAGGTAGAGGTGGTTTCCTTGGAGGATTGATGTTTTTGATTCCTCTTAGAAACTGTCTCAGGAGAGGATGAGAGAAGACAGGTGGATTAACATTGTATTCTGCTGAAATTGCTGAGGCATGTGTCTTAATGGAAGAGTAAGACAGGCCGTTGTGGAACAATTCTGCCAAATATTCCAGTATATGTGCCATGTTCATCACTGTCACATCTAGGCCTTTTGTTGTGCTCCAAGTGTGAAATTTTTCCATTTTGCTGAATATGCCTTCCTTGTGGAAGGCCGTCGAGCTTCCATAATAATATCCTTCACTCTCTGGGATAGCTTATCCTGAGGAGGAGTCATGGTATTTTCCAGGCAGTTAGCTGCAAGGTTTTCAGGTTAGAATGCAGAGTCTTGAAATTGTGCTGCGTCAGTAGAAGTGGCCATAGGGGAGAAGCCACAGTTTCGTCTGTGACATGCTCTTTAACAGTGGGTACCAGTGCTGTCTTGGCCAGTTTGGAGCTATCAGAATCACTCTGGGCTGCTCTGTCCTGATCTTCAGTAAGACCTTGGTCATTAATGGGAGAGGTGGAAAAGCATACACTGTTAGAGCTTTCCAGCTGAAAGAGAGAGCGTCCACTTTCCATGCTTGTGGGTGGTATGTCCTTGAGCAGAATTTCTTCAGTTGATGATTGTGGGGGGAGGCGAACAGATCTATTTCCGGCCTTCCCCATGATTGTGTTATGAGTAAGAAGATGTCTGGTGCAGCATCCATTCGTGTACATCCATGATATTTCTGATTAAGCTGTCTGCCAGTATATTGTCTTTCCCTGGCACGAACTGGGACTGCAGCTGTATATTGAGTTTCAAGGAAAGTTCCCATAGATTCATTGCCAGTCTGCAAAGAGGGTAGGAATGGGTGCCTCCTTGCTTGTTTATGTACCACATAACTGTGGTGTTGTCTGTCCTTATGAGTAGGTGGCCTTGTTGAAGAAAAAGTTTGAAGGCCTCGATTGCGTGTATCACTGCCAGCATTTCCTTTTGGTTTATGTGCATGCGCAGCTCTCTTTGTGACCATAGCCCTTGGATACATCTGCCCTCCATGTGTGCTCCCCAACCTTGGTCTGAAGCGTCCGTAGTGATGGTTTGGTTGGCTCTTGGCTTGTTGAAGGGCAACCCGCTGTTCGACTGGCAGGCTTGAGCCCACCACAGAAAATCCTTTTGGAGGCATGGAATGAGTGGGATCAAAGTTTCTAAGCTGTGACTGTGCTGAGTCCATAAACTCCTTGGGTACCATTGTAATTTTCTCATATGCAGCCTTGCTTGTGGAATCAGAAGAATGCAAGATGCCATGTAACCCAGGGCCTGCAGGATTTTCCTTGCAGTCAGCTGAGTTTGTCTTGTCAGATTCTTGAAGTAATCCGGTAGTTGTTTTTGTTTTTCTTCTGTGAGAAAGGTCATTTGGGTGGTTGTGTCTAGATCCGCACCCAGAAAAGTTATTCTTTGGGATGGAACAAGTCTTGATTTGTGGAAGTTGACTGTATATCCCAAGGCCTGCAGTAGGTGGATGGCTTAATCCAAGTCCTTTAACAAAGTTTGCTTGCTGTCCGCTTGTATAAGGCAGTCGTCCAGATATGGGTAAATTTGAATCCCCTGAAGTCTGCAGTGTGCAATTACTAATGCCAGGCATTTCGTGAATACTCTGGGCGCAGTAGATAAGCCAAAGGGCAATGCTGAGAATTGATAATGCTCTGACCCTGCCAGAAATCTGAGGTGTCTTCTGCAACTTTGTCTGATAGGGACATGCAGGTATGCCTCCTTGAGGTCTAGAGTCACCAGCCAAGACCCCTTGCCCAGCATGGGAAGGAGTTGCTGTAGAGTCAGCATTTTGAATTTTGGCACAATGAGGTAAGTATTCAGTGCGGACAAGTCGAGAATAGGCCTCCATTGATTTTCTTTTCTTGGAACAAGGAATAATCTGGAGTAAAATCCTTGGCCTTGTTCTGAAAGAGGTACCTTTTCTATAGCTTTCATTTGTATAAAGTTGGAAATTTGTTTCAAAGCCTCTGCCCTCTGATTTGGTGGCAGGTCTGGCATGCCTTTTCTTTTTGGCAATGTGTGGAAATGGAACCTGTATCCTTTGTCTATTATTTGCAGTGTCCATGTGTCCCTTGTAATGCTGTGCCAATTTTTTGAAAATAAAGAAAGCTTTCCGCCCAAAGGTGCTTCTAATTGAGCCCTGGTCGGCGGAGTCAAAACAAAGTCATTCAGTCTGTCCTGGTGTAGCAATTGTAGTTCCTGCACTACCTCTCTGGTTGGGAGGCTGCCATTGACGGCCTCTGTAGGAGCCTCTAGCTTGCCCTCTACCTCTGGCACGCCTATTCCTGCCTCTCTGAGATCTGTCTGAGTCCGGAAAGGACCAATTCTTAGTAGGCCAATTTATGCTGAATCCCGGTGGTTGGACTTGCAGAAAGTCTTTGACTGTTTGCACAGATTTTGCCTTTTCTTCAAATTTCTTTAAGACCTCTTGAGCCGTGGAACCAAATAATTTTTGCTTTTCCATAGGAGCATCCAAAAGCTTAGCTTTAACATGGTCTGGCAGAGATTGTTCCTTCAGCCAGGCATGCCTACGTATGACTGCACCTGTCATAGCTGACCTACATGAAGCTTCCAATGCATCATAACCACACTGCAAGAAATGGTTACTAACCTGCTGGGAGTTATGTACCAGATCCTGAAGGGATTTGCGATCAAGGGGTTCCTGAAGGGATTTGCGATCAAGGGGTTCAGAAGAAGACAGCTTCTTATGCAATTCATCTAACAAATACTCTTGGTACTGTATCATATGAAATTGACAATTTAATGCCCTCATGGAAAGAGTTGCAGAAGTATACACTTTCTTACCCCATCTCTCTAAAGCTCTGGACTCCCTTTCAGAGGGTAGAGGATTTCTAGCAGTGGCAGCTGCAACCCCTTTTGGGCCCTGGGAAATAGTTTCTGGATCAGCAGAGTGGGCCTTGTACAGGTGTAGATGAGAGTCCGGGACCCTGTAGTACCTATCAGGTTTGGTAGGAGCCGGAGGGAGAGAGTCAGGGGCTGTACTAGCATCAGAGTACACATAATCAATGACATTCAAAACAGGAGGTATAGCTAAAGGCCTATGCTGAGGTACATGTAAAAAGGTCCTTAATCTCTTTCTAGAATCAGAGAATTCCTGACCCTGCCATTGAAAATGTTCTCTCATAGAGTGTAATGTCTCTCCAAAGGAAAACTCTTCAGGAGGGGAGGCCGAGGGAATAGATTCTTCAGCATCAGAATCCTCAGAGGCGAATAAGCCTCCTCCTGGTGGTCTGACAGAGTACAGCCATCAGTGGACTCATCTGAGGAGTGGGGGTCAGAGGGCTCAACCCTGGGCCTTTTGTCTGGAGGTGGTTGAGAGCCCCTGTCCGGATGAGGTTGAGAACCTCTAATTAAGGAGATAAGATCCTCTGCTAAGCTAAGAATCTGCGAGCCAGTGGAAGGTCTCTGAGAGGTAACCTTGGGAGGCAAAGCTTTAGTAAGTTTAGCAGCTTTAGCCCTAGAGAAAGCCTTAATGGACATGGATGCAGGAGGTCTGGCTGCACCACGTGCAGGAGTAGACTTGTCTAAAGGAATGGTGTCGGAAGGTTCCTGGACGCCAGTTTCAGAAGGTAATTCAATAACCGACTCGGCCGGGGCCTCCGGGGCCGAGGTAGTCGGTTGTGCGGTTTCGGTAATTGGAAGTACCAAGGACTCGGTTTCAGCTGTGACCGAGACACTCGCGGTAGGCCTGACCGTGGTTTCAGCCGAAACCGCGGCCCGCGTGTGGCGGTCCTTGTCCTTCTGTTTCTTAACTAAATGCAAAGTCGGAGTCTCCGACGGCATCTTGTAAGCAAAACTAGCCCCAAAGAATTCCTCTGCAAACTCTGACAGACGTCTAAGAGTTCGTCGGTTGAAGGAAGCACAGGCTGAACAGGCCGAGACGTCGTGGTCTGGGCCTAGGCAGGGGAGGCAGTAAGAGTGGAAATCCTTATGAGGTATTTGTTTCCCACAAGTTAAACAATTATTAACTTTATCTGACATTGGCTGAGGCAAGAAAGAGTCCCCAACTGGGTACTTAGCTTTTTCGAAGTCTTCAGTAGCTGAATCACAGGAGCTGGCCGACCGGCACTTGCGAACTGCTTCTGCTTCGGGCACCATGCGGCAAGAAAGACTGAGGAAAACGGCGTCGGCTGATGCTTTTATACCCCAGACGCTCTGACGTCGGGGAAAGTGCGACATCAGTCGAGGCCAGACCCAGACTTTGGAATCCGGCCGACCGAAGGGCTGCCTGAGGCAGGACAACCCATATGTGATGACTGCAGATGCATCCTTGAAGAACATCATGATTCTTACAACACAGAAACTATTTAAATCATTGCAATTAGCTGACACTTTTGCCCTTATACAACCGTTACACCTAAATCCTAATTTACTAATAAATAATAAACCAGTAAATCTAACAAACTACCCCTGATAAAAGGCTACACAATATGGGATATGTACCGATGGAAAGACTCTAACACGGGGCAAATGAGACTTGAACTCAAACTTCCTATGAAATATAGTACTATCCTTAACCAACTTCATCATCTTATAAATGCTAAATTCTCACAAATACACACTGACTTACAGAACATAGATTTAGTTAAATTAATAATTGAAAATCTTGTGATTAAAGGGAAAACAATTTCTAGGACTTATAAAATTGTAAAGAAGTGTAAAACATCAGAATTCTTTATTATTTTCAAACTATTGGCAAACGAAAAATCAATCACTGACTGAAGAAAATAAGAAATTAGCCACTGAAAATACAATCAAATTCATTCCTTTCAAGAAGCTGTTATATACACAAATTATGGTAAATAATCTATATTATACCTTATCTAAATTAAATTCAATCCTAACTTTTCGCCTATATGTCCCCACTGTCCGGATCAAACAGCTGATATTTTACATGTCATGTGGAACTGTACTAAGATACACAACTTATGGTGTTCCTTGAGAGTAAGATTAGAGAAGATGTGATATGAAAAATCAACCCTTACTTGGGAGACAGCTATATTGTACATTAATATCAATCAACTCCCAGAAATATTAAAACACGTCTTTATTACGATGTGTGCCCTTATTAAATTCTTTATTACAAATAATTGGAATGTTATGTCACCAATTACATGGGAAAATTTTAGCAATCTTGCTATCAAATATATCTCATCTCACAAATTAATTTATTCAAAAACAAAAATCAAACGCTAAAACGCTAAAAAATATTGGGGTTACTTGCTAGATATAATTCTTGACAAATAAAATTTGCCTACAAATTGTCATGAAAAAGCTAACCTTTAAATAAGAAATGAATGTAGTATAACCAGTCTTTCTTGCATCTTCTCCATTTTCTTAGTATATGTGTAACTAGATATTTTTCCTAAACATACAAATAAATGGTTAAATTTCTATTTTTACTTTATATATATACACTATCCCCATTTTAACTATCCCTTATGAGACCAAATAAACATAAGAATTCTCAGACTTTACTTGACAATGTAGTGACTTCTTGTGTGTGTGTGTGTGTGTATATATATATATATATATATATATATATAAAAAAAAAAATATATATATATATATATATATATATATATATATAAATATATATATATATATATATATATATATATATATATATATATATATATGTATATATATATAATTTTCTCTGAACGAGATTGTCTGTTTTCTTTAGATAGGTATTTGTATTGTTTATTTGTGTTTTTGAGTTACCGTATTGTTATTTGAAAAAAGAAAATTGAAATAGAGATTTTGGAAAAAAAAAAAAAAAAAGAAATGCAGTGATCAAAACTTGCAAGTTTACAAATTAATGTACCAATCTGGAGTTTTGCTCACAGTTTAAAGAAGAAATCATCATTATCTGGTATAATGTTGTGAAGCTGGATCCTAGTTGCACCAGGGATAGAATGGTAGACTTTGTTAAAAGTTTCCCTAGTTTTTTCACTGAAGATGCTGCCACAATTAGCAAGGCAAACTCCAATGAATGGATAAGGATAACTTTGGAAAGATACTTAACATTTTTATTAAGCTCATATATTAGACAATGGCATGAGCACACATCAGTTATAAAACAGAAAAACCATTACGAATATTTTTTTCATGGATTATGCAAATATGACTTCGGTTTTAACAATTATCAGTTTAATAAACTGTTCAAGTTCTGCCTTCCATGAAATATCACTCCTCCTCCTGAACATTGTTCTGTACGTAATGTTCCCATAAATTCCATTTATTTCTATGAAATTAGTTGCTTCCATTTCTAAACATCCAACTTCCAGTTCAGTTATCTCTTTTACAATATTCAATAATTAGGTTATAGATGGTTTTGTTTTAATTTCCATTTCTAGTAATTTTTTGGCAGTGAACAGTGCTGAATTTAGTAAAGTATTACTGTGGCTAGGCAATTCAGTTTCTACATTGCAGATAAAAAAGAAACAATTTCCTTAGTTAAAATTGTTTGCTATTCCAAAATTTCTGACAAAGTACTGTAATGAATTTCTAAAAATCTATCAACTTGTTGCACCCCCCATCTTTGGCAAGAAATTCTCTTGTCTGTTTTGAGAGATTGATTTGTCATTCTGTAGCAGGTGGACAATATATACCAAAACACCAACGTCGCTGAACAAAGTAACAGCCAGACTGTGATAATTGAATTTGTTTAATCAATTCTGGTACCTCGGCCTTCGCCTTCTCATGGAATAAATCTGATACACAATACAGTCACTTATAAATCATCCCAAAACATTTGCATGAATAATTTGTTTCAATAAAACAATTAAATATTTAACTTCTTAAAGCCACAAATGCTTTCTCTAAAAACTTTTTTAAACAACATGCATTATTAAACATATCCCAAATAAACCATTTCTTAAACAGAATATTTCATAAATAAAATAAAATACTATTATTATGCAAAATTTATAATTTTATGATTTTATAACTTTATGATTTTGTAACTTTATATTTCTAAATTCATCCCATTTGGTAAAAGAGTATTATAATTTATAATAAATCTAGATTCCATTTCCAACAACCTATTGTGGAAACCTGAATTGTTGTCACCCACATCATTTGGTTTACCTAAAACACAAAAAACTAGCCCATCAGAAAATCCCCCGTGCTGTTCACAAAAATGACTGGCCACCGGACTTTCAAACCTCCTATTTCTGATGTCTCCCAAATGCTCAAGAATTCTAAGCTTGACTCTCCTTCTAGTTTGTCCAATATACCATTTTTGGGTTGCACAATTGCACCCTATGACATAAACCACCCCAGAAGAATTACAATTGAAGAATTCCAAAGCATTATATCTCATGTTGTTAATTCTTGTTCCATCTAAATTTCTAACTCTAGCACATACCTTGCATCTCCCACACTGGTAAGTCCCTACCTTTCTGTTCCTTGTTACCTTGCTTCTAGTGTTTAATATTTCCTTCAAGTTTTGAAATCTACCATAGGAAAATGTTACTGTGTTAGGAAACAGTTTTCCTACCTTATCATCTCCAACAACGATAGGCCACAGTGACAATACTACTTTCCTTAGAATACTAGAAAAATCTGAAAATTTATTAACAAAAAATATACTATCCTCATGTGCATCCCCTCTAATATGCAGCAACTGGTCCCTAGTTTCCTCCAAATAAGTTGATTTATGTGCAAGCCTTTTTCTGTTTGATCCCCTCATCCCTAATTCATGTTCAAAATGTTCTCTAGCTTCCTTTATTATACTATTGGAATAACCTTTTGCATTAAGTTTTGTCTCAATTTTATTAAATTCAATGCTCATCCTGTCCATTTCCGAGGTATTTGTCGCAAATGTTTTGGGATGATTTATAAGTGACTGTATTGTGTATCAGATTTATTCCATGAGAAGGCGATGGCTGAGGTACCAGAATTGATTAAACAAATTCAATTATCACAGTCTGGCTGTTACTTTGTTCAGCGACGTTGGTGTTTTGGTATATATTTTATTTTTTTGAGTGTTTAGCAGGTGGACAATATCTAAAGTACTGCATCCTAGTAACAATTTTCTGTACAGGATTTGAAATATTTCTGTCATTCCAGCCAGATCCTCAAACAAAGCTGCACTGTTACCAGTGGAGTTCCTACAAGTCTTGTAATGTTCCATCTACTCAACCATGCTGAATTGTTTTTATGCTTGAGCAGCCTGGTCCTAATTTTGTTAAGGATTCATCTACTGTCCTATTTGTCGCAGTGCATAATTAACTGAAAAAGTCTTAGTTTATTATCATTTTGGGAGGATGTCTGGCCAGAGGCCAAAATGAGCATGTCAGCTACAAAGATCAAAATGCTAATGTGAGGTATGCACTGAGAGTTTAGAAAGAGTAAATATTAAGGGTCCTGGAAAAGATGTGTTACCACTACAACTAGTAGTACTGGTTGACAGGTACACACACAGTTATATTCTAAATTGTGTAGTAACAGCTGACTTCGCCCATACAAATAACCTAGTTAGGAGTTTATAATGATTAGCGGAGTAAAAAGATTTTGTAAGGTCAGAGAAACCCTCTTTAGTTATTGTACCACCATTCATTGCCTTTACAGAGCGTTGGGATGGGAAAGCAGAGAAGCAGTGGTGCTGTGCCCTATACTGAAATTTAGCTGCTGACTACTGAGTAATCTACAGTAAAAATTATCTATAAAAAAAATACAATTCTGCTTTTTCGTCAAGGTGAAAATGTCCAAATGAGAAAATGATGCTTCAGATAATACACATGCCACGTCTTGATACAGTGAAATGTAAGGAAAGAGCAAGAGACATTATGAATTGGTCAGGAACTGTGACATGCAGTTTGTGCTACAATAATAATAAATTATAACAACTACAAAGTAAAGTTAACTGACAGACTCCTTGGTCCTCTTGAAAAGCACCCAAGTCCATGAAGTCGAGCAAGCAGAGAGATTTTTCTGATCTCAGTAAATGTAAATGTACTTTATTCTGTGTGGATTATTAACATAAGCACTCTGAAATCATTTAATTAATAGATACTACTAGAAGCAATATGATAAGTACACTGAAATAGGTTCATAGGTTCATAGTTTAGTACTAAGCTAACTGCCCTTGCGAGCCATTTTAAGCCTAGCCAATTATCCCTTATGAGACTCGAACCCTGTACCTTGTGTTTCAAGAAAAGTTGCACGATGAAACCCAAAATTTAATGAAGAGGTGAAAAACTACAGTAAAAATATAACGAAAAAGACAAGTAATGGCTACGTGGACGGTCATCTTGCAAGTTTATGTAGTAATATTCCACTGCAGAATCTCTAACCAGATGGTCAGTAGTCTAAAAAGCAAATCATCAATGCTTACAACTTTACTAATGCCAGCAAATCAAAGCAAGGAAAAAAACATGCCAGAAAGAAATCAACAAAGGCAGAAATATTGCTAAGACAAGAATTCCACAAGATTTTCAGAACTGCAGAAAGGCAGCAGAATGGGAAAACATCCCAGAAGAATCAACAGCCTGAAGCTGTACTGATGGGTCAAGTAACTGAACAGAACTTTTATCAGGTTCAAGATGGTCAGCGGTACAGAAAATAAATACATCTCTTTAAGACAAAAAAGTCTAGTCAAGATAGTCACATGCAAGCTGAGAAAATACAGCAAAACAAAGATGCACTACAGCCACGCAAGAAAATAATTTCACATGAAGAAGGCATCTGTGCCTTGTAACAATCCTGTTAAATATTGTATGTTTGAAAAAAATACACAGAAGGTGGTAGACAAACATATGAGCAGTTAGACTTATGAACATGATAAAGAGTGAAAAGACTACTGAATGTAAAACAAAGATATTTGATGTGAAAGAGCATGCTATAGTTACTGCAGAGTTAAAAGATAATTAAAAAAATGATCAATGTACACTACTGCACCATACTCAGAATATGAACAAAACAGTGCATTTAATCTTTTTCTTTCAGCTTTTCTCGGTTAGGGGTCGCCACTCCGATCAGCTAATGAATGGCAGTAGATTTTTACGGTGCCGAGGTGCCAGCCCGATGCCCAACCTTCAACAAAGGCACGCCCATTCACGCATGTCTTTCGAACGTCACTCAACCTGGGGGAGGACATGCAGACTCCACACAGAAGGCGCTCCAGCCGGGAATCGAATGAGAGAACCTCTTGCTGTGAGGCGACAACGCTACTGCTGCACCACCGTGGCTTGAAACAGTACATTTAATAACTGAAGAAAACAAGGAAAATGCAGTATATTGAAGTATATCTTTAAATGTTCACTAGCAGACAAAATTAAAATGTACACATCAAAGACCTCAGAGGATTGTCACACGTCAAAGTTGTCTGATTCTTTACTGAGCATCCTGACAGACATTACACATGATATAGTACAGACCCACAATGAATTGTAGGAATCTTCAGTGAAGCCTCTAGACATTGATGTGGAAAAAGGTGGAATTAATGGACACTATCCAGGCCCTCTTGGAGAACTACTACCTGAAAAGTACAGTTTTGTACCTACCATAAATGTAGATGTTCGAAGATCCACATTGCTGCAGTCCTTACACTTGGGTAGTCCGCTGTCCTCGGTCGGCCCGAATATCAAAGTATAAGGCTGACGTCGGTCAAGGCGCATTTGACTGACATCAGGACGTCAGGGTACAAATGCGCATGACCGACGTCATATCCTCAGTCTTTTCTTGCCCCAGATGTCAGAAGACCCTAAAAATAAAGGTCAAAACCAAAAGACAGCAAACAAACAACCAACCATCCTAGCACTAAAAATATGTACAATATATACAATATACACCCTATTGACAACCCAACTCACACAACCGCCTCTAACTACAGAGGGAAGGAGGGAGGGTAATTGGACTGCAGCAATGTGGATCTTGAACATCTACATTTATGGTAGGTACAAAACTGTACTATGTTCTTCATCTCACATTGCTGCAGTCCTTACACTTGGGTAGAATCCCAAAGCAGAGGTAAAGGAGGATGGCCAAACTATAAGGAAGCAGGAGCTGCCAAAATGCCCTGCAAAACAGCAGTGGCAAAACCAGCCCTGGATTTAGAGTAAAGTGGTAGGTGATAATGCCTAGAGAAAGTATGCACTGAACTCCAAGTAGCTGCCTCCAAAATGTCCTTAGTTGCCACCCCCCTCAAAAAAGCTGTCGAAGTGGCAGTAGCCCAAGTGGAATGAGGCCTAATCCCAGCTGGAATCTCCTTACCATGATGGGAATAACAGAAAGCAATGCAAAACCCAATCCACTTAGAAATAGTTTGTTTTGACACAGGCTTGCCCTGAGAACTCAAAGCAAAGGAAACAAATAACTGCTGAGACTGCCTGAACCCTTTAGTTCTGTCCAAATAATATCGCAACTGCCTGTGTACATCTAAAGTGTGCAAAATCTTTTCCCCTTTATTTTGGGGATTTGCATAAAAAGTAGGCAAATGAATAGTTTGGTTTAAAGCCACACTAGAAACCACTTTAGGCATAAAGGAAGGATTAGTACGTAAAAATATCCTATCCTTATGGAAAATTAAGAAAGGCTCAACCGCCATAAGGGCCTGCAACTCAGAAACCCTTCTTGCAGAGGTAATAGCCAACAAAAAAGCAGTCTTCCATGATAAAAACTTTAATTCAGTAGTAGCTGCAGGCTCAAAAGGTTGTAGAGTGAGTTTCTCCAACACAAAATTGAGATCCCAAGCAGGAGTAGGAGCTCTTCGTGGGGGTCTTATATTCTTTGCCCCTCTAAGAAATTGCTTGAACAAAGGATGAGAAAACAATGGTGGGTCACAATCATAGTGAGCCGAAATTGCTGCAGCATGAACCTTAATAGAAGAGAAGGACAAACCTTTGTCCAGTAACTCAGTAAGATATTTTAGAGCCACACTTAAATTAGGCTCAGAAACATCAAAATCCTTTGCTGCACTCCAAAATAAAAATCTCTTCCATTTATCTGCGTACACTTTCCTTGTACTAGGCCTTCTAGCTTCCAAAATAACATTCAAAACTTGCTGTGGAAGTGGAGGCCCACTATGGTTCAAAACAGAATATGCCAGGCTGTTAGGTGCAGAGAGTGAAGCTTGACATTGAGCAAATGACTGTCCTCCTGAGACAACAGGTGTGGAATCGAAGGCAAAGGCCATGGAGGCTTCCGTACCAGGCTTCTCAGTAATGGGTACCAATGCTGTCGAGGCCAATCTGGAGCTATCAAAATCATCCTTGGCTTGTCTTGTCTGGCCTTTAGTAGTACCTTTGGGAGGAGAGGCAGAGGCGGAAAGGCATACACATGAAGACTGCTCCAACTGAAAGAAAGAGCATCCACTTTCCAAGCTGTGGGATGAAACCTTTTTGTGCAAAACTTTGGCAGCTGGTGGTTTAGTGGAGAAGCGAACAGATCTATGTCTGGAGTTCCCCATGACACTGTCAATTTCTGAAATACATGAGGATCCAATTTCCACTCGTGAGGATCCATAATTTGTCTGCTCAACACATCTGCTAAGGAGTTCTGTGCTCCCGGCAGAAACCTTGCCTGAAGATTTAGCTGTAAACTGAGAGCAGTCTCCCACAAAATCATTGCTTGCCTGCATAGAGGATAAGAATGTATTCCGCCTTGCTTGTTGATGTACCACATGACAGTTGTGTTGTCTGTTAGAATCAACACCTGCCCTTGAAGAAGTAAATCCTTGAAAGCTATTAATGCAAACTGGACTGCTAACATCTCTTTCAAGTTGATATGTAGATGTTGTAGTCTGGCAGGCCACTTGTCTTGTATCCACTTTCCATTCAGATGAGCTCCCCAAGCTTTGTCTGAGGCATCTGTCGTTAGAATCTGACTCGCCTCTGGCCGGGTCACAGAGAGTCCCTTGTTTAGGTGACATTCCTGAGCCCACCACAACAATTCCTTTTGAATGCAAGGTATTATTTGAATGACAGTGTCCAAATCCTGGCAGTGCTGTGTCCATACATTTTGAGATACCATTGTAGCTTCCTCATATGCAGTTTGGCATTGGGAAGCACCAGAATACAAGATGCCATGAACCCTAAGGCTTGAAGGACTGTCCTTGCAGTCAGCCTGGACTGATGAGACAACTGATGAAAGTAAAGGGAAAGATTCTTTTGTTTGTCCGGGGTCAAAAAGGCCATCTGGGATGCTGTATTCAGTCTCACACCCAGAAAGCACATGTCCTGAGAGGGTACTAGACTGGACTTTATTTCGTTCACAGAATACCCCAGGCATCTTAGCACTGCTATCACATAATCCAAATGATGAAGAAGCTCGTCCCTTCCTTGAGCCAGAATCAGGCAATCGTCCAAATAAGGATAGATCTGTATTCCTTTTAACCTGAGGAAAGCTATCACTGGAGCCAGAACTTTCGTGAACACTCTGGGCGCAGTAGATAAGCCAAAGGGCAATGCAGAGAACTGATAATGATCTTTGCCCAGCAGAGGTAAAAGCTGCTGTAACGTCAACATTTTGAACTTGGGCATGTCCAGATAAGTGTTGAGGATAGATAAGTCCAAAATTGGTCTCCACGTGTTCCCTTTCTTTGGTACTAGGAACAGGCGAGAATAAAATCCTAGGCCCACTTCTGGCATAGGAACCGGCTGAATGGCCCCTATTTGGAGTAACAGAGAAATTTGCTTGTGAGCCTCTATTCTTTGCTGAGGAGGAACGTCTGGCATGCCTTTGAAAGGAGGCAAGGTATGGAAATAAAACCTGTAACCAGGGTGTATGATATCCAATACCCATCTGTCTTGGGTAATTAAACTCCAATTTTCTTTGAGAAGTGCCAACCTTCCTCCCAAAGGTGCTGCCAGACGAGAAGGCTCTGGCACCTGAAAAGGTAGGTCATTGGGTCTGTTTACGAAAGGACTGACCCCTGCCCTCACCCGAAGACTGTGCAGGAGAACTCCCTGTTCTAGGCCTGAAAGAGCCCTGAGCTCTGCCCCTACCACGTCTAGATCTACCCCTAGACTGGGAATCATAAGAAGGATACGTCCACCCCTTAGTAGGCCAATTTCTACTAAACTTTGGAGGCTGAACCTGCAAAAAATCTTTAACAGTCTGCATAGACTTAGCCTTGTCTTCCATTTTCTTTAAAACTGTCTCAACAGGAGAACCAAACAACACATCAGATTGTAAAGGAGCATCTAAAATCCTTGTTTTAACATGGTCAGATAAATTCTGATCCCTCAGCCAGGCATGCCTGCGAAGAACTGACCCAGTGGCAGCCACCCTAGACGAGGCCTGTACAGCATCAAAACCACATTGCAAAGAATGCTTACCCACCTGTTCAGAAACATGTACTAAATCTTGTAACTCTTTACAATCAATACCTTCCGCCAGAGCATCAACCTTAGACTTCAATTGTGAAAGGAGATAGTTTTGGTATTTCAACATGTGGAACTGGCAATTCAAAGCCCTCATAGCTAGAGTGGAAGAAGTATAAACTTTCTTTCCCCATCTATCCAAAGCCCTGGCCTCTTTATCTGTAGGAACCAGATTCTTGACAACAGAAGCCTTAACACCTTTAGGCCCCTGACTAACAGTTTCTGGGTCTGCCCTAGGACTCTTAAAAAGATACTTATGAGCTTCAGGCACCCTGTAATACCTATCCGGTTTAACAGGAGCAGGAGGCAAAGAATCAGGATTAAGAGAAGCCTCTGTAAAAACATCTTCTACCACATCCAAAACAGGAGGTATAGCCAAAGGCCTATGCTGGGGTAAAAACAAAAATTCCCTAAGCCTTTTCCTGGAATCAGAGAAGTCCTGACCTTCCCACTTAAAATGCTCCCTCATGGAATGAAGAGTTTCTGAAAAGAAAAATCCTCAGGAGGAGAAGCAGAAGGAGTAGAATCATCCACATCAGAATCAGAATAAGGAGAATACTCCTGCAAGTCTTCAGCCGAAGACTCTGAAACATCCGAAGCCTGCTCAAAACTCCCTAGCTCAGGCTCCACCCTAGGTCTCTTATCAGGAGGGGGCAAAGAACCCCTAATCAAAGTAATCAAATCTTCTGCCATTTTAAGCATATGCTTCTTGGGCACAGTTCCTGAAGAACTAGGGGTGACACCAACTGAAGCTAAACCTGGCCTGCCTCTGGGAGAAGCCTTGGAAACAGAAGGAGAGGGCCTAACCACCCTAGGAAGGGAGGGGAGTATAGCAACCTGAGAAGCCCCTTCAGCCGGACCTGCCTCCTGAGAGGCCACATCCTGCAATAACAAAGTCTCTCCCTGGGATCCCAAAGAAACCTCCGGTGGAACCACCGGCTCCACCGACACCTCTAAAGAACCGGCGTCCGGTATGGACGGTTCTTCTAGCCTAGGCTTAACTGCTTTGTCCTTGCGCTTCTTCGAAGAAGCGGGCGTCGGAGCATCCGACGGCATTTTATAATTGCACCGCTTCCCGAAGACTAACCTGGCACAATCTAACCTTCTCTTTATAGTGCGCTTATTGAATCTAGCACAAGAGTGACACCCAACAACGTCGTGCTCAGGCCCTAAACAAGGAATACACAAAGTATGATAGTCTCTATGCGGTATCTGTTTCCCACAAGAAATACAATTATTCACTTTTTCTGACATCCGGTAAACCACTGAGGCAAGAAAAACTAAAATATTCTAACGGGTACTTAGCCAACTTTGACTCGGTCTGAAACTCCGAAATCGAAAAATTTCAGAACGCCAACCGGCACTTGCAATGCTGCTTCTGCATCGGACCATGCGGCAAAAAAGACTGAGGATATGACGTCGGTCATGCGCATTTGTACCCTGACGTCCTGATGTCAGTCAAATGCGCCTTGACCGACGTCAGCCTTATACTTTGATATTCGGGCCGACCGAGGACAGCGGACTACCCAAGTGTAAGGACTGCAGCAATGTGAGATGAAGAACATCTTCATATGTGAAATACGCACCAAAATCACTAAAATAAATAATGAAACAGAACACCCTCTAAACCACCTGGAATGAGAAAGACAAAGAAAATGAATTCCATTTTTCCTTCCAAAGGATGAGAATGTTCTGTGGCCTTTTAATGAGTACAGTATGTGTTTGATGGAGAATCATAGAGAAAGACTGACTTTAAAGGACACACTTTGCATTGGCTACCAAAACCATATGATGTTTAACCGTCCTACCCCATTCTACAATGAGGCTTTACTTCTACAGAGTTCCAGACCGACTTCTAAAGAAAGGAGTCTGAAACATGGTAGGGGTGTCCAAAAGTTCCCAAATGGTGGTCAAATATCCATTTCTTCTTTTGCAGGTCACCAGTGATCTTCTGTGAAAGTTGTCCAAAGAGGACCTGTTATCAGAAAGAAATATCTACAAAAGTATACCTCAGCTTCATCTTTAAACAGGAAAGCTTGAGCCATGCCACCTGGTGCAGAGATATTCCAGATGATGTTGCCCCAACCACAGCATCCGTGCAATTAAAATTACAGTGTGCTATATGGAAGCCCACTGAAAAAGCTGATGCAAGGATCTTAACCACATACTTTCTCAATCCAAATTCAGGGAGTTCAGCAAGGTTCTCCAAAACTGTAACCACAATGGAAGGCTGCAAATGGGACAAGTGAGTCATACAGTTCAGCTCCTAAAGTTCAAAATAGTACAGAAGAAAATGTTCTTTCTCATCCTGCTCCAAGTTCTGGACTCCTAATCTGGTGATAAAGTGGAAAAATGTTGTCTCTGGGACCTACGCTGGATTGAAGAGATCGCATAAGAATCCATCGTAGGATGTCACTCTACTCCCAAATACTTTTAAGGCATCAGCTAACTTAGTAGTTGAAGAACCAAAGCCTGGATGTTTCCAAGCCTCAAAGATAGCATATTTTAAGGCAATTTTTACAAAAGGGAACCACTGCTTCTTCAGTCTTCATCTTGGTTTAGCTTCCTTGGGATAAAGGCAGAGATGCAATGGTCAATAGAAAACGTCATCAACCTACGAATTTTTGCAAAGGGAGGGTCATCTGGGAGGAAAATATATGAAGAGAAGTCTCACTGTTCTTGTCTGCATTTGAAGCAAGGAATTCAGCCCTCCTCCCTCTAGGGCAGATTTAGATGCAGGAAGAGACATACTCCTTTAGCTAGATTTAGAGACCTTATTTTAATTAATTCTTTCTGCCCCCCCCAGCTGACCATGTGGCATATTGCACCACCTATGATACATTAATTTTGCATATCCAAGCAGGACACAGTCACTCACAGACTGAGAAGGGACAGGGATAACCAATGGCTAGTAGGCATCCTTAGGTTGATTGGTATTTTTAAATGTGTGTTATCCTTTTTAACTATATATGTCTTTGCTCTAGCTTTAGAGAATGGCATGCAGTGGTATAATGGAAGACCCATCTTCAGCACTCCTTCCTCCATGGAAGCAATGTTCCTGCTAGTTCACCCAGTCTCTGCCACAGGATCACTTAACAAGACATGCCTTAAAGACAGATGTCCAGCCTCCGTTTAATCTACCCCTTTTTGAGATGAGTGAGTTGAAATCATTACTGAAACCCAGGGCAGCTGGGTCACAGTCAAGACTCTAATGCTACTTGCCAAGGAGTCAGCATAGCTCCAAAAATGGGTAACGTGCATTCACATATTTTGGTGGTCATGCGAGCTGCAGGCAGGCTTGGGAGGGGTCAGGCAACAGGCTCTGGCATGACAGCAGATTCATGACGGAGATTGCTCTGTGCTGATGCGAAAAAAAATATTCCCCAACAGTGTACACCTGCTCTGTCATATCCCACATCACGTATCAAAAAGTGTTCTGACATTCAATGCCCATGAAGAGCAGACAACCAGTTAGGATAGGCTTTAGAATTAGATGACAGAAGAAACCATTAGAATTAGATGACAGAAGAAACCAGTTCAGACTTGAGGTTCGACCAAAACGTTTTGGCACTAATGGAAGAAAAGTTTATCCCATTCCAACACACCAGTTTTGCACAGCTATAGAGAGGACAGAGACCTGAAACCCTAAGATTCAGCCCCTAGGGTGGTCTCAAGGTGGGGTGCACGTTTCATACTGTCAACATTTAAAAACAATCCACAACAAGATAACCACAGACTGAAAAGTAAAATAATGACAGAAAGAACAGTTGTGTTAGTTGCACTTACCATGCTTACCATAACAGTGGATATTTGATTAAATCATTGTTACAGTAACCTTTGCCATATGGGTTATATCCTGCCAGGCGGAAAACAAAGTCTACTAATATATGATGTATGATGAACATCTGCTTCTATAAAAGTAAGCATGAAATATTTTTAATTAAAAAGGCAAACATAAAAAAGTGCTCCTATAAGATACAACAAAGACTTCTTCAAACTATAACACTATTTAAAACACAATTACTAATGTAATATAAGAAAATGAAGGACAAATGAGATGACAATATTGCAACTTAATATGCATACTGAAGAACTAATACATTTAGAAGCAGAAAAAAGTATAATCATAAAATAACAGTGAGATGACCATTAGTGCCCACAGGATTAATGTGATGAATTAACATGCATTAATGCCTCAAGTTTCTTAATTTTAAAAATGCTCTTAAAATTTAAGTGATCATTCAAACCTGGAGTGACCTAAGGGGTTCCTATTACGTTATTGAAAGATAACGTAATCGAACGGCCAAAACAGCAAAACAGGCACATTTCGAAGTTTGAATTGTGGGATTGCAGTACAGTGAAGATTGGGATATTTGCCCTTCCTCACTGTAGTGCGATCTCGGAGTTGGCACAGCCCCTCACAATAAAAGTTTCGAAATGTGGCCATTTTAATGTTTCAGCCGTTCGATTAAGTTATCTTTCGATAACGTAATATGAACCCGACCTAAGTACTGTCTGCAAAAATATTATTTCCAGTCAACAGCACCTCCCAGTCCCCACCACAACTATCGGGTTCACTATAGTCAGTAACATAAACAAAAAAAGTTAAAATTGGTAGTCACTAAAGAATGACAGAACAAAGCATTAGTACTATTTTTTCCTGAATAATTTTGTTCATAAAGACAAACACTCAGTTTTCTACTTATGCACCCAGCATAGAAAGCAGTGCGTGCAATGCAGCCAATCACAACATTTTTTGAGAAATACAGTTGAGTGCCAAGGGACAAGCTCTTTTAGCATTAGCAAAGTACTGGACTGTACAGCTGGACACAACACAGGTTACACTTGTTATAGGAAAAATACCCTCAAGTATCTAGCCTGTACACTCTATTACAATTTCTGTATATGAAATACAGCTTGTACAGTCTACCGTTATTATTTGCCATGTGGAGCTCTTTTCCCCAGGCCTCCACTGAAAAAGGTCTATATTATATCCACGAACGCTGGTTGATCGAACTTATTTTCACGAAACTGCAAAATATCGAAGCAGCAGAAACTCAAATTTTTTCCTAGGGAAAGGATTTGGTTGTCCGTTTCTGTTGCTTCGGTATTTTCAGTGTTATGGTGGAAAATTACCGGTCGGATTCAGGTAAGTGTGCGATTGTGTGGATGTGAGTGTTAGGGTGATTTAGGTGAGTTAGGGTTAGGGCTCGGGTTAGGTGTGTGTGCGATTGAGTGGACATGAGGGTTAGGGCGGATTTAAGTGAGTTAGGGTTAGGGAGCGGGTGAGCGTGCGATAGTGACGGACCTTAGGGTTAGGGTTAGGTTTGGGTTAAGGTAAGTGGGTAGTTAGTGGTGTGTGCATAGTTTAGTGTAGGGTTAGGTATCAGATTTTATGTGTATGTGTGTGGATTTCTGTTTGTTTGGTGTGCTTGTGTTGTGTGTATGTGTTTTGGATCAGCGATTAGTGCATGTGTTGTGTGTATGTGTTTTGGATCAGCGATTTTTTTTCCCGGGGGGGGGACATTATCAGCTTAAGTGATAGTCTTTAAAATGAACCAGGACATCATATGCCATAAGGTAAACAGCCTGGAATGGCACTAGGCTGTGATTCAATACACAAGGGTGGTCAGAGATGCCAGAAAGCATGAGAGAGGAAAGGCATTGGAAGAATTTCTGTGAAGGGTATGAATTAACATTACAAATTCCTGCACACTGTAATAAGGATCCTTTTTCTTTGCTTCTTTTAGTTTTTTTTTTTCTTTTCTCCCTTTGCTAGTGTTTTGATGTCAGTATGTTTAAGCTAAAGATGGGGACTTGGACTATTTCAGAATATTCCCACTACAGATAAATTGCAACTGCTGCTAAACATACAGAAGGAAGATGAATGCAATGACAGTGTTAACTAATATGGTAGATTGTTTAAATATTTTCCTTTTGTAAATAGTTTTTATGTTGTGATAAAAATACTACTGAGCCAAAAAATATTGTGCAACATCCTCTAACAAAGTAAAAGATAAAAGAAGTGAGAACGATATTGTTTAAAATGGCTTAGCAAATGGGATCAGAGTACTTGAAAACTAAGGAAACAATTCAGATGAGTTTGCAATCCTTGTCATGGAATGCTAATGACCTCACATATGGTTTGAAAACAGTGTTGTTGTTACAATAAACACACTTGTGTAAGAGGAACACAAAGACTTGGTTACAAGAGAGTTTAAGAGAAGGGTACTATGGTGCTTGCACTGAATGAGGAAGGAGTAGATGGGTAATAATTTTATTAAGAAAAGGGGCCCCCTTTGACCACACAGAACCAGTTAGAGGATTCCCAAGTAAGGTTCATTATGACACAGTAGACTACTGATTAGGCCACAGAATTACTTTAGCTACTGTACATTTATCCCCAAAACAGGAAAACAGAAATAAAGAAAAGCACTGACTGAGATTACAGCTTTTTTATCAGGGGATTTTGATAACCATTCACATGGGACTAGAACTTACTAACGGGAAAAGGAAAAAAAAAAAAAGTCAGAGGGGGACCAAGGGCTAATTGAGCTATTCCTGAAGGAAGGTTGCTGAGTAGGTACTTGAAAATATAAGGGCATAATGGCATAACGCAAGGAAGACAAATTCAGAGTAAACATACATTACATGGAGAGGTTTGGAACATACTCTAGGTTGAACATTACACAACTAAAGAGACAGACTTTCTCATTGGAGTTCAGAAGCAATCCAAACTGCTTTCAGATCATGCACCGCTCTTGGTAGAATTTAGCCCTTGGAGACTGATGAATAGATCCAGACACAGGCATTTTCCAGTGCACTGTCTCAGACAGGGACATGACAAGACAAGGGAACAGAAATTAATCCCACTGTTACAAGAATTACAAAATTCAGAGACACAGAACAAAAGGCCTAAGCAAAAGGGAAGAAATTGCAATTAAGAATAAAAGAAATCCATAATAGGACAGGTTTCCTTGAACTATTTAGAGAGATAAAGAATCAGTTGTGATGAAGCACTCTGAAAGAGAGCACTAAATGCAGTAAAATTAAAGTATTTTGAAAATACTCCAAAATATCAGATCAATTACTGGCTCAAAAGTTAAGACAACAGTAAGTAGAAAGAAGAATAAATTATATTAAGGTACTAACAATTACTCTGCATCTGTGCTGTCTGTTTTCATCCTTCAACCGATAGGTCTCGGATCTGACATCGGACGCATCCTTAGCCACTCTGACAGACTTTAGGCTCCAAAGTTTAAGCTACTCCCCTTACACATAATCCCTCTCGTTTCCTTAGTTCCTTCAGATCACGTTTACCCCCTATTCAATTAACCATAACATGACAAAGTAGTACCAGCCACTAATAATCTCCAAGGCAAAAACGCAAAGGTGTTACTAAAGATTAGAAAGAATGAAGAAACAGAGAAGAGAGTTCTGGAGCTCACAAAGCAAGACCATTAAGGGATATCCACCCTGGCATAATATGAGACAATCAAAAGGAAGGGGGCTGGAGGAGGGATAAAAACAGACAACACTAGTGCTGAGTTATGGTTAGTTTATAACTATAATATTTGATGCTGCCTTTTTTGTCTGTTCCTCAACTGATGGGACAGAATCCTTATCTACAGTGCTCTTGGGTGATCCTCAAGGAAGGATATTCCGCAGTACAGCAGAGCCAAAGGCTGCCCTTTTCCTAGATAAGATGTCTAACTTGTAATGAGCTATAAAGGTATGAGCAATGCACAATGTAGTAGCTGCACAGATGTCATCTATTGGCATTTTGGACCAAAAAGCAGATGATGCAGCCATAACTCTGAAGTGAGCTTTAGGATGTTTGGATAATGATAGTCCTTTACTGTTGTAAAAGAAGACAATACAATCAGTGAGTCATATGGCTAAGGTTATTTTTGGCAAACTGCTTTACCAATTTAACCTTGGAAAATGAGACAAAATAGTTGTTCTGACTTCCTTTGGCCTTTAGTTCTGTGAATGTAAGATCCAAGTTGTCTATGCACATGTAATAAATGCAGTCCGTATTCGCCCTTATTAGAAAAATTCAAGAGGAAGACTAGAAGGTTATTTGGTTAAGGTTCGCTTCTGGCACACCTATAGGTACGAAGGAAGAGTTAGTCCAAGGGGATAGTCTGTCCTTATGAAAAATTATGTAAGGTGATTGGGAAGAAAGTGCATGGAGCTCCAATACCCATGTAGCCAAAGTAATGGTGACCAGGAAAAGTGTTTTCTAGGATAAACACTAATTCTGCCCTGGCTTCAGGCTCCAATGGGGGGGGTTGAGGTTTGAAGTATAAGTGCAAGGTCCCAAGGAGGGATAGAGTCCTTAATCCATCCATCTTCAACTCTTTTCCCATTTTTGCACATGGCAGAAAAAAGCTTCCTTAACTGCTAAAGGTCTTCCCAGGTGCAAACAAGTGAGAAAAAAAACAGACAATATTCCTGAGTTGACCACCATGGAGCTAGAAGACAGCATTGAAACCTTAATGTTGAAAATTTAAAACTTTAGGCTTTATTTAAACATAAAACTTCATTTAAAACCAAAAGGTAAAAAAAGAAGAAAAGCGCTTTCAACCTATTCAGGCCTTCTTCAGTTCAGTAAATCTTTTAGGTTTGTGCTGAATGTTTTAAACTATGTACCTATCAGGAACATTTATTTTGGACACGCCTTCAGTAGCTTCAATTCATTAAACACTTAAAGAGCAAGCCTTCCTCAGATAAAAAATAGGCATATATCCATTAGTTGATTAACACAGGTTAAAGGGGAACTACAGCATTTAACCCTGAATACTTGTGTGCTCTAAGGTTAGTGATCCATTTTATTTCTCGGGTTTCTGTTAGATTCTTCACATCTCCTCCTCTGGGACTTGGTATAATTATATCCACAGCTCGGAAGTAGAAAGAATGTGTAGGAAAACATTTCACATGGTTGGCCAAACTATTTTGAACTTCATGTAAAATATCTCTAAGGTGCCTTAAAATACGGTCCTTGAAGCGTTGGTCCGTTTTCCCTATATAAAATGATGTACACTGTTTACAGGTCGTTAAGTATACTAGATGTTTGGTGTTACATGTGGCAGATACCTTGAAATTATATTATTTGCCATTTACTGGATGCCTAAATCCTGGAACAGGATTAATATGTGGGCATGCTTTGCATCTCCCACATTTTCTCATTCCTGTGGGTTCAGGGAATCTTTTATGATGATCTTCTTTACGGCAAAGTAACTGTTTCAAGTTCTTTTTATTTTTATAAACGAATCTTGGTTTTTGACCCACTAATGCATTAAGCTTCTCATCTTCCAGGAGTATCGGCCAATATTTATTAATAATTTCACAAATTTGCTGATTATCTGAGCTGTAGGTGAGCAGACAATCTTCTGCCCCTTGCTGGTTCTCCTGGGGTTTAGCTTTGTGTTCATCATCAGATGCTGTTAAATAGTAGGGACAACCTTTAGTCTTTCTGAAGGTGTTATGATCTATTGGTTTATTCAGATCTGATTCTTTATTGGCTCTCTTTCTAAGATGTCCTTTGAGCAATTCACATTCCTCTTTAAATACATCTTCCTCTGCATAACCTAGACAGGTGCATCCTTTGATTTTCCATTATATTCTTGTAGATATGACTCGGGTGCATACAATGTCGATATAAATAATGGTTACACCAAGTTTCCTTGCGATGTACTCCTGTTCGGAGACCTTGCGTGACATCATAGCTAATTTTAACATCCAAAAAGTCAATCTCTTTATCTTGAGTATTTAAACTGAAAATTTAAGGAACTCTGTGGTAGAGTGCAAATAGTCTGTGAATGCTTGCAGATCTATGACCTGCCCCGTCCACACAATAAAAATATGATCCACAAAGCGCCCATAATATAATAAATGACTTCTCCATGGATTCTTCGAGCATATTGTATTTTGTCATTCCCAAAATGCATACCAAGTTCGAGTAGGTGTTGGCACATGGTGTGCCCATTGTCACCCCCCATGTTTGGAAGTAGCACTTATCACCATAAAGAAAAATGTTGTTGTGAAGAATGACATCTAATAAGTGACAAATAATGTCAGCATTAAACTTCAAATAAATCAGATAAAATGAATGCAATCCAACAGGAAATTAAGGTGCTCCTGGTAACATTGGATGTTAATCTTTTCACGGTAATACCTCATGACTATGAGATCGAAGCAGTAAGATCTTTAGCACATGAATTGAAGTCAAGTGTCAAAGCTACCATTGATCTCAGAAGTTTTAAAATTAATTTGACGGAGATGAATGAGGAGAAAATGTGTAATGCTTACTTTCCTAAAGTGTCCACTCTTGTCTGCTGTAGTGTTACTATTTGTGTTTGGGTATCTAGATGGGCACCAACAAATTCCAGAAACTGCACTGGGCAGAGTTGCAATCTGGTGTAGTTTAAAGTAATGCCTATTTGGAGACACAGGTGGAGCAAGTGGACCATGGGTTGAATTAGTAGCAGGTTGGTGGATGCAGATAGGTGACAGTTGTCTAGAAAAGGAAACACCTGGAATCAGTGCAGCCTTAGGTGAGCCACGACTGCTGCCATGCACTTGACGAATACCCTGGGGACTGTGGTGAGACCAAAGGGCAGTGTTCTGAACTGGTAGTGACTGGTTCCCAGTTGGAAGTGTAGATATCTCCTAGAGCAGAAGTGTAGATATCTCCTAGAGCACCTATGGAGGTATATGAAGTACATCCAATCATCCTTCTTCAACAGTGGTAGGATGGACTGAACCATGATCATCCTGAACTTCAAATGTTTTATGAAGTGATTAAGATTGCTGAGATCCAAAATTGATCTTAGGTCTCAGTCTTTGGCACCAAAACGAATCCCAAGTAAGTTCTGGATCCTTGCTGGTCTGTGGGCACTGGTTAGAGGACTCTCTTCCTCAGAAACACTTGTATTTTTATGGCTGCTGCTTTTCTCTGACATGGTGGAACGTTGGGAATTATTTTGTTGAATTTTAGGGGTAGCAGTGAAAGTGGTATATAATAACCTCTGGACATTGTACTCTGCACCCAAGTATATTTAGTAATATCTATCCAAGCTTCTGGGTGTAGAGATAAGCACCCCCAAACTAGCACCAGAGTGCAGCAGTCAGGAAACCCTTCAGGAACGCTGAAAAGGCTTCACAGAGATGGGTTCTCTGAAGCCCTGATGTTGCGGGCTACCTCTGTACAGCAGCAGTGTCTTCCGTTACAGTCCCCCGCCCTGTGGGGATCCATCTCCATATGAGTTCTGGGAAGTACCTTGCGTCTTTCTGAACCACAATTTTCTGCCGCCTCTCTAGTTTAGGAAGAAGGTCCTATAAGGAGTAGAAAAACAGACTCTAATGGGAGACACTGTCTTCCCATCTTGATCTTGTTCAGGCCTAGAGTGAGTCTCCTTTCCTTGAGACTGAAAAAGGTGTATCAATCAAAGGGGTTATTAATGAACAACAACTTGAATGTCTCTGCAAAATCACAAAGTTGCATCCAGGTGTGCCGTCAAAGTTATTCCTGAACCCCCCAATCTAGCTGCTCCCTCTGTGGGATGAGAAATCAATCTCATGAAAGCACTGGATAAATACTGGAGGCTAGCCAGTTGCAAAGAAACTTTTTTGTCCTCAACAGACATGGATCCTGAGAGGGTACTGGAAAATCGTTTGACCAATTTCCTCTGAAATCTTGTCACATGAGCCAGATAGTTCAGAGACCTGAGGGCAAAGGTCACTGGTGCACAGATACTTCCTCATATCTGTCCAATGCCCTGGATTCCCTGCTGGGTGATGGACAGTAGAGCTCTGTTCCAGGAGTTCTTTTTTGGTGGCTGCTGCAACCACCATAGCATCCACAGGCAAACCCTTGCTCCAGTGAACCCTATCCTAAGGTGTCAAAAGATACTTGTCAGGACGTTTGTGAATGGGCTCTGTGACACCTGGATCCTTCCAAGCCTGGCAGGAGATAAAGTCAACCATCTCATCCACCAGAGGGACTACCCAAGTCATAGCTGAGCCAGTTCCTAAAGCCTCGAGGAACATGAACTCCTCTTAGGAGGGGGATCAGAAAACCAGCCACCTTTCTTTTTCAAAATTTTGAGTATTTCACTGAATGAGACACTCTCAAGGGGTGATCTGGGGACCCTTTCCCTTCATCAGAGTCAGTATCTTCGGTTAAAGATTCTTGTGGAGAGTCTAGGTGTTTCCTTTCACTTCTCCATTTCCGAGGGAGCTCTTTGGTTGGAGGTTCCACAGAGAACTTGGAAGCTCCAACAGAGTCCTGAACAAGGACAGTCTTGAGACTTGATCGGACCAGCTGTCCTGAAGGGACATGATGAAAAGACCCAGCTTCCACATAAGACAGTTTGGCATGGGATGGACCCAAGGGGGGCAAGGATGGTTATTTCCCCTAGAAGAGGAGAAGGCTGTAACTGCTACTTTGAAAGCTGAAGGCTTGGGGGAGCCAAGCTGAGCCTCAAACTCACTGTATCCATAGAAAACTGTGCAGGGCAAACCCCAATTACTATCACCCCCCCAGCTCCAGCCTCAAAGCAAAGTCAGAGCCAAGCTGCCTAGCACCAAAACCCAAAGAAGAAAGGACTCCAAGAGCATCAGAGTTGATCCCAGCCCCCCGAATCCAGCACTGATGCTACTGTTCTGAGATCTGTCCGGATTCAACAAGGTCAGCCCCATTTGACCTTCCTACAGAAGTTGTAGGAGTCAAAGAAGGCCAAGTCTTCTGATCCAGCGCTGGCATACTTGGATGTCTCATGTTCAATATCCCCAAAACCACAGGACTGACTGGAGTAGGAGTCAAAGGTTGGGGCTGTGTATTAGAAAGGCTCAAGTTTCTGATGGGAGACTGAGCTGGAATGATACCCAACTGGATCTGGGTTCTGAGAACTTTTCTCATTCTCTTATCCACATCCACTTCTAAGCTCCTAGATGACCTGAGGGAAAACTATTTTGAAGGTGAATGGGATACTCTTCAAAGTGTGTACTGAAGGAAGGGAAAGCGTAGCCTTGATGTTACTGGTTTTGGAGAAATCTTGCAAGAACTTAAGGTGACTTGATCGAGTCAGAAACCTTCTTGGGTAGAGCCAAGCCCAAAGATGGTGAAAGAGACCACTAAGGGGAGCACTTCCTTGAGTACTTGTTTTAGTCTTGTGCCTCTCCTGATATTTTCTTGGAGGAGGATGGGGCTCCATAAGTAGATGAAGCTGAAGATGGAAGAAGCCCTTTATATCAGTTTATTGTTTCTCTTAACCAGGCCCAGTTGTCAAAGCTGGTCCAAATTTCACACTCACTATTAAGATGACCTGAACCAAGGCAGTAAATACTTTCTGAATGACTGTTGAAATTGGGAATTCTATGCCTGCAAGGAGAGCACTTTTTAAAACCCATGGGTTTCTTTAACATTCTAAAAAAGGATGCACCTGTAAAAGGAAAGGCTAAACAGATAAAATACCAGCAATGGTAATAACAATATCCAAGGTTAGAAGTGGGAAGAGTAATACCAACAATGGTAGTAAGAAATACCATGGAGGTAACAAGAGAGCCCATAAGGGTTGAAGGCCCAAGGGAAACAACTGTCCAATTAAATCCTAAAAGAAGTTATCTAAATCTATTTATCAAACACTTTTTTCTGTAGAGGAGGATAAACCAAAGAAAAACAGAAAAGATATCCAACTGGATAGAAATTATAGAAAAATATCACATCTCCCACACTCAAGCTAAAGGTGACAATGTCTTATTGCTGAAGCAGAATTCAAAATCTGAGATAACAGAGAACACATGGATTATGGGTAAGAGGAGGAGCACATGCTATTGAGCCTAAAGTCAAATGCTGGATCAGAGACCCATCAGTTGTGGACAAGACAAAATCGGATGTATAATTAAATATATTAATATAGGGTGGATTTAGACTGATCCAAATAAAATGTTAGAAGTATTTGCAGACTACCTTCAGAAGATGTATGCCATTCAGGGACAACCTGTCAATTAGATGGACAAAGTGGAAGGCTTTATGGCAGATTCAGATCTACCAAGGATTAAAGGACAGAAGGGGAACCAGTTACTAAATCCTACAAGGAAAGATACTGAAATTTAAAAAAACTGGCAGTGGGTAAGTCAAAAGGAGCTGATGGACTACCATTTCAGCTACAAAAAGAAGTTAGGGATAGATTACACAAGACTATGTTGGAAATAAAGATTTCTTGATCTTGGAGACGAGCTCTGATTGCAGTGATACCTAAAGAAGGCAAAGGCCCACTCAATCCAAACTCATATTGCTCCACCTCAGTTCTGAACCATAATTATAAAACCTTTTTGGCCATTATTAGTGCGACACTTAGAACACTACCAAGGATTATACAGCCTGACCAACGTAGCTTTATGCAAGACAGAGACATCAGACAACATATTAAAGACCCACACTTTCAAGACGCCTGCACACTGATCAACAGCTTAACTTCATCCCTACCAGTGGGGAAACAGAAACAGAGAAACTGCAGTCAGAGATATTGTCAGCTTAAGTAAAATTCAGTTACTGAATGCCTGCAAAGAAGAAAAAACTGACAGCCTGAAAGAAAATCAACTAGAAAAGGATGAAAAAAAACACTGACTGTGAAGAATCCTGTAGCTGTTCAGCAAAAAGCAGTTCAAGCTCATGCTTTGTTGAAAGATATGGCTTCAAAGTAATCTAGAAGAAAAATAAATTAAATGTGCTCAAAGCACAAAGAACTGAAGGAATATATCAACTCAAAAAAAAACACTGGAAAAAAATGGAGGAAGCTTTAAACAGATACTGAGATAAGCTGATAAAAACTACAGTTGTGTACACTTACCATAAATGTAGATGTTCGAGTGTATTCACTGTTGCAGTCATTACATTTGGGTAATCCTGCTGGCAGGTTGCCCTCAGTCGGCCTGAATTCTAAAGTCTTGGGTCCTGCGTCGGCTGCTGTCGCCCCTTCCCTGACGTCAGGTCGTCAGCGGTATAAAAGAAGCAGCCAATGCCATTTTCTTCAGTTTTTCTTGCCCCAGATGTCAGGTGCCCCCTAAAAGGGTAGCCAAAATTTATATATATATATATATATATATATGTATATATATATATATATATATATATATATATATATATAAATACATGCACCAATAAAAACTTTGCCTTCATCTACAAGCAAATACACCACACAGGTTGTATAAATCAGAGAAGGAAAGATAAGTTCCAGCAGAAAAAAGGGGGATGGCGGGTGGGTAGCCTGGACTGCAACAGTGAATACACTCGAACATCTACATTTATGGTAAGTGTACACAACTGTACTATATTCTTCGTGTTTCACTGTTGCAGTCATTGCATTTGGGTAGAGTCCCAAAGCTATGGTTGGGAGGCTGGAGCTAAACAGCATTAGGAGCAAGTATGAGGCCCTGCAGAACTGCAGTGGCAAAGCCTGCCCTGGATTTAGAGTAGAGAGGCAGGTGATAGTGCTTTGCAAAGGAGTGCACTGAACTCCAAATAGCAGCCTCTAAAATGTCTTTGGTTGGTACTCCCCTGAGAAAGGCTGCTGAAGTGGCTGCAGCTCTGGTTGAATTTGGCCTAATGCCCTTAGGCATTGGCTTGCCATAGTGAAAATAGCAGAAATGAATGCAGTGGCCTATCCACTTTGAAATAGTCTGCTTTGAGATAGCCTTTCCTTGTGATCCCTAAAGCATATGCCACTAGTAATTGCTCTGTCTTCCTGAAAACTTTGGTCCTGTCCAAGTAGAATCTAAGCTTTCTGTGTACGTCCAAAGAATGCAGAATTCTCTCCCCCTTGTTCTGTGGATTTGGATAAAAAGTTGGCAGATGAATAGTTTGGTTAAGAGCCACACTGGACACCACCTTAGGCATAAATGTTGGGTTTGTCCTCAGAGAAACCCTGTCTGGATTACCACAGCCATGAGTGCTTGTAGCTCTGAAACTCGTCTTGCAGACGTTATTGCTAGGAGAAGAGCTGTTTTCCAAGAAAAAAACTTTATATCAGCATTAGCAGCTGGCTCAAAAGGAAGCAGGGTGAGTTTTTCCAAGACATAGTTGAGGTCCCATGCAGGTATTGGTGTTCTCCTTGAAGGCCTTAAAATTTTGGCTCCTCTGAGGTAAGGATGAGAAAAGATTGGTGGCTCTGTATTGTAATGAGCCGAAATGGCAGAGGCATGAATTTTAATTGATGAAAAAGATAGGCCTTTGTCCAGCATCTCAGTTAAGTATTGCAAAATCTGACGAATATTTGGTACAGCTGTATCAGTTCCTTTTGACTGGTTCCAAGCACAGAATCTCTTCCATTTCCCAACATAAGATTTTCTAGTACTAGGCCTTCTGGCTTCCAAAATGACATCTATCACAGCTTTATTGAGAAGTGTGTTTTGTTGTTGTTGTGCCTTTCGGCTTTTCCCGGTTAGGGGTCGCCACAGCAGAACTCCGGTCCGCTAATGATTGGCAGTTGATTTTTACGTGCAGAGTTACCAGCTCTGACGCACAACCTTCAATGAAGGTACGCCCATTCACGCATGTCTCCATGCAGAAGACGCTCTAGCTGAGAATCGAACCGGGCAGCGTCTTACTGTGAGGCGACAACGCTACCGCAGCACCACCACCGCGGGTGAGAGGTGTGTTTTGTATGATTACATTATCCACCATGCTGCCAGGTTTAAACTCCTGAGTTGGCTGTGCAGGATCTGATTGTTTTGCTGGGACAGTAGATATGGTATTTGAGGTAAGGTCCAAGCTGAGGAAGTTCCTTAGGATTGGATACCAGTACTGGTGGCGCCAGTCTGGGGCAATCAGTATCATCTTTGGCTTCTCCTGTCTGACCTTTACGACTACCTTGGGGAGAAGAGGCAGTGGAGGAAAGGCATATATGGATAGGTTTTTCCAGCTGAAAGATAGGGCATCCACTTTCCATGCTTGACTGTGATAGGTCCTTGTGCAGAATCTTTTTAGTTGGTAGTTATGAGGGGAGACAAATAGATCGATGTCCGGGCATCCCCATTTCCTTGTTATCATGCTGAAGACTTGTGGATCCAGGTGCCACTCGTGGGGATCCATGAGGTTTCTGCTTAGTTCGTCTGCCAGAGTATTTTCCTTTCCCGGCAGGAATTGTGCCTGCAGATGTACTTTGTAAGTCAATGCTGTGTCCCACAAAGTCATGGCTAGTCTGCAAAGGGGGTAAGAATGTGTGCCCCCCTGCTTGTTTATATACCAGATGACCGTGGTGTTGTCTGTCTTCATCAGTAGTTGTCCCGGATGAAGTAGGTCCTTGAAGGCTGTCAGGGCATTTGGAACAGCTAGCATCTCTTTTTGATTGATATGTAGATGCATTTGGTTTGAGGACCACGTACCCTGAATGCATCTTCCTGCCATGTGTGGCCCCCCAGGCATAATCTGATGCATCCGTTGTTAGTGTCTGCCTGACTGGAGGTAATGTGAATGGCTGTCCCTTGTTCTAGTGACAAGCCTTCGCCCACCATCAAAACTCCTGTTGCAGGCAGGGAATGAGAGTAATCATTGTTTCCAGGCTGTGGCAATGTTGAGTCCACACACTTTTTGGGTACCATTGAAGTTTCCTCATATGGAATTAGTAGGATGCAGGATGCCATGAAGTCCAAAGCCTGCAGAATTTTTCTTGCGGATAACTGGGCCTTTGTTGCCAACATTTTGTAACAGGTAGTCAGTTGCCTTTGTTTGTCTGGCATGAGATAAGCCATCTGGGCAGTTGTATTTAAGCTTGCACCCAGGAATATTATCTCTTGAGAGGGTACAAGTTTTGATTTCTTTTCATTGACTGTGTACCCTAGGCATGTAAGAAGTCTTTTCACAAACACCAGATGCTGTAGACGAATGTCCTTGTTCTCGGCTTGAATTAGGCAATCGTCCAAGTAAGGATATATTTGTATTCCTCTGTCTGCAGAATGCAATCACTGGTGCCAGGCACTTTGCAAAGACCCTGGGTGCAGTAGATAAGCCAAAGGGCAGTGCAGAGAATTGGTAATGCATTGAGCCAGCCTTGAATTTGAGGTATCTTCTGCAAGATTGTCTGATTGGGACATGCAGGTATGCCTCTTTTAGGTCTAAAGTCACAAGCCAGGCATTCTTGCCCAGCATGGGCAGAAGCTGCTGCAAAGTCAACATTTTGAATTTTGGTATATCCAGGAATGTGTTCAGAATAGATAAGTCCAGTATTGGTTTCCAGGCCTTGTCCTTTCTGGGTACCAAGAACAGTTTTGAGTAAAATCCTTGTCCCTGCTCTTGCTCTGGTACTTGTTGAATGGCCCCCATTTCCATGAGGGATGAGACTTGTTTTTGTACATCTGCCCATTGATTTTTTGGCAGATCTGGCCAGCCGTTTGCCTTTGGCAGGGTATGGAAATGGAACTTGTAGCCTTGTGACACTATATTTAGAACCCACTTGTCCTGGGTTATAATGTGCCAATTTTGAGGAAAAAGTGCTAATTTTCCCCCTAAGGGCGCTGACAGGAGATAACTGCTTGGTGCAGACAAGGGGAAGTCATTGGTACTCTTTCCTGTATGGTTGTGATTTGTCTTCTCCAACTTTGGAGGTAGAAGCACCCCATTGCTTTGACCTGTATGAACCTTGCGCCTGGGATCTGCCTCTAGGGCATCTGGATCTGCCCCTTTGAGGTCTGCCTGACACAAGAAAGGACCAATTCTTTGTAGGCCAGTGTCTACTAAACCTAGGTGGCTGTACTTGTAAAAAAATCTTTGACAGTTTGCATAGATTTAGCTTTGTCCTCCATTTTCTTTAACACCTCTTCTGTCTTAACACCAAAGTATCATGCTGTAAAGGTGCATCTAATAATTTAACTGACATGATCAGGCAGATTTTGTTCCTTTAACCAAGCATGCCTCCTAACTACAGAACTCGTAACTGTGGCCCTGCAGGAGGCCTCCAAAGAATAAAAACCACATTGCAAATTATGCTTTCCAACTTGTTCAGCTGCATGCAATAAATCCTGCATTTCCTTGTTTTCTGCACATTCAGAGATTAACAACATTTTCTGTTTAAGCAATGCCATGACATGTTGCTGATATTTAAGCATATGAAACTTGACAGTTTAAGGCCCTTATAGCCAAGGTAGCAGATGTGTAAACCTTTTTTCCCCATCTATTCAGTGCCCTAGAATCTCTGTCAGAGGGGGGTAGGGTTTTTTGCAGCAGAAGCCTCAACTCCTTTGGGACCCTGTGAAATAGTTTCTGGGTCTGCAGCAGGATTTTTAAAAAGGAATTTATGAGAGTCACGGACCCTGTAATATCGGTCAGGCTTAACAGGAGCTGAAGGTAAGGAGTCAGGGGTAAGACTAGACTCTGAAAACACATCATCTAAAATGTCTAACACAGGTGGAATGGCTAGAGGCCTGTGTTGAGGTAGTAAAAGGAAATCCCGGAGCCTCTTTTTAGATTCTGAAAAATCTTGGCTCTCCCAGTGGAAATGCTCCCTCATGGTATGCAAGGTTTCCCCAAAAGAATAGTCCTCTGGAGGAGAAGCTGAAGGTATAGATTCTTCAGCATCAGAATCCTCATGGGGGGAAGAGAATATTCCTGATCAGAAGAGGAATCAGAAGAAATAGAAACCTGATCTGAAGATTCATAGTCAGTCTCTTGCCTAGGCCTCTTATCAGGAGGGGGATTGGAACCCCTGATCAAAGTAATCAAGTCTTCGGCCATTTTGAACATCTGTGTTTTGGGCATAGAGGCCTGTCCACGCGGCACTGGAGTTTGTTTCTTTGCTTTAGTCTTTGCCTTTGAAGCTGAAGTCGGTTTAATGTAAAGATGTTTAGGTCTGAATACACCCTCAGAAGCCGGTGCCTGCTCAGCGGCTCCAGACCCATCTGAGGGAATATTATCCGAGGCTCCAATACCTTAAGTTTGCAGTGGCATGGCCGACTCCACGTGGGAGTCAGCAGCGGCCTACGACTCTAAAATAGCTTGCGTCAGGGGCTGCGAAAGCGCCTCACTGAGAACCGGCGACTGGCTTAGGAGAAGCTTCATCGTCAGTTTTGGGCCTCGGTTGTTTCTCTCTCTCCTTTTCTTTGCGTTTTTTGTGAACTCCGGTAGTCGGATGGGCTATCCTTCGACATTTCTGGATAATTAAACCGGCGTCCAAAACAGTTTAAAGCAAAATCATACAGACGCTTAATAGTGCATCGGTTAAACCTAACACAAAACAGACAACCAGAAACGTTGTGATCAGGGCTTAGGCAAGGAATACAGTAAGAATCAAAGTCCTTATGAGGTATTTGCTTTCCACAAGAAATACAATTATTTACTTTTTCTGACATCGGTCTGGAGCAAGAAAAAAAGTTTCCCCAACGGGGTACTTAACTTTATTGAAGACTTCGGATCTGAAATTCGAACACGAAAATCTCAGGAGTCGGCTGACCAGCACTTGCGAACTGCTTCTGCTTCGGACACCGCGCGGCAAGAAAGATTGAAGACGCAGGACCCAAGACTTTGGAATTCAGGCCGACTGAGGGCAACCTGCTAGCAGGATTACCCAAATGTAATGACTGCAACAGTGAAACATGAACATCTGCAAAAATCAGACTGAAATGAAGAAAAGGCGGACTATGAGACTGCTCAAGAAGAGATATTTCAAAAAATGGTAGACTTAGTGGACATAGCATGCAGGGAAAATCTTGAGGTTTTCTGCTGTACAAGAGAAACTAGAATGAACAGACTGCATTCATTTTATGAAGGCACAAATAAGCACCTGTAGAGAAGGAGATTCTGCTTCACATTCTTCTGGTAATAAAGCACAAAGATAAACTTTGCCAGTGAAACCTTTTCCATGTTCCAAAGGAAAATGCCAGAGAGAGAGAGAAGCACAAGAATTGACCAGAAGAATGGGCAGCACAGTGGAATCTGGAGTTGGGAGATGGAAATGAAAAGGAATAAGACCAGTAACATAGAAATTAGTGAATAAATGTGAGACCACAAAGCATCAATCACATTTGTGAAATATGGCTGTATAAGAATAAGTGGAAAGAGTGGACCTGTTGTTGACCTTGTTAAACTTGTTTGGAACTGAAAGACATTTGTCTCACATCACTTCATTAATGTTTGGAAGGACTCTGAGGGGGGCAGAGGAGAAAGGAAAAAGGTACAAGTAAAAACTTCTTTAACAGTATTTCTATGAAACTTTTCACAATATAAATTGCACATTTTATAGTAAAGTATTTTTAGTTGTTCTTGTAGGTAATAAAATTACTGAAGTAAACAGGATGCTCCTTTTTTTCATTCCTCTTTTGGTACTAAGAAATATAGGCACTGCAGTCCAAAAAGAGAAGCAAAACAGAAAAAAAGCATGTTTAAGTTAATATGCTGTAATCTTGAGTTGGCAGCTGGGGTGTAAAAGTACACCGATCATAGTACATGTACAGCTATCTTTTTCTCTTACTTTTGCACATGTGAATGCCTGGATTAAGACATTTGGCTTAATCTAATAACAAATTTTAAGTGGAAATAAATAAATATGAGAAAGTACAGTTGTGTAAAATCTTGCCATAATGGTAGATGTCTTTCTCTTCACTGTTGCAGTATTCCTTACAATCTGGATCACCTGCTAAGGGTGGCCTGACATACAGTTAGTATACCAAAGCCTTTAGGTTGCTAAGGCTATACCACGACACACATATGCTCCCCATGTACAGCGTAGGGCATAAAGGTGATGTCAATGTACCATCTTCAGAACTGAGAGCCCCAGTAGAAATAGCAGACCAAAGATTAGAGGTAACAAGCACATCCATAAGGGAAAAGAACCAGTGGGAGGAGGGAGGGAGAGAGTGAATACTGCAATAGTGAAGAGAAGGACATCTACCGTTATGGTAAGATTTTACACAACTGTACTATGCTCTTCCACTTCATTGTTGCAGTATTCTTTAAAACAGGAAGACTGCAAAAGCACAGGAAAAACAGAGGGAGGAGGAAGGACCACCAGAGCCCTCTAGGAACACATGAAGAATGGTCCAAACAAAACCAGCTCTAGCCCTGGATATCATATCCATCTTACAGTGGTTGGTAAAGTATGCACAGAAGTCCAGGTAGCTACCTCAAACATACAATTAGCATCTAACCCCCCTGAAAAAAAGCACCAGAAGCCACCACAGCACTAGCAGAATGAGCCTTAACAGAACAAAGGAAAGGAAGGCTCTTGCCATGAAAAGAATAACAAAAAGAAATATCTTTAGTGATCCAGGAAGAAATAATTTGTTTGGAAACAGTCAAGCAAAGCTCTAACATAAAAGGAAACAAAAGCTGATCAGATTTGCAAAAGGCTTTGGTCTTATCCAACTAAAATCTGAGTTGTCTATGCACATCACAAATGTACAAAACCTTGTCACTAGCAGATTGCGGAGAAGGGAAAAAAGTGGGCAAATGAATAGACTGATTAAAAACCAACTCATTCACCACTTTGGGTGTAAAAGAAGGATTAGTACACAAAGGAAAACTAAAAAAGGAGGAACAGCCATAAGGGCTTGAAGCTCAGACACCAGTCTAGCAGAAGAAAGGGCCAACAGAAGAACAGTCTTCCAAGAACAATGCTGCAAGGAACCTGAAGCCGCAGGCTCAAAAAATATGTTTTAGATCCTTTAAGGCCTTACCCTTTTCCTGTAGGGACTTAATTCTGCAGCAGCAGCACCAAACAAACACTTGTTATCCAGAGGAGCATCCATCAACTTAGCCTTAATATCAAGTAAAAGTTGAAGCCAAAGCCAGGAATATCTCCGCAGCACAGAACCAAAAGCAGCAACACTAAAAAGAAGCATTTGCTGCATCATAACCGCATTTAATAAAATGGCAAGCCACCTGGGAATAAGTCCCTAACAAGGAGGGAGCAGAAGTATTCCCCTTAGAGTTAGGAAGGTCAGAAATAACCTGACAGTCCTGAGATAGAAGAGCCAAAATATATCTTGTCATATGGATCTGATAATTTACAGCCCTAAAAAGCAAGAGTAGCAAAGGTATACACCTTCTTACCCACAACTTTCCACAGTTTGTTGTCTTCATCAGAAAAAAGCTATTTTGTAGAAGGAAGTAACTTTGATGGCTTGTCAGATGCCACAGGCACCACAGAAGGGTCAGGAGAGGGGCACTTATAAAGGAACTTGCAATCAGCAGGCACCTTATAAAACCTATTAGGCTTTTTGGAAGCAAGGGGGCTGGAAATCAGGAGCGTGAGATGCAGCAGAAAACCCATCTAACAAGGCAGCCAGAACAGGAGTAAACAGCAGAAGGCCTAGGAGATTCCATTTGCAGAACCTCAGCCACCTGGGTACAATTCCATTTGACAAATTCCATCATTCTGGAAAATGTGCCCCCAAAGGAAAACTCCTCAAAAAGAGAGTCAGGACTAGTAAATTCCTCTTCCTCCGAACCATAGTCAAAGGAAGAAGGAATCTGGAAAGAACAGGCAAGGGATTCCTCATTTGAACAATCCTCCTCAGAGGAATCTTGTTCCCTAGGCCTCTTAAGAGAAGTACACCGGGGGGGCTAGAACGGAAACTCCTTGAGGAGACTTCAAAGCCATAAGGGCATTAAACAAACCCAGAGTGAAATTCTGCCACTCACTCTGGGTTAGTAGGAGAAACATGATTTTTTGTTTCTTCTTTAAAGGAACATCAACTCTGTAAAACTCAGAAGGCTCAGACCTTATGTGACAGCCTATAATCTGAGGAACACCCCTAGGCCCTTGTTCCCCCAGAACATTTGAAGCAGACATTTACAAGGACTCCAGGGGCATGCATGAAGCCAGATCCATGCCAGCTTCCATAGCGGTTATGGCAGAGAAATCCAACAAAGCAGCCGAGCGATCATCTGGGCTTTCACTAGCCTTGAGAGAGAGACACTGGCGGATGCAGCACAGCCAAATAATTAGGCCTAGTTTTCTTGACCTACTTCTTCATGGACAGCTGTCCCTTGGAGTGGGAAGTTCTTTATATGGCTTATTTTGCCAAAAGCTTAAGACAATAGTTTTCTAAATATATGACCAAAGAGGAAAGCTGACTATGCAAAGTCTTCAGGATGAAAGCCTGGCAAATAGAACAGAATATATTGTCATGGGAAGACCCTAGACAAAATAAACACAGCTTTTGATGATCTTTATGGGGAATCTGTCTCCCGCACTGGCATTTACCTTTTCTGGATGACATGAATCCTACAAGCAACAAAAACAAAGGAAAAAAATTAAAATCCCAGTGGGGCACTTATCTGAAAAACAGCTTGGCGAACCAGCAAACAAAGTGAATGTTCAGAATGACAGCCGAAGACAACGTTCAGACTGACTGCAAAGAAGTTCTGAGTATGGTATGGCTGGACATCATCTTTCTGCCCTACACATAATGGCTGAACATCACGCCACCCTTGGCAGGGAATCCCTATTGTAAGGAATATCGTAACAGTGAAATGGAAGGACATCACCAAATATAATGAAGTTTTCTTTCAGCAATACACGTTTCAGCTTGTCTTTCAGGCTGCAACAGATGACTACATTTCTCTTTTTTCTCTTAGTTTTCCATGGAGGTAAGCTGTTAATGGCACAATAAAGGACAGAACAGTGGTTTCCACAAAGCTAAGAGTTAATGATTTCTGAAAGTATACAAATAGTTTTCAAATCTGGGAGAAGGGGGGAATAAAGATTAAAAAAACCCCACACAGAACAGACACCAATTAGTGTAAGTAGAAGCACATGCAATAACATGCATCTTAGCTACGAAAGCCTCAATTTCAAACTAACTAGGGCCTGTGTTAACAGGTATCTATTTGGCATAAATGTTTCTATTAGGAAGATTAAATTTCATTATTTTAAAGTTTACTAAGCTGCATGTGTTTGAATTAAGTTACTAAGTTATGGGGATGTTCTACAATGTTTTTGATGTTTTTCATTAAAACAAAAAGTCTTGTAAAGCGTTGAGAAAAAAAATGTACAAAGGATTAACCTGCCAAAAATTAATGGGTGCATGTATCACAAAAGCTGGAATTAGAAATTTAAAAAGTTACCATATATAAAGGTGGGAATGACGACTCATTATTATCTTGGAATGTGAATGGTCTCTCAGGTACAGTCAAAAAGGAAAGAATACTTAATTATATTAAGAAATGCAGATTGAAAATAGCAATGCTACAGGAGATGCATCTAGAAAGAACTGAGCATTTGAACTTCATAGATTAGTTCAAGGCTAATTGCCATTTTTGAGCCATTTGAAGCCTAGCCAGTTGCCCCGTGTGAGAATCAAACCCTGGACCTTGCGTCTTTAAGGTAAATACCTTAACCATTATGTCATCCTCCCTTGATAAAGAAAGGATTTCAGGATGAATATTCTGCAGGATATTGGGACAAAGGAAAATAGAAGTACTAATATTAATTGCTAGAGGAGCTCTAGTAGTGATACAGGAGGGAACATATAATAATGGTAGATCTGTAGTATTAGAGGGCTATTGGCAAGGGATAAGGATTACACTGTATAGGTTCATAGGTTCATACTAGGCTATCTGCCAAAGGGCATTTATAAGCCTAGCCCATAGTTATGTGGCTTTCGCCACCCCTTTAGTTTGAATAAAAACTATGCCTATCATTTTTCTGTGCCTCTGTCAGCAGTGACACTGAAGTAATCCCTGGGGTATATCTGCGATCTCCCATCCATTGGTCAAGATTCCTCTTGAACAAGGCCAGCGAGGTGCTCTGCCTCACATGTACCGGGATTTTGTTCCACAGCATAGGGAGTCTCTGGGTGATGAATCTGTCCCTCCAGCACGTTCTATTTATAACCGTGTCAAGGTTTAAGTCTCCCGCCCTTGTGGTTCTGAGGGATCTAGATTTTTTGAGGTGAAGCATATTCATCAAATCTGGGTTTGACATGGCCTTATATGTCAGGCACAGGTCACCTCTGAGCAAGCGGTATGAGACTGAATAAAGCTGGAGTTCTTTCAGTCGGGCAGCATAAGACATATTTTTGAGACCCTTTATCCTTTTGGTGAGGAACTTTTGGGGCCTTTCAAGCTGCATCAGGTGTCTGGTCAGATACATTCGAACGGGCATTGTACTCAATCATAGGTCTAATGAGTGATGAGTACAGGGGACGATGACCTCCCTTGATCTAGATGTGAATCCCTTCATGATCAGGTGGGCGATATAGAAGGTTTTCCTAACTACTTTAGCAACATGAGTGTCAAGCGAAGACTACTGTCAACTTGGGTCCCCAGATCCCTGATGACTTTTCTGTGCTCAGTGGATTGTCACCTATATGGTAGCTAGGGGTAACCTTGTTTTTCCCGAAGGGTATGACTATGCATTTTTGGCGTTTAACTTCAGGCCATGGCTCTGGCACCAGTTATCCGTTTCTGTGAGGCCCTTCTGGAGGATATCTGTGTCAGATGTGTTTTCGACTATGGCGCCCAGTTTGCAGTCATCTGCAAACTTTGTCAGCCATAACCCTCCTGTGTTTGCTTGTACTTCAGAAAAGTAGATGCCGAACAAGAGTGGACCCAGGACTGAGCCCTGTGGGACACCACTTGTGACAGGCTTTGAGTCTGACATGGCTCCAGCAACTCTGACCCTGTGGGTTCTGTCGCTTAGCCAGTTTGCAACCCATCTTGTGATGTATGGGTTTACATTCAAGCTGATGAGTTTTTCGATGATACCTGAGTGGGGTATTGTGTCGAAGGCCTTTGCCAGGTCGAGGTAGGCTGTATGGACTGCCTTTCCCTCATCAATGGCCTTGGTGACTGTCTCGAAAAAGTCAACCAAGTTTAAGAGGCAGGATCTGCCTTTGACAAAGCCAAACTGGGTTGGATCCAAAGTCTGCAAGTTCCCTATGTCTTTATTTATGAGTTCCATTATGATCCTCTCCATGGCTTTGCAGATAAGGCTTGTCAAGCTAATGGGGCGGTAATTTCCAGGGTCTGTGGAGGCACCGCCCTTATGAAGTGGGACCACAGTCGCCGTGCGCCACTCCTTGGGTGCGTATCCTGAGGTGAGGCTAAGATTAAACAGCTGTCCTAACTGTGGGTTTAATTCCTCGTTGAGTTCATGAAGCACACAGCCGGGGACACCATCCGGTCCCATGGATGCTGTGTTTTTGCCTTAGTGAGGGCAGTTCTCACCTGGGCGTTGGAGATGTTTGGGGGCTACAATCCTCTGGAATAGATATCTCTCCTTTTGGGGAGGGGAGAAGTTTGCACTGAACCTGTCAGCCAGTATGTTAGCAATGTGTGTAGGTTCAGTAATTTTCACATCATTTTGAACTAATTCTGAGCATATCTGGGAGTTTCCTCCTAGGTTTCTAACATAGCTAAAGAAGGCCTTATGATTGTCTTTAGAGTCCTTGGCGATTTTTCTCTCAAAATTTGCCTTGGATGATTTTATGAGAGCTCTTAGTTTTTTACTTATAATGATCAAAGGTGTCTTACCTTTCAAGGATTTTGCTCTATCTTGTAGTAGCTTCCTCCTTTTGTTGTAGAGCTTGTTTATGGCTGGGGTCCACCAGACTGGACGCTTGCCTTTGGTACAGAGAGTCTTAGTTTTGTTTGGGATTGCCTGATCCATGCATTCCTGTAGGTGCTGGTAGAAGGCATTTGTAAGTGATTCAGCGGTTTGAGTAATGTTTACCACTGGCTCAGGGGCCTTAAAGGAGACCACACTAGTTTTAGAAGTGTGAAATCGGCTTTTGAGAAGTTTTTCACTGTGGTCTTTTTGTTTCAGGTGGGGCGGGATGAGGACCTCCAGCGAGATTAGTTTATGATCTGATCTCACCAGTGAGGGGTATACTTCGGTGTTGAACATTTTGATCCCATGTTCGTGATGATGAGATCAAGTATGTTTTCACCTCTTGTGGGGATGGTGACTAGTTGTTCCATGGCATTTGAGTTTATGAACTCCAGGAATCTTTGGGTTAGAGTGTTCGGGCTTGAGTAGTGTTCCCAGTCTATATTAGGGTAGTTGAAGTCACCTAGTATGATGGTGTTTGGAGATACATTTATCCCTCCAATGTTTTCAGGAAGGCCATGTGAGGTTCCTGAGTTTGAGAGGGTGGCCTGTAACATGCTACAAATTGCAGAGCAGTCTTGCCTATGGTTAATTGCACCTGGATGGTCTCAGATGCATCGTGCGTTGCCACCAACCTTGAGGTGTGGGTGTCCTTTATGAATATGGACACCCCCCCCTCTTTTCTTGGTGTTGTCCGGATTTTGGGGCCGAACGTATGATATGAGGTGAAACCTGTTAGTGCTGGGGTGCTCTCAGGAGCCTTGAACCAGGTTTCTGTCACAGCACAGACATCGATGTTCTCCATATTGAGAAGGGCCTCGAGTGCGTGCATCTTGAGATTGAGACTTCTGGCATTGAGCAGCATTACCCTTAGTTTTTTCCTTTTGGTGTTCTAGGGTGGTAGGTTTAGAATTTGAGCCTTGCCTAAAAAGGCACTATGGGGGTGGCAAGAGCCTTTGCCAATATCCGGAAGCCCAGGGTGACAGGTGCAAGCCGTCCCTTGCGAAGCAGCGTGGCTTGTCCAGCATGTCATCCCAGGCAGACAGACATTGGATCCCCTTTGAATGACACCAGAATTTAAGCCAATTATTAAAGCTGATCATCTTATCACTGTATTGTGGCATCATTCTAGGTGAAGGTAGGATACTGCTCAAGGTCAGGGTCATACCTGCCTGGGCTACATAATCAGAGAGCTCCTCGGCGTCCCTTTTCATGTAGTCCAAGGAGGTGCGTCTCAGGTCGTTGACACCAGCGTGGACAATGACTGAGTCGTACTTGTACCTGCTGTTGAGAGACCTGAGTGCTTGCGTTATGTGGCGGATTCTAGCGCCCGACAGGCAGCTTACTGTGACCTTCTCCTTACTCAGTCTGGTGAGCGGGACGTCAGTGTGTCTGACTATGGAATCACCAATGACAAGTGTGTCTGGCATTTTGTTTGGCCTTAAGGGCTGTGACTGTTTGACACTCTGACTGTGTGGTCTATGTGTTGCATGTGTTGGGTCGTGAGGTGGTAGTTGTTTGGGTGTCTGCTTTGGTGGCCTCTGCTGTTTCGGTAAATTTCTGACCAGAGCCTCCGAGTATGTCTTTGTGTGAGTATGTGTATGATTTGAAGTTGTGATGGTACCATGTGTGACTGGGTATGTATTGTGTGTGGTTGCCTTCTCCTCCTGTCTGGTCTTGCCAGTCCTATGTTGAGAGAGCTCAGCCTCCAGTTTGGCCGTATAGTTGCATCTCTCGCATGTATTTGTGTTTTGTGGGAGAAGGAGAGGATTGTCTGTGTACATGAGGCAATTGTAACATTGCCTCAATATTCCCAGGTTCACCAGTTGAGCTGGAGAGGACACTAGCAACTGATCCCTCGACATACTAGAAGTAGTAGATAAAGAACTTTCAAAGGACTCCGGGGGAAGTGGGTTTTGGGCTGGTGGGGTACTATCTATAATAAGAGTGCTTTATCAAGGTGCAAGTACTGTAGGAGTAAGTGCTAGGCTTTACAGATAGAGAATAGTCTACTTGGGAATCAAGTAGAGATGAACTTTTCAGTTATAGGATATGCTGGTTAGATCAGCAGTACAGTTTAGCGTGTTTTATAGCAGGGGGCTGAAGGGAGCTAGGAATTGGCCCAAAGCGACCAATGGACTACTAGTTTCTGGCTGAAACTTCACCAAATCGGACAAAAAGGCCGCTCAGTGCTTCCCACTCCCACTGGTAAGCAAAGAAACTTCCCTCCTTCCTAATAAGGCAATGGATCAGTAACAGGAGCTAAAAACAAAGCCCAGGGATCAGCAACTCTGAAACTGGACTACTCTAGTTCAGTAAAGTGGGAAAACAAGAGATTTTTTGTTTTATTACAGAGATAAGGAAAAAAACAGACAGTAAATGCTATAAATGCTGTAAATCGGCTAGCGCACTTTAGTGTGTAGCCTACAGAAACAATTTGCAACAATTAGTAACTTAAAGTGCAATAAACAGTGTAAAATGCAGAAATCACTTAAAGTAGCAGTAAAACAGGCGAAATGCAGTCGCTAGCTTAATAACAGTGGGAAAGCCACAAAAATACTTATATCTGGTAGAAAGTCACTCTTTTAGCTCTCTGCTGCTTGGATCACTCTGCAGGCCACCACGAGGATCTGTGCAGAGTTGGTACAAGCTGGAAAACACGTGTTTAGCGTGTTTTATAGCAGGGGGCTGAAAGGAGCTAGGAATTGGCCCAAAACGACCAATAGACTACTAGTTTCTGGCTGAAACTTCACCAATTCGGTATGCATTTATACTCCACCCACAACTGCCATCTTGGAGCTTAAAAAAATTTTGAGAGAAATAATCAGCTTTCAGGAGGGAATATTACTTACAGATGGGGACTGGAATTTGATTTACAACAATGAGGATATATCTGAGGGGCTTAGAAAGGAAAATATAACAAAATAAGGTAGATTTCTGAAGAAGGTTATGAAATGATTTGGTATGATAACATATATTATTCCCCAAGGTACAATAACAGTGATAGACTTGATAAAAATTATATTTCACAAGAGCATGTCCATTTAATTGAGATCTTTGATACACATCCAATAACTATTTCAGTTCATGTTCCAATAACTAAGATAAAATGCATGGCAATGAAGTAAACATGATGCATTGATGTTTCCCCACATACCTGTTAAAAAGAGAGGAGTTTAAGTAATGGGCAGTGGAAATTATCCAGGAGTTATTCGGGAAGATAGTATGTACTCCAGAAATTGTACCCAGTGAGTGGGATAAAATGAAAGTGGAGTTTAAAAAGAGAGTAGAAACAAAAGAAAGAGCTGCATGTCCAGAAAGGAGACAGATTTTATGTGGGAAAAACTAAAAGATTCAGAGACAGGATTTACTAGCATACAAGAGATATTAAAAACAAGAACACTACTAATTCTCTATTTAAGCACATTTTGGATAACCCGGAACATGCATTCGCTTTTTTTGGGTTAGACAGAGTGATAAAAAAAATCCAAGGGGAGGACCATGGGAGGATTTATTAGAGCAGTGTGAAGATGCATGGCACATTAGACTTAATGCCGCTGTGTTTCCTGGGTTAAGTGATCATATGGTCAAAGTGTGAGAAAATGTATACCCATGCTAATATAGCAAAAAATATTGTTTGAATCCAGACACAAGGGCAAGATTTTAGTGGGAACAATCAACATGTCCTTATCAAATTATTTTTTTATGAGACTTTGACTACTATCAAACAGGCACATCCAAATACAAACACGATTGTCTAAGACTGGTACAAATTAAGTATAACTTTTGTGAAAAATCAATTAGCTTCTGGTCTGAGGTGTATTTAGTTTATCGAATTAGTCCTTACGGGTAACATTTAATCTGATGTAAAGAATGAGCTACGCTCATTGATTTAAATACAGTTTTTTTTTTGGGGAGGGTCTTATTAGTTGATGGAAAGTTTACCATTTATTGGTGCAAGATGCCTGATGTGTGTTTCCATTGGGCAAGACATTGCACAATCTTATTGGGTCATTAATGCTCTGAGACTTGCGAGTAGCAACTCATTTTATGAAAAGGAGGAGACAACAGTTAAAAAAAAAAAAAAAAAATACTGTTTGAATTTAGATACAAATATAATTGGTCAAATCAACATGTCCTGATTTTTTTTTTTTTAAGTAACAGGCAAATGATTTTACATGAAATATGGGGTTGTACAACATTCGACCAGCATTAAACATGTGTATTTAAACAATCACAATTGTCTAAAATTAGTTCGAACAAAGTATAATTTTTGTGAAAAATCAACTAGCTTCTGGTTTGAGGAGTTCAAACCTATTTTGCATTTAGTTTGTTGATTTAGACCTTATGGGCAACATTCAATCCTATATAAAGTATGAGCTACACTCACTGGCTTAAGATCTAGCTTTTTAGGTTTTATTGACAGATGTAAAGTTCACTATTCATTGATGCAAGATGCCTGATGTACATTTCCATTGGGCAAGTTACTACACAATTCCATTGGGTTACTAATACTCTGAGACTTGCTGGCAATAGCCAATCATATGTAAAGAAAGGGACATCAGCTTATTGGTCCAAGTACTATTTTTCAAGTTTAATTGGTAGATGGAAAAGTCATCATTCATTGTTCTAAGATATCTGTGTTCTATTCAGCAAGTAATTAAACAATTTCATTGGGTAGTTACTGATTACGAGACTTGTCACGAAGGAATTTAAACAGTGATGGCTATTTTAATATTTTATTCTGAAGAAGTCTGTATTATTAAGGATAAAACTGCTTAATTGTGGTTGGAATAAATGTTTTATTTTATTTCACTTCAGGTGTCTCTGTCGTATTCCTTGCCTACATCGCGTTTCTGCAACTGGAGTGTGAGTTGGGTTTTTGGTTGGTCTTTGACCTTAACCATTATGCCCAACCTCATCTACATAAGGAACTCCAACAGGGACAATGGAAAATATTTTGTGAGTAATAAAAAATTTTAACACTGCACAAATATTAATGCCATCATTAAGTGTTCTTTACAGTGATGATAGTGTTTTTGGAAAAACCATGATTGCACTATCATATATTATAACAGAGAAACCCAGAATTATATTTTTATTAAACCTTTACAAACTGTCATATAATGGAAACTGTACAACAGATATAAATTGTAAGAACACTTTTGTTAACAAGACATAAGCTTTCATGTAACAGTAAAAATTCTTCTGAGTATGTCTGAGATATTTACAGAAGTATGAAATATATGTTTAATTGTATAATTAGCAATACAAGTAACACTAAGCATCTCAAGATATGCAACTTACAGTAAAAATATCAATGACAGTTTACTTTAACAATATCTACAGTTTCACCTGATGCCATGCAATAATTTGTGTTGGTTTCTGATGTATTAATACATATGGAAATATTGCTTATTTTTATAATTACTAACAATATCTAATATAGTGCGATACAAATGGATCTTGACAATGAACTTTCCTGTTAACCACATAAATTCATAGCATACCCCTCAACAGCATGTAGAGCTCTCCATTATGGAAATTTAAACAAATACAAAAACATGAATAATTATTTTTCTTTCGGCTTTTCCTGGTTAGGGGTCGCCACAGTGGAACTCCAGTCTGCTAATGATTGGCAGTTGATTTTTACAGTGCCGAGGTGCCCATTTACGCATGTCTTTCGAACACCACTCGACCATGGGGAGGACATGCAGACTCCACACAGAAGGCGCTCCAGCCGAGAATCGAACGGGAGAACCTCTTGCTGTGAGGCGACAACGCTACCGCTGCATCACTGCGGCTTCAAAATACATAAAATGGCAAATAGTGATTCATTTCTATACTGCAAGACATCAGACATCAATTAATTTTAGAGTCATTTTGTTAACTCATTGCCCTTTCTAATACTGCCTATTATTAGCTGGTAAGTCAATTTGATAATGAAGCCAGAGTCAAAAAAGGACTGAATGTCATAAAGAGCTATGGGTGTTGACTGGAAGTATACAAAACAGGCGCTACAGTCTTGAATGAGTTAGAAAATATACCAAAATCTTCGGATATAAAATTAAAGTAAAAGTAGCGAAATAAGTGCAAATTATTCCCTTGCATATCAATCGGTATAAAATTGCCATATCTCAGTGGCACTTATAAAATAAGGTACCTAGGTATACGAATAGTTAAGAGGGTGTTACAGTCCGTTAAGGAACTCTGGGAGTCTGCAAGACAGAAACATTATGCAACACAATTACCTATTTACATTACACATTTAAGATATAAAAATGTTTTTAGTCTCTCTAGTATCATATGTTGGCTGGACTTTTAATATATGACACGGTAGAAAAGCAGTGGAAGACTTTACAAAGGAATCTGATTAAATTTAGCAGGGAAGGACTTTAGGCAACATGGAATACAACAATATTACCCAGTGATGGGAGAGATTTATTATTGCCAGATTTACAGGGATACTTTAAATCAGCACAGAAAGGACTCTTATATTTGATCCAGAACTGGAATTATAGGTCCAAATGGGGAAGATGGTTCTATCAAGTGGGGAAGCACAGTGTTCTCAATCATAAGGGTCAACGGAAATGAAGAAAGCAGCACCTAGCCTCTATTTATAACATAATAGCACAGGACTACCAACCCTGGAAATATGAAATGGATCCTAAATCACCACATAAATTTAACACTGATACAACATTAACTACATGATGGAAGAGGAAAAAGTGGATACTGTTTGGGAACCACTTAAACAGTAAGGGGAATTTTTAAATGTGCAGAATTTCAAGGGAGACCATCTACACCTGAGATACCTTAACATATTATATCAATATGATAAAAATATAAAAAAATAAGGGGCTACAGAGACCTGATCTAATTGCCATTTTAACCTTGGAAGAACAGGGAGACTAACAATAAAATAAGTAGAATGTAAGCTACAATGAGCAAATTAAAAGAAAAGCTAGTGAGAACGAATATGTAGCTGGAAAAAAAATATGGGAATCAGTATATCAGGGTAACAATGGATAGAGAGCTGAACTGCTCCCAAAGTTATTACTAAACCAAGGAAATACTGAATATGTGCAAGGAAATGTCTTCACAAGTACTTTAACACCACAGACAAAAAAAAAAATGTTTCCAAGAAAAGTACAGTTTTGTACCTACCATAAATGTAGATGTTCGAAGATCCACATTGCTGCAGTCCTTACATATGGGTAGTCCGCTGTCCTCGGTCGGCCCGAATACCAAAGTATTAGGCTGACGCCGGTCAAGGCGCTTAAAACTGACATCAGGACGTCAGGGTACAAAAGCGCATGACCGACGTCATATCCTCAGTCTTTTCTTGCCCCAGATGTCAGAAGGCCCTAAAAAGAAAGGGCAAAGCCAAAAAACAGCAAAAAACAACCAACCACCCCTGCACTAACCATATTTACAATATTTACAATCCAAACCACACAACCACCTCTAACTACAGAGGGGAAGGAGGGAGGGTAAATTGGACTGCAGCAATGTGGATCTTCGAACATCTACATTTATGGTAGGTACAAAACTGTACTATGTTCTTCATCTCACATTGCTGCAGTCCTTACATATGGGTAGAATCCCAAAGCAGAGGTAAGGGAGGATGGCAAAACTATAAAGCATTAGGAGCTGCCAAAATGCCCTGTAAAATTGCAGTGGCAAATCCAGCCCTAGATTTAGAGGGAAGTGGAAGGTGGTAATGCTTAGAGAAAGTATGCACTGAACTCCAAGTAGCTGCCTCCAAAATATCCTTAGTAGCCACCCCCCTTAAAAAAGCTGTAGAAGTGGCAGTAGCCCTAGGGGAATGAGGCCTAATCCCAGATGGAACCTCCTTACCATGATGGGAATAACAGAAAGCAATACAAAAACCAATCCACTTAGAAATAGTTTGTTTTGAAACAGGTTTGCCCTGAGAACACAAAGCAAAAGAAACAAACAACTGCTGAGACTGCCTGAACCCTTTAGTTCTGTTCAAATAATATCGCAACTGTCTGTGTATATCCAAAGTGTGCAAAATCTTCTCCCCTTTATTTTGGGGGTTTGCATAAAAAGTAGGCAAATGAATAGTTTGGTTTAAAGCCACACTAGAAACCACTTTAGGCATAAAGGAAGGGTTAGTATGCAAAGACACCCTATCCTTGTGGAAAATTAAGAAAGGCTCAACCGCCATAAGGGCCTGTAACTCAGAAACCCTTCTCGCACATGTAATGGCCAACAAAAAAGCAGTCTTCCATGATAAATATTTCAACTCGGCAGTCGCTGCAGGCTCAAAAGGTTGTAGAGTGAGTTTCTCCAACACAAAATTGAGATCCCAAGCAGGAGTAGGAGCTCTACGTGGGGGTCTTATATTCTTTGCCCCTCTAAGGAATTGCTTAAACAAAGGATGAGAAAATAATGGTGGGTCACAGTCATAGTGAGCAGAAATTGCTGCAGCATGAACCTTTATAGAGGAGAAGGACAAACCTTTGTCCAATAACTCAGTAAGGTATTGAAGAGCAACACTTAAGTTAGGTTTAGAAACATCAAAGTCCTTTGCTGTACTCCAAATTAAAAATCTCCTCCATTTATCTGCGTAAACTTTCCTTGTACTAGGCCTTCTGGCCTCCAAAATAACATTCAAAACTTGTTGTGGAAGCTGAGACCCTCCAGGGTTTAAAACAGAATATGCCAGGCTGTTAGATGTAGAGAGTGAAGTTTGACATGGAGTAAATGACTGTTCTCCTGAGACAGCAGGTGTGGAATCGAAGGCAAAGGCCATGGAGGCTCCCGCACCAGACTTCTCAGTAATGGGTACCAGTGCTGTCGAGGCCAATCCGGAGCTATTAAAATCATGGTTGGCTTGTCCTGTCTGACCTTCAGGAGTACCTTTGGGAGGAGAGGCAGTGGTGGAAAGGCATACACGTGAAGATTGCTCCAATTGAATGAGAGAGCATCCACTTTCCAAGCTGTGGGATGAAACCTTTTCGTGCAAAACTTTGGCAGCTGGTAATTCAGTGGAGAAGCGAACAGATCTATGTCTGGAGTTCCCCATAACACTGTCAATTTTGAAATACATGAGGATCCAATTTCCACTCGTGGGGATCCATAATTTGTCTGCTCAACACATCTGCTAAGGAGTTCTGTGCTCCTGGCAGAAACCTTGCCTGAAGATTTAGCTGCAAACTGAGAGCAGTCTCCCACAAAATCATTGCTTGTCTGCATAGAGGATATGAATGTGTCCCCCCTTGCTTGTTGATGTACCACATGACAGATGTGTTGTCTGTTTGAATCAACACCTGCCCTGGAAGAAGTAAATCCTTGAAAGCTATCAATGCAAATTGGACTGCTAACATCTCCTTCAAGTTGATATGTAAATGTTGAAGTCTGGCAGGCCACGTGTTTTGTACCCATTTTTCATTTAGATGAGCTCCCCAAGCTTTGTCTGAGGCATCTGTCGTTAGAATCTGACTCGCCTCTGGTCGGGTCACAGAGAGTCCCTTGTTTAGGTGACATTCCTGAGCCCACCACAAAAATTCCTTTTGAATGCAAGGTATTATCTGAATGACAGTGTCCAAATCTTGGCAGTGTTGCGTCCATACATTTTTGAGATACCATTGTAGCTTCCTCATATGCAGTTTGGCATTGGGAAGTACCAGAATACAAGATGCCATGAACCCCAAGGCTTGAAGGACTGTCCTTGCAGTCAGCCTGGACTGACGAGACAATTGTTGGAAATAAAGAGAAAGATTCTTTTGTTTGTCCGGGGTCAAAAAGGCCATCTGGGATGCTGTATTCAGTCTCACACCCAGAAAGCACATGTCCTGAGAGGGTACTAGACTGGACTTTATTTCGTTCACAGAATACCCTAGGCATCTTAACACTGCCATCACATACTGTAAATGATGAAGAAGTTCGTCCTTTCCTTGAGCCAGAATCAGGCAATCGTCCAAATAAGGATAGATTTGTATTCCTCTTAGCCTGAAGAAAGCTACCACTGGAGCCAGAACCTTCGTGAACACTCTGGGCGCAGTAGATAAGCCAAAGGGCAATGCAGAGAACTGATAATGAAAAGTCCCAGCCCGAAAATGCAGATACTTCCTGCAACTGGGCCTGATAGGAACATGAAGGTAAGCCTCCTTGAGATCCAGAGTCACCATCCAGTGATCTTTGCCCAGCAGAGGTAAAAGCTGCTGTAACGTCAACATTTTGAACTTGGGAATGTCCAGATATGTGTTGAGGATAGATAAGTCCAAAATGGGTCTCCACGTGTCCCCTTTCTTTGGTACTAGAAACAGGCGAGAATAAAATCCTAGGCCCACTTCTGGCAGAGGGTCCGGTTGTATAGCTCCTATTTGAAGTAGAAGAGAAATTTGGTTGTGAGCCTCTAGTCTTTGCTTAGGAGGAACGTCTGGCATGCCTTTGAAAGGAGGTAAGGTATGGAAATAAAACTTGTAACCTCGGTGTAGGATATCCAGTACCCATTTGTCCTGGGTAATTAAAATCCAATTTTCCTTGAAGAGTGCCAACCTTCCTCCCAAAGGTGCTGCCAGGCAAGAGGGATCTGGCAGCTGAAAAAGTAGGTCATTGGGCCTGTTTACGAAAGGACTGGCCCCTACCCTCACTCGAAGATTGTGCAGGTGAACTCCCAACTCTAGGTCTGAAGGAACTCTGTGTTCTGCCTCTACCACGTCTAGATCTACCCCTAGACTGAGAATCATAAGAAGGATACGTCCACCCCTTAGCAGGCCAATTCCTACTAAACTTTGGAGGCTGCACTTGCAAAAAATCCTTAACAGTCTGCATAGACTTAGCCTTGTCCTCCATTTTCTTCAAGACAGATTCCACAGGTGGACCAAACAATACTTCAGACTGCAAAGGAGCATCCAAAATCCTTGTTTTAACATGGTCGGAAAAATTCTGATCCTTCAGCCAGGCGTGCCTGCGAAGAACTGAACCAGTGGCAGCCACCCTAGACGAGGCCTGCACAGCATCAAAACCACATTGTAAAGAATGCTTACCAACCTGCTCAGAGACATGCACCAAATCTTGTAATTCTTTACACTCAATGCCTTCTGCCAGAGCATCCACCTTAGATTTCAATTGAGAAAGAAGATAGTTTTGATATTTCAACATATGAAACTGGCAATTCAAAGCCCTCATTGCTAAGGTAGAAGAAGTATAGACCTTCTTTCCCCATCTATCCAAAGCTCTGGCCTCTTTATCTCGAGGAACCGGATTTTTTACAACAGAGGCCTTGACCCCCTTGGGTCCCTGACTAATAGTTTCTGGATCTGCCCTAGGACTCTTATAAAGATATTTAAGAGCCTCAGGTACCCTGTAATACCTATCTGGCTTAACAGGTGCAGGAGGCAGAGAATCAGGATTAAGCGAAGCCTCTGAAAACACATCCTGCACAACATCTAGAACAGGTGGAATAGCTAAAGGCCTATGTTGAGGTAAAAGCAAAAATTCCCTAAGCTTTTTCCGAGAATCAGAGAAGTCTTGACCTTCCCACTTGAAATGCTCCCTCATAGAGTGAAGTGTCTCTGAAAAAGAAAAATCCTCTGGAGGAGAAGCAGAAGGCGTGGAGTCCTCTGCATCAGAATCAGAATAAGGAGAGTACTCCTGCAAGTCTTCAGTCGAAGACTCTGAAACATCTGAAGCCTGTTCAAAACTTCCCAACTCTGGCTCCACCCTAGGCCTCTTATCAGGAGGGGGCAAAGAACCTCTAATCAGAGTAATCAAATCTTCTGCCATTTTAAGCATATGCTTCTTAGGCACAGACCCTGCAGAACTAGGAGTGACACCAACAGATGCTAAACCTGGCCTGCCCCTGGGAGAAGCCTTGGAAACAGAAGGAGAGGGCCTAACCACCCTGGGAAGGGAGGGGAGTACAGTAACCTGAGAAGCCCCTTCAGCCTGCCCTGCCTCAAGAGAGGCCACATCCTGCAAAATTAAAGTCTCCCCCTGAGACTCTAAAGAAGCCTCCGTTGGACCAACTGGTTCCACTGAAGCCTCTAAAGAACCGGCGTCCGGAACGGACGACTCATCTTGCCTGGGTTTAACTGTTTTGTCTTTGCGCTTCTTCGTGGAAGCGGGCGCCGGAGAATCCGACGGCATATTATAATTGCACCGCTTACCGAAGACCAGCCTAGCACAATCTAACCTTCGCTTAATAGTGCGCTTATTGAACCTAGCACAAAAGCGACACCCGACTACGTCGTGCTCAGGCCCCAAACAAGGAATGCACAAAGAATGATAATCCCTATGCGGTATCTGTTTCCCACAAGAAATACAATTATTCACTTTTTCTGACATCCGGTACTACACTGAGGCAAGAAAAAAACAAAATAATCCCCAACGGGGTACTTAGCCAACTTGGATTCGGTCTGAAACTCCGAACTCGAAAAATTTCAGAACGCCGAACGGCACTTGCAACGCTGCTTCTGCATCGGACCATGCAGCAAAAAAGACTGAGGATATGACGTCGGTCATGCGCTTTTATACCCTGACGTCCTGATGTCAGTTTTAAGCGCCTTGACCGACGTCAGCCTAATACTTTGGTATTCGGGCCGACCGAGGACAGCGGACTACCCATATGTAAGGACTGCAGCAATGTGAGATGAAGAACATCTGCCCAGTATAATGGAAGTGTAATCAGAGACTAAAGGGGACATGACAAGATATTTTATGAAGTTGACCCTAGCCTACAGAGGTTCAAAGGCGGCCTCAAAAGTACTAGTGCAGGAGGCACCAAAATTTAAACATCACTTACAGGAAATAAACTATTTGAGTTGGGCAGGAAACTTAAAAACAGCAAAGCAGTTTGGGCCACTGGTTATTCTAATGCTGTCAGCAGCCAAATAGATTATCAGCAAATGAAAGACACAAGCTGAACTTAAGATACAAGATGTGTCAACTCTCTTGGGCGAGATAAAGAATTTGTAAATGAATACTAAAGGAAAGACAGACAGCCATCAGCCATCATGAAAAGAAATGAAATAGGTGGAACAGAATAATGGAAAAAAAAAACAAAGATGATCAACAGTAATATCTCTGAAGACGTACAGCAGCACAGGGAGTCAAAGATACACATAAGAAGGTGAAGCCATTTTAAAATTTCCCTAGAAAGTGATATGTTAGCTCAAACCTAAAAAGTGAATGCGATACAAACAGAATTAAACTGTTTGGAATTATTTTTGTTGATTGTTACCTCTAGCATATGTGTCAGGTCTGCTGTATTAGAGGAGGTAGCACTATTTCATTTTGTAACCTGGAAATGATCAGGCCATCCTTGGTTGTTCTGAGTGCACCAATCATGAGGATTGCACAGTTTTGTTTGGACTATATATAGCTGTTCAAATTTAAAATAAAAAAGTTACTTTGTTCCATCCTTCAGTGTGTATGAACACATTTTAAACTTTATTTTATATTCCTGTCTGTACTGAAAATGAAAATTGTGAAGGGGAGTGAGAAGTAGTTTTTCATTACAACATGTAATTTTGGCAGAAAGTGCTTAATTGCTTTGCCCCCCCCCCCCCCCAAACCCAATATGAACTATCACTTACGTTTTAAGAGTATTCTGAACTTAAAAAATGAAGCATTCATTTTCAGGTAATTTCATCATTTTAATTCTATGCTCACTATTTTAATCATGCTACTTTTTTTTCTGCTTAATTTTTTCTTGCTTGTAAATGTGCTAGTTTGTCACTGGACTGCCTCTCTCCCCTCCTCCCCCACTGACTTGCTGGCTCATAATGTGCCTGGATCAGTCAGTCAATCCCAGGACATCTGGATCACCATCAGGTCTGTTTTCTTCTCAACACAGCTATGAGAGATGTACAGAGTTTCAAGAGTAAAATAATAAATGTGGCAAAAATCAGACTATAGGCTACCACAATAATGAACTGTTTACTCATATTTTAGATGATCTCAAAAGAAAAATGACAAATGATAGAGGCATAAGGCACTACTCAGAAGGGACAGCTAGAAGGTGCTAGTGCAAACTACTAGATTCTGTACAATCAATTAAAGAACTGAGATTATGTCTTATGGAAGAATTAGTCTGCCAGTCTATGTGGCACCCTAGGACTATCAGTGTTTACAATAGCTCCATCTGGAACTTTTCTCAGTTCTCAATGATCCACAAGGATTGAAGAGTTAGAGGTGACACACTTTCACGCCCATCAATGTCTCTGGAGTGGAAGGTTCTAGAAGCCAATCATTTAAGTAAAGGAAAACCTCGTCTCCCAGCCACCTCTGCTGAATTGCTACTGTGGTCATGCATCTGGTAAGTACTCTAGAAACTGCCATTAGACCAAGTGACAGTGCCCAAGACTGGAAGAGACTGGCTCCTGCTCAGGTGAGTGAGAACATCCTAGGCTCCATGCCAATTCTGATACGCAGACAGGCACAATAGAGGTGCAGACAGCACATCCAGCCACACTCTGAAAGACAGGCAAGGACAAACTGCACTGCAACCATCTGAAATAACTCATTTAATCTGTTTGGCTCCAAGATGGGTCTAAAGGTCCTTTGCTTTTGTTTTCCTTTGAACCAAAAAAGAATCCTGAATAAAATCTGCAACCTTTCTGATCTGGTGGTATCTCTTGGACTGCTCTCTTATTTACAAGGTTCTGGACTCCAATTTTGGCCACATCCTTCTGCTGACATGGGATGTCTGGAAAGGGAAGGGACTGTGGCCAAGACTGGATACGACTGTTCATATCTACTTATTCTGCACACACGACTCATGACTACCTCTAGAATGGGACAGTTGAGTAACCTTCCAGGGATTCTAAGATGGATTCTCAAGGTGGGCAGCTACAGAATTCAAAGTACTGCTGACCCCATCTGCTGTGCTGACAGCACCAATCCTGGAAACCACCATGATCACACTGGCCAATATCAGAATACAGATGGAATGACTTTGCCTGAATAACTGGGCTTAGAAGACTTCCTTTGAGAACAGGAAAATAATGTCAATTGCCATTAGCATCTTGCCTTCTTGCTCATTCCTTTTCAGCTTTTCTTTCACCTTAGGACCAAAAAGGTCAGTTCCAGTGAACATAAAGGAAAGGATGGGTTTGCAAGGGATGCCTTGAAGATGTCACCAAAATCAGAATGCCTTAGCAAAGCATACGTATGTACAATGATGCCCATTCTAGTTGCTCTCACTGAGCGTAATGTGCAAGTCTCATCATGAGGTTGAAAATGACACTGCTGATGTGCATCTCCAACCTAGAACATACTGCACAGTGCAGCAATATCTGCAAAGTGAGGCTCATTTCTTCAGCCAAGTCATGGTGAAATTAAATTATATATGATAACTAGTTTAGTGTCCTAAATGAAAGCATGCAATATGCATAACCTCACTTTTTCATAATTGTTCACAGCACTTCATTCCTTGCCTAGACTGTACAAACTGACTCTGGTCTGTCTGTTCCCTTAAGAGCTGCAGCATCTACTATATCAAGCTAGTGGAATTTTCATCCAACTCATCCGCTCTCCTTGGGATGGGAGCCACCATGTTGGGTTGCAGTCATGTTCTTTGCAAGACCTAAAAGAACATTTTGTTCTTCAGGGGAAAACTCCCAAGAAGCTGCCACAAGTAAGCAGAAAGCCTCCAGGAGGATTATATCTGTAGAAAAATGGGACTGACAGGGCATGATTCCTTCTTATGCATTATATTTAGGATTCCTCCAACACTACTGTTGTTAGGGAAGACTTCCAAAATAGCTGCAGCACTGTTCAAGAGCTTAATTTTAGCTCTCCTAGAGTGAAGACAAAAAATAGAGAAAAAAGGAAAAGTGAAATTGTCACTTTGGGTAAAATGTGGTTATTGGATACCAAGTACACTGCCTGGATGTCAGCAAAGAAGAAATTTGGAGAACTTAAAAGAAAATCATCCATAAAAGATGGAGAGATAATACTGGCTGGGAAGAATCCTGAAGACTGTTGAGCAAAAAGCAGTGCAAGCTTCACCTTTGATACAAGAGACAGCTTACAGTGATTTAGAGGAATAAAAAAATCAAATGTATTCATTGCTGATTAAATAAGTGAAATACTGAAGGAATATAACAAACTCAAACAACAAAAGGCTGGAAAAGGTAGAAGAAGCTTTAAACTAGCTATACAGAGAAACTGATAAAACTGCAAACAACAGAGGATGAAATTAAGAGAAGGCTGTATGAGTATAAAGCTTCTCAAGAAGGGCTGCTTCAAAAAACTTTTAGTTATGTACTCACCATAACTTCAGATGTTTGGGATCCATCTCGCCTACATTCTGACTGATGGGTTCGGAGCCGATCCCTAGGCTCCGACTCGGCACGCTTATGCCAAAGAGCGAAGTCTCTTATTGGCTGAGCTTACTATATCCCAGGATGCACCACTACCAGTCCCCCAGATCTAGTTTGTCCGCATACATGCACGCACTGATTATATAACATCGTCAGATGAAACAAGATAAAAACAGTAGAACTCAAACCGTTCAATCTCTTCTGATCTCCAAGGCAGGGGGAAGGAGGGTGGGTATTAGGAATGTAGGCGAGATGGATCCCAAACATCTGAAGTTATGGTGAGTACATAACTAAAAGATGTTATGTGATCCTATCTCGCCTACATTCTGACTGATGGGACAGCGTCCCTAGCACCTGAATCCTGGGTGGCTCACTGAAAAACACTCCTGAGTACCGTGGAACCAAATGATGCTCGCCCTTTAGATGCCACATCCAATTTATAGTGGGAAATGAAAGTGTGCGGATTGGACCAAGTAGCCGCAGCACAAATCTCCGAGATAGCGAGCTTGGAATGAAAAGCTATAGAAGTCGCCATAGCTCTGGTAGAGTGAGCTTTGATAGATGTTGTAAGTTGCTTATTCGAAGAAGAATAAGCCTGAGTTATACAATCTCTAATCCATTTGGAGATAGTAGCTTTTGTGATGGTTTTACCCAATTTATTGTCTGAGAAGGACACAAACAACTGGTCTGACTTACGAATTTGCTGAGTCCTGTCTAAATAGAAGCGCAATTGCCTGTGAACATCCAATTTATGGAGAGTGTATTCTGCTTCATTGGAGAAAATTTTGGGAAGAAAACTGGTAGCTCTAGAGATTGTTGGAGACAGAAATTAGAACAGACCTTTGGGACAAAGGATGGATTAGGCCTGAATGATACTCTATCCTTGTGAAAAATCAAGTACGGTGGTTTGATAGACAGGGCTTGAAGCTCTGAAACTCTTCTTGCAGAAGTAATTGCAACTAAGAAGGCAGTTTTCCAAGACAGATATTTTAACTCACATGTAGCAGCCGGTTCGAAAGGGGAAGATGTTAATGCACGAAGCACCAAATCAAGATCCCACGGAGGCGCAGGATGAAAAACTGGGGGTCTTAACAGGCCCGCACCTTTAATGAAAGTTTTGCATAGTCTGCTGCTCATCAATGGAGGATCCATGGATTCGTGGAATTTAGAGATAGCCGCTAGTTGGACTTTAATAGTAGAGACAGAAGATCCTTGATTAAACAGGGATGTTAAGAATTTCAAAACCTCTGGGATTGGAGCAGTGATAGGGTCTAAGCCCCTGAGTTGAGCCCAGATAGCAAACCTCTTCCACTTACTGAGGTACAATTTTTTTGTGGTGGGTTTGTGGGCCGAAGATAAAATGTGAATAACTTCCGGGTCTAATGTGTGACTTCTGACTAAGGTCGGAAGTGGAGGAGCCAAGCTGTCAACTTCAAGGAGTGAAGGGACTGATGCTGTCGTCCCGACTGATGAATTAGCAGATCCGGTGTTAGATCTAAAGTCCACGGATCGTCCACCGCATGTTTCTTCAGGTAGGGAAACCATACCTGACGAGGCCAGTATGGAGCAATCAGTATCATTGTGGACCCCAATTGAGAAGCTTTTTGAATGACTTTGGAGAGAAGTGGAATCGGAGGAAAGGCATAAAGCAGCCCTGTTGGCCAAGGTTGTGCTAGAGCATCCATAGCTGCTTCCCCCTGATGTGGAGTCAAGGAGAAGAACCTTTTGCACTTTGTGTTTAGTGGTGTTGCAAATAGGTCGCAGCACGGCGTCCCCCATCTCCTGAAAACCTGAGCTGCTACTGTTTCGTTTAGGGACCACTCGTGAGGAGAGAGAATTGTTCGGCTTAATCTGTCTGCCAATATATTTGATTTCCCCGGAATGTGGGTCGCTACCATGAAACGGCTGGTAGCTACAGCCCATTCCCACACCCTCATGGCCTCTCTGCAAAGGGGGGTAAGATCTGGTCCCTCCTTGTTTGTTTAGATACCAGACCACCGACATGTTGTCTGTGTGGATGGCGATTATGCCCTGAGGGAGAAACTTGTGTAAGGCCTGTAGGGACAGAAGTACAGCCCTCATCTCCAATACATTGATGTGGAGAAAAGTTTCGTCTGGAAGCCAGGAGCCCTGAACTAACCTGCCCAGACAATGCCCCCCCCCACCCTGTCTGGGAGGCATCTGTCGTCAGGGTGACCACTGGAGGGGGAATAACAAAAGGACTTCCTTGATTTAGATTGGATGTCTGAAGCCACCAGCGAAGGTCCCGTTTGCATGTTTCTGTAATCATAATGGGATGATTGAGGGGAAGGTCCTGAAAGGACCATTGAGTCGACAATAGCCACTGAAGAATCCTCATGTGCAATCTTGCCAGAGGAACTAGAAGAACCGTGGCAGACATCGAACCCAAAACTTGTAGGACCATCCTGGCTGGGGCCTTGGATCTTGAAATCAGGGCTTGAACTTGGCCTTGTAAAGTTTGGATCCTTTCGGTAGGAAGAAAACGCGCATCAATTTTGAGTCTATCTCTGCTCCTATGAACCTTATGCGCTGAGAGGGCAGCAAGACAGACTTTGACCAATTGAATGTAATTCCCAGGGTAGCACCCAGGGAGATGGTGGCTTTGAGGTTGTCCATTAGTAGATGCCTGGTGGTGGCAGTCAGGAGCCAGTCGTCCAGATAGGGAAACACTTGGAATCCAAGACTCCTCAGGTGAGCAGTCACTACTGCCAAACACTTGGTGAACACCCTGGGGCTGTGGTGAGACCAAAGGGCAGTGCACAAAATTGGAAATGACTGTCTCCCAGGCTGAAGCGCAGATACCTCCTGGACGCCTGATGTATCGGTATGTGATAATAGGCGTCCTTGAGGTCTATGGAGCACATCCAAACATCCTTCTCCAACAATGGGAGAATGGATTGTAACGTGACCATTCGAATTTGGATTTCGTGACGGATTGGTTTAGTCTGCTGAGATCCAATATTGGTCTCAGGTCCCCTGTCTTTTTTGGCACTAAAAAGAACCTTGAGTAATTTCCGGATCCGATCTGGTCTGTGGGGACCGGTTGGATGACTCCTTTTTCTAGCAGCTTTAAAGCTTCTGCGGCTGCAATTTCCCTTTGACTGGGTGGTGGGTCCGGGATTTTTTTGGACGGTGGGGGTGAGTATGTGAAGGGGATGGTGTAACCTCCGGTAATGATCCGAAGCACCCATCTGTCCTGAGTGATTGACTCCCAGGCTTTTAGGTGCTTGGCAAAACGGCACCCGACTGGCTCCGGAGCAGCACAGCCGGGCAATCCCTCATGAGGTGTGGGAGGCTGAAGAGCCACGAAAGGACTCGCGGTCTCCAGAATTGCGGGGCCCTCTGCCGCCTCTGGGACGGCGTCTCCCAGAAAAATTTCCCCGTCCTCTGCCTCTGGAAGGGGAATCTTCCTGCTGTTGAGGAAAAAACTTACGTGATTTACGGAACCACATCTTCCCTCCTCCTTTAGCCTTGGGATAAGGCCGAAAGGGAGTGGAATAACGGGCACCTACGGCAGATAAAGTTTTTCCCTCTTGCTCACAGCGGGTAAGAGTGTCTTTAACCTTAGGTCCAAACAAAGAGGACCCATCAAAGGGAGCGTCGGTGAAGGAAGACTTGAAGGCCTCCGCAAAATGACACAAACGGAGCCAGGCTTGTCTCCGTAGAGCCACGCCTGTGCCTGCCGCTCTACCCGCCCCTTCGGCCGCATATGAAATGAGCCTCATGGACGAGTTAGAAATTGAAGTAAGGATAGCCAACTGAGAGCTAACCGACTGGGCTAGCTGCTCAGGTAGGTTACCCGAGAGGGAATCTGAAAGCTCCTTGACCAGATCCCTCTGTAGCCTGGTAAAATGTGCCAAATAATTCAGGGACCTTAAAGTAAAGGCCGCTGAAGTCAGGGTGCGCTTCCGTGCGGTCCATGCTCCTAGACTCCTTATTAGGAGGATGGACGGACGTTGAAGCCTCTGCCACGTCCTGTTGTGTAGCAGATGCCACCACCATGGCATCTACAGCCACGCCTTTAGTGAGGAACTCCTTCTCGGGTGGGGCCGACAAAAATTTGTTAGGACGAGAAGGCACTGGTTCCACGGTATCTGGATGTTCCCACGCCCTCCGACAAACTAAATCCAGGAGCTCGTCAAAGGGCGGAGACACCCAGGAGGTGGAGGGCTGAGCCCCGAAGGCGTTGAGGAGCACTGACTCATCAGCAGAGGGGGGTTTGGATATCCAGCCGCCTCGTTGTTTGAGGATCTCTAAGATGTCTGCAAATGAGACATCATCCGAGGACGACTTCGGGGACCCCTCCGCATCATCAAGATCAGTGTCCGATGTAATAGACTCGGGGGGAGTCCACGTGCTTCCTCTTGCACGATCTCTTCCTTGGGGGTTCCTCTGAAGACAACTCCGAAGAACCCTCAGGAGGAGGGGAACCCCCAATGGAGGTAACCTCAGGCCCAGGGGCTCCGCTGCCTAAGGACAGGGGAACTGCCAAAGACCCAGTCTCCACGCCCAGGGAAGGTGCCGGTAAAGCCGGAGAGATGGCCGAAGAGGACTTGGCCAAGGCACTCCTCATGGCTCTGAAAGCCGGACCCCCAGAATCCTGGGAGTGTCCGGTCCCCGGAGCCATGATAGCAGACGGAAGTCCCGCAGCCGAAGCACCGAGAGGGAGGCTCGGAACCGATAGCATAGGTCCCGAAACATCACCTCCAGGTCCAGCCGAAGAAGTCCGTGTACCAAACTCGGACCCGAAGGCCGGGGTTGGAGTAAGGGTCAGAGCCGACCCTAAGATCTCCACCGGCTCCAACAGCACCTGCTCCGACGGAGCCGAAGCGGTCGGAGGAGGAATAGCAATGACATGGGCATGGGCCATCGGCTCCGAAGCCAACTGGGTCGGAGCCGAAACAAATTTTTGAAAGACTGGGGACTGGAACAGTCTTTGGAGCACCCTGTCTATGTCCGAATCCGACATCCTTGATGACCTAGAGGATACTGAACGGGTTCGAGATGGCCTCTCCAACGGCCCCAAAGGGCTAGGGGACTGGCTCCGAGGCGACTCGATGACTATCGGCGCCGAAGGAATACCCACAATAGTTTCCATCGGTGCCGAGGAGGACTTCGGCGCCGAGGAGGAAGTGTCTGAGCGAGCAACCTTTGTCGGCTCCGAGACCAGTGGAGCCGACGAAGGTGACCCGCCTCTCGATGCCCCAGCCATCGGCTCCGAAGCCAGAGGAGTCGAGACTGGTGGCATCGAGGCAGACCGTTCCGCCCTCGGCTCCGAAGTCCTTGGAGCCGAAGGAGAAGCCTGCCTATGTCTTTTGGCGGTCGGATCCGACGGACTGGTCGGAGCCGGCGCCTTTTCTTTAGCTGGAGAAGGAGAGGATGCTAAAGCTTCTTCAAAGGAGGGTTTTATTAAGCCTTTAAGAATGAGTTTATTTTTCCTCTCCTGGAGGACCCTCGAGGAAAAAGCGTGACACACACTGCATGACTCTTGTAAATGTTTGGCGCCCAAACAAACACAGAGAGAGTGATCATCTGTGATTGACATCTTAAAATTACATTTGGTGCATTTTTTAAAGCCCGAAGGCCTAGGATTCTGAGACATTATAACAATAATGCAGTAATTCTTTGACAGAAAAAACAACACTATCCTGACTTGACTTTCTGATTTAACTGACACTACAAAAATCAGTTTACAGCTGCCGATTAAGGTAAACAATCCGGTAACAACAAGCAATTAACTCAAGGGGATTTTAAAACCCCTAAGGTTTGAGAGGGGTTGACTGACCGGGAAAGGCCCTACAGATAAAGGAGGCCTGAAATCAGAACCAACGCCCAATCACACTACAAAGTTTTTCACTAAAAACTCCAATCACACACAAAAGGACAGAGTAGCCGTTAAAACAGCTTTTTATGATGGGATCAGCAAATTTCTGACAGAAAAAAGTTAGTTAAATACTACTCAGCTCAGCCAGCTCGAGACCACGTCTTCGCAAGTTAGCGGCAAACGAGATCTGGGGGACTGGTAGTGGTGCATCCTAGGATATAGTAAGCTCAGCCAATAAGAGACTTCGCTCTTTGGCATAAGCGTGCCGAGTCGGAGCCGAGGGATCGGCTCCGAACCCATCAGTCAGAATGTAGGCGAGATAGGATCACATAACATCAATAGTTTTCTAATTCAAATCACTAAAGTACAGATAAGCAATAGACTGGTGCTCCACAGCAAGATTTGTTAATTGAAAGGATACATACAGAGTAAGCTCCAATCCTGGCCATGAGAAACCAGCCAAGACCAATACTTATAAAGATTCAATCACTCCATCATAAAAACCTGATCGTGACAAAACTGTATCCGAAAGGAAAAGCATTAAAACTTGGGAGACAGAAGAGTGCTTGTGGGAAATGATTATTTACTGAAAACCAGACAGAAGGGAAGCAAATTTATCCCAGTAATCTTGTGATATTGAGAGGCAAGCGTGATATTCTATACAGCTGCCTTACGAATATTTTTTCCTGGAGGTTCAGTGTGTGTCAACCTAAGAAGAGACATTAAGCTGAGGTCCCATCTGCTTGCACTGCTGGTAGCTGAGGTGGATGTAAAAGATCCCATAGCACCACTCCAATTAGTAGGAGTGTTTTAATTAATAATGCATACAACATTATTTACAAATCTACAGATTTACAAGTATATATATATATCTATATATTATCTTTATTCTTCCACAATTGATTCCCACTCATCTTCCACAACCATAATCTAATTTTTTGCAATACATCATCCAAAATCCATTTCCCATTAAACAAAGTTTTCATTTACTCTCTCATTCCAAATAACCCATTACACAAAATAAATTATTAACCCATCTCACATATTTCTTCTTGTTTTTATAATAAGCAATAAAGATGTCAATATAGTTTATATATTGTTAAGTCATTAATGTTTGTGTCTTTCGGCTTTTCCCAGTTAGGGGTCGCCACAGCGGAACTCCGGTCCGCTAATGATCGGCAGTTGATTTTTACGTACCGGCTTGCCAGGCCTGACGCACAACCTTCAAAATATTCTGAAAATATTTTTCTTCACACAACTTTTTCCAGAGTTTAACCACTTTTTTTACATTAAAAAAACATGCTCTGTTCTCTTCCTCCACTCAAATTAAACACTCTCAACTTTCTTCTTACATGGCATAGCTGTCTTTACTGGTAACTTATGTACTACTAGTCTCCACAGGAAATTCTGACACTCTATACTCTTAGTACACCACTTTTTCCATCCTGTAATGGCTTTATCACTTCTTATGTAAATCCATGGAAAGATTTGCCAGAGTAATTTTGTTTCATTATGTATTATACTATATATTTGTATTCTTTTCTACATCATCAATTTTCATTTTCCACATTAGTACTTTTGATCATTTTTAATTTCTTCAGTTATATAATCTTTATCTCTTTCTTATTCTCATCATCTCCCAACATTTTTGTACTTGAATACTGGGTTTAATCTTGAACCCCATACAAAAGAAAACACTAACTGCAAAATTAATTTTTTCTGGGGTCATATAAACATTTGACATATATGCTATTTCCCCATTAAAACAGAACCTTTTTCGTGAAAGCTAATCTAGAAGTCGTCCCCACAAAAGATATTTCTCTCGCTTATCAAACCCTTCCAATGCTCATAATTACATAATTTTCCCAAATTTTCTCCCTAACAAAGATATTTCATTCATTGAAAAATACACCCCCTCTAAATTTCACAATGACAGCCAAAGCCTTACTTTTATCTTTATTCAAGATCATTCCCATTTTCTTTAAACTTCCATTTACACAAACCAAAACGTCCCTTATCCATATTTAATTCTTGGCAACCACTACTCTAGCATCTGCATAAAAACTACTGGAATCACCACTTCCTTTTGCATCACATATCTAGTATCTTTTATTTTAAGCTACCTCACTATCACATTCATTACTAATGCAGACAATAACTCACTAATGGGACATTCTTGTCTTATACAATGTATGCATATGTTCTTTACTCAGCCACCCATTCACTCTATTATTTTGATATGCTGCCACACACACTAATTATATTATCTATTCCATTATTTTCATAACATCCCACAAAGCATCATGTTCTACGGTATCAAATGCCTTACTAATATCACCTGCCATAAGTTTCTCATCTTCCCTTTTACTTGCATCATCCTCCGCTATTTCTCAAGTCACCAATAATAGTTACTGGCATCCTTTCCATTCTTTATCATATATACTTTCTTCCATAATGTCCTTCATCCTAACTTTCACTCTTTTCTCAGTATTATTCTCATAAAAATTATAATCTGTATTATTTAATGTGATAGGTCTCAAGTTTTTATTTCATTCTTTTCATCTTTCTTCTATATGAATTTTAATATCCCACTACATAACTCATCAAAAACAAACTTTTTTTCAAACATTCATTCAAAATGTTTTCAAAACACTCTCTCTGCTAATCCCTTAATTTCTTGTACATTTCATGCCCTATACCATCTGGACCTCACAATGAATCAACATTTACTATCCTAAGTACTTCACTAATAGTCATTTATTTTTCAAATTATTCTTTAACTCTTTCTTGAAATCTTTTTTTTTTTTTACTTTTCCATTCTCTCTTATTTTCTATTATACATATTTTCCACATGTAATATAATACTCAATTTGCTAGTGTTCTTTTTGCCTCACTTTTTTACATTTTTTTCATTATACTAATATCCTCCTTTACTAGTTTAATCAAATATGCAGACACCTCCTTCATTCTCCCCTTATAACATCTGTGCTTAAACAGTAATTTCTGAACTTTTTCTTGATTTCTTTTACATACCTCCTTTTCTATATCATGATACTATCTTGTATTAATCTCTAAATTCTCCAATATATGTCTATACATCTTCCCATACTTCACTTTCTTTTTCTTCTTACATCATCTTCCACTGGGGAAAAAAGTACATTTCTTTTTAATTCACACCAATTTTTATAAAAATCTTTCATGGCTGTATGATTCCCTCCATAAGTGCAAAGCTTCCCATTCTCCAAATTAATCCCATAATTTTTCATTTATTCTTTCTATTAACTTTCCTATTTTAATATACTCCCTTTCTTCCATCACCTACATCCATACTGTTAATGGTCTGCTACACTCAAACCTTCTAATACTACAAAATAATCAACTTCAGCTCCCACTGCCCTTCTTCTACAAGTCCATTGACTTATTCCACACAGCTAACTTACCACATTTTATCACTTCTTGTATTTTTTTAATATCTTTCCCTTACTTTTTACAATTTCCCCTTAAATCACAATTAAAGTCCCCTGTAATAACAATCTTCATGTTAACCACTACATAATCTAATATTTGATTAAACAGACAGTCATTCCTTGCCATTCGTATATCCATATAATGCTGTAATTCTATAAACATTCTCTCCATCTCACATCCACAACAATACTTTCACATCCTTTACCAATGTTACATCTAATCATTTAACTGTTTTTATACAATACAGACACTCCAGAATAACATTCAGTTCCTAAATTCCATATTATTTTTCTAACCCACAATTTTTCTTCACTTGTCAGGAATATATAGAAATAATACATACATCACATTTAGCACACCATTCCAGTATCCCTGTCTTTCTTATAGTAGTAATAATGCTATTCACATTCACTGAAAGCACAATTAATACTTTCCCTTCTTTTTAAGTTGAAGGGGACATTGTTGTTTTATTTTTTTATTCTTTCCCCAATTTTATACTTTGAGTTTATGTACAACTAGTCTTTGATCCTTAGAATCAGATTTTTTAAATACTTTCATTAAACAAAACACATCTGAAACTAGTCCTTGCGTTTCTTTTTAATCTTTGATGTGTTTTAAATCTTTTCCTCACTATTATACTAGCACCAACCAAATTTTTCTTTAAATTCTTTACACTCCCTTCACAAACATCCGACTTACCACTTTCAATTTCATTTTCAGCATTCTCAGTACAATTATCACCATTCTCCTGAAATATAACATTTTATCCTCTTTTTCATTAACACACTTTTCCCATACATCCTCTACTTTTAGACACTACAATACTTTCATTACCTCGCACATTATAATGCTTATTCTTTTTGCTATCAAACCAAAAATTCTCTTCACCTTCACATATTCTACATTCTCATTTATACTTATTCATCATATGGCCTTTTTCCCTGCACTGATTACATCTTATTTTTGTATACATCTATCACGTGACTGAAGTCCTCACAAAAACATGTTTTCAGGTGTCCTATATTCCTAACTGTTCCTCTACTACCCTACAATTATTTCTCCAGTATCCAAGACAAAATTACTTGGAGTGATCATCGACCATAATATAAAATCTGACATACACATCACAGACCATAAAAAAGTTCACAAAAAATAGGAACCATGTACAGAAATCGACACTTTCTAAATAAATCTTCAAAGACCACCACAGCAAAAACCCATCTTTCTCTAAGCTACTATATGCCTCACAAATTCTTACAAACCTTAAGAAATCTGACTTGACAAAACTCAGAAACTACAATAACAAAATAGCAAAGTCTGTCACAGTAACAAATTTTAGATCCCATCATTGTTGGCTTTAAAACAATGATCCTGGCTCGAACTACCAAATCTACTTGCGTATAATCAACTTACCTTCACCCAGTGAATACTAAATCAGGCAGAAAAAAAATACCAGTACTTCAAAATACACTACTCCAACAACAAGGTATTGCTTCCCGTAAAAAAAATACTTCCTAAACATATCCAAACCTAACAATGCATCTGTAGTTTCCCTTTACTCCAGCTGCATAGTAACTTGGAAATCCATGGCATTAAAATATCAGTACTACTAACACTTCCAACTTAAAAAAAACTTCTCAAATCACACCTATAAAAATCTGGTTAGGAAACAGATGTCTTAAAGCAGCTAAAGGAACATAACCTGTTATTTTTATATTTGAATAGTATACCCCTACTAAGCAAATGCATCCTTAACTTGCTTGTTTTCTACCTACAAAGTAGTGTTATCTAGACTACACGATTGTATCAGTGAAATGTACATGTATTTTCATTCTGTATTTGTATCCAAGATTGAATCATGTATCGTCTGGTTATTTATAGATGTGGAGCTTTTCTCCCCGGTCGTCCACTGAAAAAGGACATCTTATCCAGTCGGACTTTCTTGGTAAACAAATGTAAAATAAAATAAAAATAATACATATATAATACCTGGTAAATGCTTTATCACAATTTGCTCATACTTAAAAAAAATATCTACTTCCCACCCTACTTTCCAAACACCTCTCTCATCTTTAACTTTGAAAATATCAGAAACTTAACACAAATTAAAAAACATTTTCATCTCAATTTCATCAGTATGAAATTTAACAAACTTTTTTAAAACTGAGTACCTTTGCTCAGAAAACAAACTCATTCCATGGCTAACGTTTCTTTTTTCAAAATTAAACAATCTTTCTCTTAAGTCTTCAGTCTCAGATGTTAAGTCATAAAATGTCTTTTCCTCCAAATGAATCAAGGGTACAATGTATTTTGCTTCAAAATCCAAAGATACCACTAAATTAGCCCACACAAAATATCAGTCTATTATTTCTTTTCTTATACAAAAGAGCTTTTTTTTTCTTTTTAATTAAGTTTACAGCACCTTTTGTTCTTCCAAATGTATCAGCAAACCATTTTCCAGACTGCATCCCACTTGCAAACTTATATCCACCCAACTCATGACTCATTCCCTTTTTGCCCAACTTGCTGTCCATTTCAAAAAGCTTTTTCATCATATCTAACTGCAAAACCTCAGACTTCTCCAAGAGCACCTTTGTTCAACAAAACCAACCAGTTTTTTCATCTGGCAAACTTCCAAAAGCAATTTCAGTTACAACTTCTTCAAAATCCTGTGGTTTAAAGTTATACACTGACTATTAGTACTATCCACTCACATTTTCACAGTTTTCTGTCCATGCTGCTTTGAACTGAACACCTGTCTTCTCCCTCCCTTTACAGCTTCTCCTAGTGGTCTCTGTGCCAGGAACAGAACCACTGATTTTATCATGCGAGAGTTGGTGTTTGGTCAACATGTGAACACCTATAAATCTATGTTTAAGAAAGTGGAAGTGTTTGAATAGAACAATAAAACTCCTAAGCAAAAGAAGCTATTAAGGGACCAGAAAGCATACAAGGAGGGAACAGCGCATCTTCCACTGATTGGGATTAGAACAGCTTCGAGTGAAGAGGTTTGAGAAAGGTTTCACTTTGTGCTAACTAAAATTATCGACTTGGTGGAAACTTTTGTGAACTCAATTTATATGTAACATTAACTTGGCTCACATTTTAAAACAATGAAAGTTGGATGAGGAATGGCGAGTTAGTGAGGAAAAGTACATACAATCCATTCTTAAATCCCACTCTTTTCTTATTTGAGAAACAATATGAAGCAGTCTTAGGTAATTGGTGGCTGAGACTGGATCCGGACAATATTACAATTTATCTACAGATGAATGAGGGCTGTTGAGTGCTACTGAACAACCTTGTCAGAGATGGTAATATTACCATAATGAAACCTGAAAAAAGTGGGGGAAACATTTTAATGATGCATTTTGACTATGTAGCAAGTATATTACAACTGTTGAACGACCCTAAGTGTTACGAAACCACTTCCATCAATGAGGTCAATGTGCTTTATGTGAAGCTTGATTTATGGTTAGAGGACCTACTGGAAGGTAGAACTGATTTTACATTATTTCAGTATCTTAAAGATGGACAAACTAGGTTATTGAACATTTTTGGAATGCCTAAGGTACATAAAAATATATAGATCCTCCTTTACGCCTAGTTATACAGCCCATGGTTTTAAAATTGAGCCATTAGAAACATGTATCAATTGAAAGTTAAAAAGAGTGCTACAATTATGCCCTTATAAAGACTCTTGGCACTTCTTGTAAGTCATTAGAAGTTTTGCCTATTCAACTGAGGTATTATTTGTTAATTTTGACACTAAAGACTTATTTTCAGTCCTCTCGATTCTACAGGGTTAGACTGGTTTAAATAAATGTTTTTTGATCTTTTTCTGGGTTCCAATTCTGAGCTTGGAATTTTATGAGACTCTCTGGGCATTATTTTGAAGAACAGTTTTCTTATGTTTGAAGGAAAACTGTACCATCAGACCAAAGGTGTTACAATGGGGCAGCCTGTGCCCCTTTTTATGCCAATATCATGCTTTTATATTGGGAGCAGCAGGAATTGCTCCCTTCTGAATTGTCCAAGTACCGAGACATTCATCTTCACTTTCTGAATGATATTTTTATTTTGTGGAAAGAGACACTTTCAGCATTAGATGAATTTGTTTCATTTGTCAAAAACAGCACTGACTTTTTAGAATTTACCTGTGCACACTCCTGGGAAGGGACTGAGTTTTGAATGTAACATTTTATAAAAATGTGACAATAACTACTCTTTTTCAAATGTTTTTAGGAAGAAACCTTTTTCTTATAGTTGCATACATTTCAGAGTTGTCACCCATATAAACAAAAGATGACTATGGTTAAGGGGCAAATACTTTGAATTTCAGGTTTGGTTTAGGAGGATTTAGTTTTTGTTAGATAACTAAAATTGTTGATTGAGTTGTTTCTTGAAAGATGGTATTGCACTGAATGCCTCACTGAAGGTCTGCTTTAGAAGACTGAAATACCACATACCCGACTTTCACAACACCGAGATAACATCACTGACAACCACATTTCACCAACATCTCAGAACACCAACTTACAACGCCAGGTCAGTAACCACTTGGCCACCATATTTAACTTTGCCCCTTACCCCTGCTGTAGTGTGATGATGGAGTTGGTATATTTAGTTAGTAGAGTGTGGGGGGGCATGGGGGACAAAGCTCCCTACATGGAAGGGTTTAATTTGCTTCGGATTTAATTTTTTTAGTGTGGCCAAGTGGTTACTAACTTGGAATTGTAAGTTGTTGTTTCAAGACATTGGTGAACTGCAGACGTCTGTGAAACTGTCTCGACACTGTGAAAGTTGGGTTTGTGGTATTTCGGTCTTCTAAAGTACACCCCTCATTGAAGTTAAGGGGAGACCTTATAGATTTATCCCAATTCTCATGGGTGGTGTGGTTCAACCTTTTAAATTTAAGGGTGTAGTACATAGGAGAAATTTTATTTTAATCTACTCCATGGGGGCAGCTGAGGTAAGGAACATTATTCAGTCTCACTGGTATACACTTACCCTCTTTGAAAATATTAAAGGCGTTGTGGATAAGTGTCCCCAATACACTTTTAAAATGCAAAGACTATTAAAAGAACTTTGGAGAAGAAGCATCAGAGAAAAACCTCCATGGGTGGCAACAGGAAATGTAACTTGTGTAACGAATGCAATTTCATTTTTATGGGGGACTAATTACAGTAGAATCTAAAACCTTGTTCTGTAGCAGGCTGCCAAAGGCAAGTTGCGGTTCAAGAGCTGTTGTGGATCTGGGGAAGTGTCTGCCCTGTGCTGCCTTCTAGGCTGGTTAAAGTGAACGTTACTTAAATTAATGCATATATGAACATGATTATGCGATTAGAACTGCTAATGTTCAAAATGCTTCAGCGGCCCATAGTAGCCACTGTAGAGAATTTAAGAAATTCTGGTTTACTGTACTGGAAAAAACTGAAACAGGTCCCTTTTATGGGAGAATGGGAACATTTCTTCGAATGCAGGGAATTATGGTGGTAGATATATTTAACAGCACATCTGCCCCCAGGGTTGAATGATTTAGTAATACAAGCTATTTATTAAAAAGGTAAGCATGCAATGATTAAGGTATGATGGTTAAATTAAATATGATTTACAGTTTTTATCACTCAAAATGGTGTTGTTACACATTAGATTTGTTAGTTATGGTATCTTATCCAGAAATCTTTTTGGTTTTAGGAATTTAAGGTTAGATGCCCCCCCCCCCCCCCATTACGAAGGAAGACATTCACGTGGCTACCTTGCTACCTTCAAACTTTTAAGTTACTGGTTGATTTGTGTAGGCATTCTGATGAAGTTTGATTTAATAGTCGATTAATGTTGAAAATCTTTGGAGTTTACAGCTATTAAACGTGTTCTGCTTCATAGAAAAGGCTTCTGCTTAAGTTATTTCTTTTACTTTTTGATCGTTTTTTGACAAGCAACATAAATACCACCTTGGGTCTCCCCTAAAAAGAGGCCACTAGCGTACTGGGACTAACCTGGTCAACAAAAGGATAAATTAAAATAATTAAATAAGAAAGAAAAGGGGATACCTAGTGAGTGGGATATAATGAAAATGGAGTTTAAAAATTGTGTAGAAATGCAACAGAAAGTGATATGGTTAAGCAGCAGTAAGCATTATTTATCCTGGCTAAAAAGGTTACAATAGTATTGCAGAATATGGGGAATCTCACAAAACAAGATCATCAACTGAAAAGTGCTAGAGAAAATAAATATGCAAGCGTTTAGAAATACTGCTATTAAGCAACTATTTTTGATAACTCCAGAACATAAACACTTTTAGCACAGTGACAAGGGCAACAGAAATTAGAAAGGAATGCCACCAAACTTAGTGAGCTTATGACTAGAAAAATAACTACATAACCTTTAGAGATGGGGAAATTCCAAGATGGTTGCACATTGAGTAACAGCTTAATTTTAGCTCTCCCAGTGTGAAAATAGAATCTCAATATAAACAGCCAGTAAACTCATATTTTTGGGTAAATTTCAGTAACTGGTAAGTGCACTGCCTGGATGGCGGGCCTCCCCTGAAAACTGGCTTCATTCCAAGTCGGACTTTCCCGGTAAAAAATGCTAGATAAAATAAAAGTTGAGGAAAAAAACACTGACTGGGAAAAATCTGACAATTGTTCATCAAAAAACACTGCAAGCTCCAGCTTTGGTGCAAGACACTACTTCCAGTAACCTAGAGGAAACATAAGTCAACTGCACTCAGAGCTGATTAAAATAAGCGAAACACTGATGGAGTATACCAACTCAAATAAAAGGCTGGAAAAATGGAAGAAGCTTTAAACAGATATTCAGATGAGGTGATGACCCAAAAATCAGAGGTCGAAATGAAAAGGCTGGCTGAATATCACATTGCTCAAGAAGAAATGTTTCAAAAAATAATAGAATTAGAGGACAGAACACATAGGGAAAACCTGAGATTTTTTGCTGTACCAAAGAAGCTGTAAGGAACAGACTATTAATTTTATGAAAGCACAAATAAACAACTGGACTGGTATTCCACAGCGGGAGCTGTTAATTGAAAGGGCACATTGTGTGTATGCTCGAAACCTAGCCATGAAAAAGCAACCTAGAATTTTAATAGTAAAGATGCAATCCTACCAGCAGACGGAGCTGATTCTGACAACACTGTGGCAGAAGGACAAAGTACCAAGAGTGGGAGACAGCAGAGTGTTTGTGGAAAATGATTACTCACTGTACACCAGGTAGAAGAGGAGTAAATGTATTCCACTAAATCGGGGAATGTAGAGAAGAAGCATGAGATTCAAACTTCTGTACCCAGCTATCTTCAGAATATTCTTTCCTGGAGGAACAAAATCCTTTTTTGATGCAGAACATGCTAAGGAGGAAATACAAAACTTTGTTGAACAAAAGTTGAGCTGTGAAACAGGAGGAGATTCTGCTTCTTGTTCTTCTGCTAATAAAGACCACAAAGAATGTGCCAGTGAAACATTTTCCAATGTTTCAATGGAAAATGTTTGATAGAAAAAAGCACAAGAGCTGACTAGAAGAACAGACAGTATGTTGGAAATGAAGCAGAGACTGGATTTGGGAGACAGAGAAACAGGAATAAAACCAGCAACTTGTAAATTGATAAATAAATATGGGATTACAAAACATTAATTATATTTGTGAAACATGGCAAACAAGAAAACCTACAAATATTTTGACTTGTTAAACTTGTCGGGGACTCTAAAGCATATGCCCTACTTCATGTCATTAATGTTTGGAAGAACACTTAGGAGAGGGAAAGAGGAGGGAGAGAGTTAACTAAGTAAAACAAAATTTTGTTCTTAACAGTAGTACTTTTATAACGCAAGATATAATCGGCATGCTATAAAATAACATCTTTTCAGTTATTTTCAAGTGTAATGGGGATACTAAAGTAAACAGGCGGCGCAGTTTTTTTCCTTCTCACTTTTTCCTTGTTCAGTTTTCAGAAATACAGACATTGCAATATAAAAAAGAAAAGTCTGGTCAAAAGAACATGATACAAGAAAAACTGATACACTTTTTCTCATTCTTGCATAGGGGAATGACTGGATTAAGGCCCTTGGCTTGATCTAGTAACAAGTTTTAAGAGAAAGCAGATGCATAAAAAAGAATATTGGATATAATAAAGTTTTCCTCTAGCAAATAAATAAATGCTTGTAGAAGCAATTCTGTATCTGATTCTCATGTCTCCATGGAGACAATCTGACAAAGCGCAAGGAAAACAGAATACTTTTCTTTCAATGGCTAGGAGATAATGTTTTCTGACAGCATTCAAGTGTTTAACCAACCTGGGAGAACAAGAAAGATAAGACAAAAACAGACAGCATTTAGTAAAAACACAGGCTGTACCATGTGTCTTAGCATGGCTAACCTTCCTTTTAGGTTAACCCAAGTCTGAGTGTGGCTGTCAGTTTGGGACAACTGTTCCTATTAGGAGAGTAAAGCTTCAATATTTGAAGAAGCACACAGTTGTGTGTGTTAGTACTAAATTAATATGTTTTAGGGGTGAATTGGGGGGTATACTTGTTTTTTTGTTTGAGGGTTTTCGAGAAAAAGTGTTATAAGATGTGACACAGGCTCAAATGGATATGATAAGAAATAACTGTAAGAAGAACATGAGTATTTAGGCACAAAGACCACTACGAAAAAGCCAACACAGGATTTTATAAATGACACAGTATCCAAAACAAAACATGCACCAGACCAAGAATCCAAACCATTGGTGAGGGTCACCAATGGTTTGGATTCTTGGTCTGGTGCACATTTCATTTTGGATACTGTGTCATTTAGAAATTCCTATCCAAAACAAAACATGCACCAGACCAAGAATCCAAACTATTGGTGATCCCCTTGGCTGGAGCTTAGACACTTTTTGTTTGGGCACCGACTTTCCCGATTTGATTGGTTTGAAACAACTGTAGAAGATTAACCTCACAAACATTAGTGTATGCATGTAACATAAAAGCTGAAGCTAGATACTTAAAAAAGAGGTGCTCCAATAGTTATAGACTATGATAAAGATAATGATGGATTTGTAGTACTAAAGGGTTACTGGCAAGGGAGGAAGATTACATTGGCATGTATTTATATTCCACCTAAAATGTCTAGAGTAGAGCTTAAGAAAATCCTGGGAGAAATGATCGGCTTTCAGCAGGGAATATTACTTACAGGTGGGGACTGGAATTTGATTTGCTGCAGTGAAGATGTGTTGGGGGGGCCCAGAAGGGAAATATATATCAAACTGTAGATTTTTGAAGAAATTTATTAAAATATTTGGCATGGAAAATGTGACTTCAGAGTGAATTTACATATTCCCCAGGATACAAAAACTGGGATAGGCTAGACAGAACTTAAATTTCACATGATCCTGTACATTTAATTGAAAAGTTTGATACACATCCAATAATTATGTCAGATAATGAACCAATAACTAAAATAAAAATGCAAGGTAATTAAACAAAAATGAGACACTGGTATTTCCCCATCTATCTCTTGAAAAGACAGGAACTTAAGGCATGGGTAGTGGAAATTATTTGTGAGTTAAGAGAAAATAGATTTTTTTTTTCTGAAAATCTAGCCGGACTGGGATACAATTAAAGTAGAGTTTAAAAATCAGGTGGAAATAAGAGAGATATGGTTAAGAAGTTCTTTCGGCATTTCCCGGTTAGGGGTCACCACAGCAGAACTCTGGTCCACTGATTGGCAGTATATTTTTACGGTGTCGAGGTGCCAGCGCGATGCCCAGCCTTCAACGAAAGCACGCCCATTCACGCATTTCTTTCGAATGTCACTTGACCACAAGGAGGACATGCAGACTCCACACAGAAGGCGCTCCAGCAGAGAATCGAACGGGAGAACCTCTTGCTGTGAGGCGACAATGCTACCGCTGCACCACCACAGCTTTATTAATAACAAGAATTATTTAGAGGGACTGAAATTATCTTACATATTCCAGAACAGGTGGAATCTCACAGAAAAAGAAAAGGAACAATGGTAAAATGCTAAACAGAAAATAAGACAATATGCAGGAGTTTAGAAAGACTGTTGTTAAGCAACTTTTTTGTTTTCTAACTCCAGAACAAAAAAACTTTTAGCACAACTCCTCAGGCAACAGAAAGCAGAAAGGGTTGCAGCCAAGTTTGGGGAGTCTATAACAAGGAAGATAACAGATCCTGTAGAGGTACTAGAAATATTTTGGAAATTTTATGAAAGTCTATATAAAACAGACAAATATGGAACTCAAGAAAAAATACAAATGGAAATGTCTATGGAAGTATTAAATATGCCAAGGTTAGAGGTAGATGAAGCTAAATTACTAACACTTTGGGTAGGAGGAGGCGAGATAAAAAGTGATGTATAACCAATCCACAGGAAAGTCCCTAGGAAGAGATGTTATATCTGTGGAAATTTGGAAGCTTGGAGGGGAAAAACAAAGTTCTGGAAAGTTTTGTTTGACGGTATTTTAAGAGGATGAGAAGCACCAACATCCTGGAAGAAAAACAGTAGTGGCTGTAATACCTAAAAGGAGTAAAGACTCATCAGATCCAGCTTTCAAACCTAAATCAGGATTACAAAGTATTTACTCCTATAATGCCTAAAGGAAGGGCAAAAGTGATGCCAAAACTAATAGATAGATATGGATCAATGTGGTTTTGTGGAAGGGAGGCAAACATTTGACAACATTAACAGAACACTGATGATCCAGAGGGAAGCAGAATGTAAGAAAATACTACTGCTGTTGGTGGGTCTTAATGTAGAGAAAGCATTTGACAGAGTAAGCTGGGAATTAATCAGCAGGGCATTTGCATTCCCTGATAAAATTATATGGTTGAGTGTGAGGATATACGAGGAATCAGAGGTGAAAATTAAAGTAGGTGGCTTCCTCTCTGATAATTTCTGTCCAAGCAAAGGAACCAGGCAAGCGTGTCTTCATTCCCCTTTATTTCCATTATATTTAGAACCACTGGCAAAGAAAACAAGGGACTCAGAAATTCAAGGATATAATTGGTATGGCAGTCAAGAAAAGATGGCTTTATTTGCAGATGATATTTTATACCTGTTAAAACCAAAAAAGAACATTCTGAGGCAGTTTCAACTCGTTTTGGGATAAAAAACTAATGAAGCTAAAACAAATACAATAGCTGTAAATTATGTACCCACACACAAATTGGTTCAGCAATATGTATATTTATGGGGACATGATAAAATGAAGCACTTAAAAAGACTGGATTAAAAATGATTCTGGTGTGACAACTAAGGATATGTGGGAAGAAACAAAACAAAAGTTAATACAAAAACTGAAAGAATGGAAGCTCCGTTGTATGGATATGGATAGCAAGATACAAGCAGTTAAAATATTTTCATCCCTTTAGTTTTATACGCGTCAGGCATATTTTTATCAATCAAAGGAGAAGTTCAGGATAGCAATTAATAAATAGCTGAAGGATTTCATCTAGGAAGATGGCAACAGTCAAATGGGATAATCTGATTCTTCCAGTTGAACAAGGGGGCTTTGGGATTGCCCGATTTGAAGGGGTATTTCAGAGCTACACAGTTAGGGCTTCTATATGTAGCACGAGCAGAAACCTATAATTCACAGTGGAAAGGAATGATGACACAGGAGGGAAGCTCAAGAAACAAGGAGAGACTTGGATCTTGGATGTGGATCCTTAAGGAGAATAACAACCATACAGAATATTATATTCATAAAGTAGCAGAAGGTATTCTAAGAATTATGCCAACACTGGAATGGAGAAAGAAGACTCTGGTGATAGGGATGACCACAATTAGGGATACAAATGATAGGCAAGAAGGGGTGGAATTTATTGGAGAAACTGGCAAAAAAAAACCAATGTAGTAGGAGCAAATAATTGGAGAAGAAAAGGTAACAGAATGGGAAGAGGGACTAGACATTGGACAGAAAGAAGGGAGAAGCGCCTTAGCAAATAACTAGACCCAAAAGATACAAAAGTTGCATACTCCTGCACCAAATTAGTAGCCACTAAACAATACACATACACATAATGTGAATCCTAAGGGAATAACCTGTGCACGAAGTCCACACATTTCTTAAACATAGCAGCTTTCTCAGTCATTCCATACACAGAGGAAAAGGCCCCATCAAGAACAACCAAAACATGCTTACGACCAAAACTAGAAAAAGGGAAAAAGGAAAGTGCAACTACAGAGCATGAGACTCAACTAAAGATGCTAAACCTCTACAACTTTTAAAACTTTTTTTTCTGAAGGAAAGCCAAAAAAAATTTGCACAAAGTTATTTATTTCTCAAGAGCTCCATAAATTAACTCTCATCAAGCTCACCAAACAAGATATCAGGAGATTAGGTATAATGGTGCATTATGGAAGAGGGACCTTAAGCTTCAGAGACAATGTCCTAGCTGCCAGCCTCAAATCCGATTAGATCAGATAATGTATGGGTTTAGGCAGATGGAAAAGAAGACAACAATCAGATTTTACCATAACAGTACATGTACAAATAGATCACTGTAAGTAAAGCTAACTGATAGAAAGCATCTTACCAATGACACTGTCTGGCAAGCCTACCAAAGCTTACACAAACCTTCTCATGCTATATGTCTGACTTTACACCTATGCATAACACTATGTGCTGGTACTTGAGGGACATACATGTGCGAAAATCCTCAAATTTCTTACCTTGGAAAAGATTGAAGCTGATACCCTAAAAGGACAGGCTCAGATAACAGATGACAACAGAGAGGATGAATGACTAGGAAAATGGATTTCACTTTGGCCTAGGATAGAGAAGGAACAAGGGTGATGATGGGCAGGTACATATACTGCAACAAGTTCTTACACAACAGTACTATGTTCGTCATTAGATAACTACTGTAGTTACGCTAACTAATGGGAAGACTCTGTGCAGGTTTGGGAGACAGAAATGGATTTCAGCAATTCGCGAAAGATGCTCTGGCAAAACCTGCTCTAGTGCTAGATAAGTTTCATGTATTTTGCAATGTTTGGCAAAGGTGTGAAAGGAAGGCCATGTAGCTGCCTTTAAAATAGATTTGAAATCAAGACCCATAAAAAAAGCATCAGAAAAAGCAAACTTTAGTAGAATGTGCTTTAATGTGACCTTGGTAAGGGAAATCCATCTAGATATGTGGTCTGTTTAGACTGAAAACTCTGTATTGCTCCTTTAATGTACATAAATGATCAGACTTTCTAAAACTTTTAGTCTTTTCCAAACAATCTTAGTTGTCTATGTACATCCATAAAATGAAGTAGCCATTCTCCTTTATTTTGAAGATTGGGAAAAATTCAGGGAAGTGGGCAGATACCACTTTTGGCATAAAGGATGGGTTAGCCCTAAGGGTCACTCTGCCTCTATGAAAGAGCAGAAAAGGGAGGAGGAGAACAAACATAAGGGCTTGCAATTCAGAAACTATTTTAGTAGGGGCTAAAGCTATAAGTACCATTGTTTCCCAAGTACATAACTTTAAAGCTACAGAAAAGCATGGTCAAAAGGTAATAATGTTAAGTTTTCAAGGACATAATTCAAGTCCCAATGAGGAATGGATTTTCGGGGAGGCCTGGGGTGTAAGGGCATCTTAAGAAATGTTTGACTACAAAACATGAAGAGGATCAACTGGGAAAGCAGGCTGAAATGGCAGAGAGATGCTTTTTAATGGAGGTATATGCCAAACCTGAGTTGAGAAGCTCACACAAATACTTGAAGGTGAAGGTATCCCTGCTTGACAATGATCCAGTCCTCTGTTTTAGCACCACACAGAAAATCATTTCCATTCAAAAATATACCAATTCAATGGCAGACAGGCTCCATTACTACACAATTAAAGAAGAAGAACATAACTAGGAAAACAAAATGTCATTGGTTTGAAGTGACGTGGTTTTAGAAGGGAATTCCACTGAAGTCTACACCAATTTTTGATGATGTTTAAAATACAAGATCAGTTCTTACTGCTCTCCAGAGAATAAGGCAAAGAGAAATTTGCTGGAAAGGTTACAGGAGAGAAGGCCATGGTAGGGAAAGAAGAAATTCAGAAATGAGAACCTTTGTCTGAGAAGGATCCTTTGGATCCTTCTCGAACTCTTGTATTATTTTTCGCTTTCTTTTAATTTCTTGAACATTTCTGCAGGAGCAGGGCCAAACACATTGTCCCTACCTAAAAGGAGCATTCAAAATTTAGCCTTAACATCTTCAGGCAAAGATTGGAGACAAAGCCAAAGAAAAAGTAAACACTGATGCAGTAAGCAGCTGCTCTGGAAGAGAAATCAGCAGCATCATATCCACAGTGAAAGGACGTTTTCTTCTGGAGGAAGAAAGCATATTTGAAAAGCAACAGCAAAGAAAAATATGGTAGCAGTTGTACGAAGTACAGCTCCAGACCACATAAAATAAACCAATTTAAGCGCTTTCACCACTATCTGTGGCTTCTTCAGACCATATACAAATGTAAAAATACACACAGAGGTTTTTAAGTTGTTCCTGTATACCTCATTAACCTGAACAACCACTCCCAGTCAATCAGGTTGTTGTAGTCACACCCTCTTTTAAAACATCAGTCCCTTCATCTATATTACATAGTACTACTTTTAAAATACAATTTTTATACCACATTTAAAATCTAGTTCAGCAATCAAAGCATTCAAAGGCATCTACAAGCATTTCATATTTAGAAACATTTCAAAGCATTGCTTCTATCAACAGCATATCAAATGCTATATACTATGCTAAGCATCATTGTGTGAACAACAATGATACTAAAGTCTCTATTCATTACATATGCTTTGCTAAGTTCATATTGCACTATGTTATCTGCTTTGCTTCAGATATGTACTGTTACTTAAAAATTATTACAATAGCATAGCTAGGTCTGACCTTCCATATATTCCCTATTACTTCTAACAGTATAAAAAAAGCTGCAGTTTAAAATGCAAACAAGTTACCCATGCCATGTGTTCAGATTCCGTTTTATAAATCTGACTTCTTCCCATCACATTTTCAACTATTAAACTTATCTAGCAAGTGTAATCCACTTAAGATATACTTATATTGCACCCCCGTTATGTTTTCCATTTCCAAAAGTTAGAAATGTTAAAAATGGGAGAGATGTCCTCATTGTCATTGCAGCCCTTCGCACATGCGCAATGATGTCATCACACTCGGCAAATGGTCCGTTTTACTTCCTCCCACTTTCTTCATTCAATATAATAGACAACCAGGTATTATAAAATATAGATCATTGCTAGATAGTTTAAAGTAAAGTCACAAATTCATATGCATAAACAATTCCAGTCTAGGGAAATGTATGCTTTTCCCATAGAATCAAATCATACTGTTGCATTTCTGTCTTTCATATGTCAGTCAGGTATATGTGAAAATAAGCACCAGACATATTATATGCATACATCCAGGCACAGTTTTATACAAATATAATAAACCAAACTAACTCTACAGTGGCGGATTTAGGCATGGGCGCAGGGGCGCGCGCCACCCCCTTTTAAAATGTGTTATTTTTTTTTTTGGAAATCGGATAAAAATACCACCAAAAATTATCCATTTTCCGGTTTCGACTTATATTTTTTTATTACACTATGAAAAAGAAAACCCACTGTGTTTTCCATTTCATAGTGCAGTAAAGAATATAAGTTGAAACCCAAAAATGTAAAGTACATTTGGCGGTATTTTTCAGATTCAACTTCTGAAAGTGCGTTTTTTCTTTGCAAAACATTGTACGCTGTCGACAAACATGCCTACATCTCAAGATGCAATTGGTTTGCGGTCATCATGTGATTTTTCTAATGATTGTCCTCCAACAGCATCTCCCTAATTGAATTAGGCGCGTTGGTGGGTGCGAGCGTTGGGTGACACGTTTTAATAAATAGTAAGTTTACTTAAGCTTTTTTATTATTAATTTAATTTTAAACAAGTCCGACTTTGCAGAGTGTGCAGAGACCTGCTCTTCCGGTGTGAGCGAGTCACAGTTGTCTGCAATGAGGTATTTTTTTTAAATATTTTGAAGTAGGGGTTTTCAAGGCACTAATGCAGCACAATTGAGAGAGAGAGTACCGCGTTTGGCCTGCTGTTGAAACTTTCAAAGCCAAGGGCAGGATTAATCTGTAATACAACTTGACTCTTCTTCTCAGGTATTTTCAGCCATGACCCAAACTCCTAAGGAACACAGACAGTCAGTCGTATACAATTGCGTGTACATATATTCAGTTGATAATAATTGTGCATACATAAGGTAATGGTTACAGCAGCTATAAAGAAAAATACAAAGATAGTTTAATAGCTAACAATCCAATTACTGTAGTAATAATCTGCAGAGTATTTAGAATATCTTTACATTATTTACAATTGCTGTAATACTGACATTGTACTCACCATTATCCCTATAATGTTTGCAGCTCGATTCATTGATGAGGTGCTTTTACAAGAAACAGACTAAGATACAGGGCAAAATCAAGGAGAGTCAAAACATATGCTTTCACTTCTAGACCTGGTGTAAACAGCAGTAAAACTAAATCAAAAGAAAAACTGTATATCCTGATGTGGAGAGGGTCTACTGTTACCACGGTCCACTGTTCTATGGAGTTGTGCTAGGACCACTAGCAACAATGTTTTTGAAGGGGGAGCAAAGCCCCCCCCTGCATCTGCCACAACCCCTGCAAATTATATATACCAACTCTGAGATTGCACTACAGTGGGGAAAAGGTTACATTCCCTAGTCCTCACTGTACTACAATCTCATTCAAAATGGTCAGTGAACTACATTGTCAATCATATCATCTTGACTATGTGGGTGTCGACAATATCGTTCATCAACCAAGTGATATGGACTGATGCATTTTTGCATGCATTTTGCATTTTTAAAGCTGACAAACTTATTATATATCAGAATCATATTATTTGTGTGGTCTTATGAAATGATGACAAAAATGTAGCATTTCCTGTCATTTTTTTTATGTGGAAGCAAAATATATGTATTTTACATGCTCTTAGAGACATGTCCATATTTAAGATTGTCTTGTCTACTTTTCTTAAAAGGTGAAAAGTTGTGCAAAACAATAAGAAAGTGGGATAATCAAAGGGTCTTGCTTGGAAAATTCCATAAGAATCTCTTGAAGCAGTACAGAGATATTGTTGTTTGAAGTCAGGGTGGAATTCAGGTCAGAATAGCCTTTATAAATTGACAGAGTGTTGTCAAGTTTTATAGTACTGCAAGGTAACAGACTGATGTTACTTCCATCTAGTATTTCAATATGTTTACCCAGTGACATAATCAATATTTTATGATACAGCCATATAAGCTTCCAGGTTTTTGACATCTGGCCTTTTAACTTTGATCTTTCTGCATTTGATCTTTTGGCATTATGGATTTTAGCAATGCTATCTTTGAAATACTGTGCATTGCATAAAAAGCCTATTTGTTAATCTCGCCTGTGTTATGTTCCTTGTGTGCTGTTTATATTAGCTGTACTTTGAACAGTGTTTTATGTGTACATTATATTGATTGCCTTAATTGAATGACTTGTCTACCTGTAAGGTTAATAAACACTAAGTAAGTAAATAAAATGAGTCTAGATATGGACAGAACCCCAGTGTGAATGTCATGCATATGTTTCTTGATGATGGTATAAATGTCAGTGTGCTTTTGTCAAATGGAAATCATGCACCCCGAAGCCCATTGCCTTTATGCATTGCAATTTAAATAGTGGATGCAGTTTAGATGTGGCATCTGATTATGTACTAACAGACACATTTATATCTCCTCCTAATATTGTCACCCTGGAATACTTCTGTATTTACATCCTCAAAGCTTTCTAGTTTATTTTACTGGAGTAGCTGGAGGGAGATCAATAAATAGTAAACATTCAATTCTTATTAAAATATTTTATGAAAATATATGCTGGTTATTCTGGAAAGTGAGGGACTGTTTCTAAAAGAGATCAGGTAATCTGAATATAGAAAATTGTTTCATGTTGGTGATAGAAAGGTACCATATTATGTGTATGGATGCTAATATAGTATGTAAACATCATGTCCATGGCCCTGGCCTTCAGCACCTCCTACTGATTGTACATTTCTGTAGAAGTTTTCTTATGAATTCTGGCTGCAAATATTCTATTGTTTGGATAATTTGTTGCCTTGTGACAGGCTGTCATGAAGATGTCAAGTGAAGTTGATTTATTAGAATTAATTAATTTACAGTGTCAAAGACCTCTGCTTTTACTAGATTTCTTGTGCTGCAAAGGATTTAGGTGATTGTCAAGTGAATTTTACAAGGAGCTAAGAGCTTTTGGGAAAGAGAAGTTCTACTTATGCCCAGTTTGCATTGCTAGTAACACAGCAGATAGTATACTTGCTTTTGATGCAGAAGGCTGTGGGTTCTAATCCCACAGTATGTAGATGGATTGCTGATATGGTACTTTGATGTACTTTAAAGGGGGTGGATGCTGCAGTCCTGTGTAGATTCTCCTTTGGAGGAGATAAGTTTCATCATTACTAGGTAATCAGTTTGCCATCTATTCCCTATTGCAATATTACTAGCTTATCATTTTTTTAATGTAACATGGGCAATTTATTCTTCAAGGACAACAGGCACTTTATTTGTAGATGAAACAATGAAAGATAAAGTTGTTTGCTAGCAGCAACTTCATTAGTTACAGATCTCTTTAATATGGATTTAGATGACTTGCATAGATTAGCATATTTACTGATATTGCTGGGTTGTAATGATAGAAGTTTCAGTAGACTTTGATGGAAATGTTCTGAATTGGGCAGTTTTGTCATTGTTGCTTTATATATTAAATGTTCAAAATAATAAATTAAAAACATGCTCTAACAAATGTGCTGTATTATATAAGGAATATAATTTAATACAATCAAGAAGGTGAATCAAAGAACACATGTATGTCTGCATGCTCCTAAATATGTGTGCAAGTGGCCTATGATTTGAAAAGAGCCCAAAGTTAAACTTTTTATCCATCACTGGTCAGATGCATTTTCTTTGAATGTGAGTTTCAATGCTGTTTCAATGAATGTGAGTTTCAATGCTGTTTCAATGAATGTGAGTTTAAAGGGCAGAGACGTTTTAATGCTAAGTCTATTTTCATTGTGAGACTGTTTGTTTTCCTTTGTTTAGCAGATTTCTATTATCAGTGTTTGTGCCATAACATTTTAAAATAAATATTTAAATGAAATCCATAATAGTAAATGTAGAAGTAAAGCATAGAGCAGTATGCACATTAGTGTTTATGGTAAATGGGGAGAAATGGCCAAGTAATGGGACACTGAAATGACTGTGGGGGGTCTGTGTATTGGGAGTTCCATTTGACCATGATTTTTGTGAGGGAGGGGGGGCTGCAAACTCAGACATTCCTGGGCAGCACAGACTCTAGCTGTACCACTGCTTTTGGTTAAGTTAAAGCGCTATTGTAGAATATTGTGTCAGATATTTGAACTGAAGCCCAAAGATGACAGCACTTTATATGTTTGAATGTAAATATATCTCCCTATTTTTCTCTGTGGGGGATTTGCAGACCTAATGGTTCTTTTTTTCTGAACTGAGAATTTTAAATTTGTAACTGAATAAGAAAATACATAGTTTGATGGTTTTGTTTGGGCTGAACTGCCTATTGATAGACTATGTAACTGCAGTCAAAAACTGACCACAGTGTCAATTAAATTCAGTTTTATTTCACCCTAAATAGGTTATGAGACACTCATACTGGCCGACTTTTCAACCAACAGCCCTGATCCATCCATTCACAGCCCTCTTTTTTTTTTTTTTTTTTTCCCCATTTGTGCACAAGGCATCGGGTTGTCACTTCATTAACAACCCTAGTGTCCTTAGCAAAAATAATAAAAAATGTACTTATTTACATTTTAAGAGCGGTATGCACAGCAGCCAGTAACAAGTGATTGAACATGATTTTTAATTGGTTGTAGTTGTTTTAAAGTTTCCAGGTAACTCAATACTGTGTGTGTATATTCATGTAGCTCTCCTTAATGTGAAAGTTTTACTAACAGCTGCATCTAGAAAGCTTATGTCATGGTTAATAATGCTGTAATTAAGAGTATATTGATGAATTGACATGATTCTGTATTTACAAGAGATATTTGTTAAAAATGTCATCATTAAATGTGTGACAGACCCTTTTAATGTGGAACATGCAGTTTAAATAAAGTACATTTGAGAGGTTTATGTTGGGTTGGAACTGGAAAGAAACTGACACTTTCATTACACAAAACAAGAAAATTGAAGCTGAGTAGCTGATTAAGAATTGTAGATGTCTTGGGGATGGTAACAAAGGCAGAGTTGCAAGAATAGATGGAGGATGGGGAAATAAGGTAAACGTTTTATTGCTTTGGAAAATGAGGTGGTTGATATCCTCACTGGCATGGATTTTATCCTGTGTAGTAGTTCCAGTTATACAGAATGTTTCTGGATTGGTAAGGAACTTCTGTGATGGATGCCACATATGAGGTGAATGTTTTGTGCCACTGAGTGCTTGAATGTGTTTTTTGATAATGCAGAGGTGAGTTATGGAAAAGGTGGTTGTATATGTGAGTTGACAGGAGCTTAATCAGTGACTGCTAATCATTTATGGTACCTAAGCATTTGGGAGTACATTTACCATTTGAAGTAAGAAATGTAGAATGCTTTGATGGTAGTGTAGAGCTCATGTGATGAATGGTATGTCTGAGGTGAACATGCTGTGGCTTTAGGTGAGATTCTGACCTTTTTAATAGTGCATAGGAGCTAGCTGAGCAATAGTCATGGAACAGGAGGTTTGCATATCAGGACCGATAGGAGCTTAATCAGTGGTTGGTATTCATTTTATGGTTGTTAGGCATTTGGGAGTACATTTAACATACAGAGTAAGAGATTCGGTTTTGAATTGTTTGAAGGCACCTATTGGAATGTGTAGCAGAGAGAATGAGCCAGGGAAAGGTTTGACACATTGGGCAATAATTTTATTTTGCTTTCTTGACTAAAAATGTGTTTTATGGCATAACCTGCTTTTATCTGTTGATTTATGTGGGTGGCAAATATCAATGATGCATCTGTCCAGAGGCTGAACTGTTGTTGCTAATGGTGTAAACTGTTTCATTAGGCTACTAAGCCAGAAGATATAGCAAACCTACTGGCTGATTAAATTCAACTTCAACTTTACCCCTCTCCCCCTTAACCTTCCCTCAGAAATACCATCTAATATAACCTCCCTGCTATCACTAGGGAACAAGGTCCTTGAGGCCAAGAACACTGCATCAATGGGTCCAGACAGTATCTCACTATGCCTTCTAAATAGCATGAAAGTGACCTGCCAGAGCCTCTGGAATTGCTATTTAACTATAGCTTCTAAACAAGCTTTTTGCTGCATGAATGGAGAACAGAAAATGCATACCTCTGCACAAAGGTAGGCCGTCTACAGACCCTGGAAACTACAGACCCATAAGTCTCACTAGTCTTGTATGTAAATCCATGACAAGAATTATCATGGAAATGATCAACAGTGATATAGTAAACCTCCAAACACTGGATCCAACCCAGTTTGGTTTCATCAAGGGCATATTATGCCTACTCAACCTGGTAGACTTCTTTGAGAAGGCCACCAAAGCAATGGATGAGGGAAAAATGGTTCAAACTGCCTACCTTGACCTGGCTAGGGCATTTGACACAATACCCCACTCAGGCATTGCTGACAAACTCAAAAGGTTGGGTACAAACTCATACGTCACCCAGTGGATAGCCAACTGGCTCAGACAGGACCCAGGAAGTTAGAACTGGGCAGCCACCTCTACAAATAGGCCAGTTACAAGTGGAGTCCCTCAGGGATCAGTCCTTGGACCACTCCTTTTTGGCATTTACTTCTCTGAAGTCAAGGCCAATGTCAGTGGTCTCTGGCTGATAAAAATTTGCAGATGATTGCAAATTAGGAGCTGTCATTGAATCTCCAGGAGGGGCTGACAGACTGGTGTCAGAGCCACGGACTAAAACTAAATGCCAAGAAATGCATGATAGTATCCTTCAGAAAGTCATCCGCCCCTGGTAATTATCATATTGACAACATACCCCTAAGAGTTGAGCCAGCGGTCAGGGGCTTGGGAACATGCATGGATAGTAATCTAGCCTTTGACTATCATGTGTCTACAGTAGTGAGGAAATCCTATGCTGAGCAACTTATAAACAAAGGTATGGCATCTAAGTTCAAGGAAGTCATTGTTCCACTGTATTTGGCATTCAGAAGACCTGTCAACTAGAATACCCCTTTGGTATGTACTTAACTATGTCCTACCTCTCAATCTCTTAGAGCAAGAAATCTGGACAAAGGCATTTATAAAAGTGGGACAAAGGCCCAAAAGTAGGGGCATTTTTTAAATATTGCTCTTACAAACTTAGAAAGTTAGTAGAACAGGTTTTGTATTAGCATGACTTTACTGAAGGGTATGAAGTTGGAAACTCAAATGTCATTATTTTCTAACTTCAGTCTTTAGTGATTTGCCACTAATTTGCCAGATAACCACAATTTTATGAAAAACAGACAAAAAATATGTGGCAAAAATCTGGACATTCTGGAAAAATTGTGCAGTTGAGAGATATGCCAGGCATATCTAACTACTGGAACGTCCACAGAGGTTCCTCACTAAAAGAAGACTGGGTTAAGTAAAATGTCCTATGCAGACTGCCTTAAGGTTCTATCCCAGTATTCTGTCTCTTACATGCTTTTGAGGTGAAAGCTATTCCTGATATGCAGGGCATTGTCAGACCCCACTGTGCTGGACCTCCTGCATATCCACAAAACAAACAGTACCAGAATTACCTGTTCTAAAGACTTAAACCTTACCTGTGATATAAATTGGATCTGCTGGAGAGACAGGTATGTATCCCAGAGATTACCCAGTCTCTTCAAGTGCTGTGTGCTGCACAAGAATTACCTGTTTCTTCTGCCATATCTACAGCAAAATCATATGCAACTGAAAGTTCATTGATGTCTTTCCACACGTCAGAGCTTCTTAAGATGGTCTTTTCACAACCAACAAACGTAGTGTCCCACTTGACCGCTTACACCCCGGTGGTAGTCAACTAATCAGACTGCGCCCCCCCCCTTTGCAAATTCCTGGATCCGCCTCTGCTCTATACCTCTGGGCTCCCCATTCAAACCATAAAATATATATTCTATGGATAATAATAGTTCAACATATATATATATATATATATATATATATATATATATATATATATATATATATAAGCAGTTTAGTGCAAATATATACATCACCAGTTTACTTAAAAACAGGACTTATTTCATATTCTTGTCCTCAACCTATCGTAACAGCACTCACTTAAATATGTTTGTAAATATGGGCTGTCTATGATAAGATTGCTAAAAGTAAGATATGAGAACCAAAGCATCCATCCTTTCATCTTTAAATGGCTGTTAAAAGCCTCTATTCACATAAAGTACATTATATTTAAAGTACCATATAGCTGTGTAAGAATGCCTTTGGCAAACAGTAATAGATTGTTCCAAGAGTGCTGTGAAGTATATAATTGGGGTCTATATGTAGGACAAGAATATGAAATAAGTCCTGTTTTTAAGTAAACTGGTGATGTATATATTTGCACTAAACTGCTTATATATATATATATATATATATATATGTATATTATCCATAGAATATATATTTTATGGTTTGAATGGGGAGCCCAGAGGTATAGAGTTAGTTTGGTTTATTATATTTGTATAAAACTGTGCCTGGATGTATGCATATAATGTGTCTGGTGCTTGTATTCACATATACCTGACTGACATATGAAAGACAGAAATGCAACAGTATGATTTGATTCTATGGGAAAAGCATAAATTTCCCTAGACTGAAAATGTTTATACATATGAATTTGTGACTTGGTGTACTTTAAACTATTTAGCAATGATATATATTTTATAATACCTGGTTATCTATTATATTGAATGAAGAAAGTGGGAGGACGTAAAACAGAGCATTTGCCGATTGTGATGACGTCACTGCGCATGCGTGAAGGTGCTGCAATGACAACGAGCACATCTCTCTCATATTTAACATTTCTAACTTTTGGAAATGGAAAACATAACGAGGGTGCAACACAAGTATATCTTAAGTGGATTACACTTGCTGGATAAGTTTAATAGTTGAAAATGGTTATAACATGGAATCTGAACACATGGCATGGATAACTTGTTTGCATTTTAAACTGCAGCTTTATTTATACTGTTAGAAATAATATGAATATATGGAAGGTCAGACCTAGCTATGCTATTGTAATATTTTTTAAGTAACAGTACATATCTGAAGCAAAGCAGATAACAGTGCAATATGAACTTAGCAAAGCATATACAATGAATAGAGACTTTAGTATCATTGTTGTTCACATGATGCTTAGCATACTATACAGCATTTGATATGCTGCTGATAGAAGCAATGCTTTGACATGTTTCTAAATATGAAATGCTTGTAGATGCCTATGAATGCTTTGAGTGCTGAACTAGATTTTTAATGTGATATAAAAATTGTATTTTAAAAGTAGGACTATGTAATATAGATGAAGGGACTAATGTTTTAAAGAGGGTGCGACTACAGCAACCTGATTGACTGGGAGTGGTTGTTCAGGTTAATGAGGTATACCGGAACAGCTTAAAAACCGCTGTGTGTGTTTTTACATTAGTATATGGTCTGAAGAAGCCACAGATAGTGGTGAAAGCGCTTACCGAATATTAAAGTTCTTGGTTTATTTTATGTGGTCCGGAGCTATACTTTGTACAACTGCTGTTTTTCTTTGCTGTTACTGTTACCTGTTTGGTGGGACAGTTTACGTTTACCAGCTGGTTGTTTGCCTATTTGTTATATTTGAAAAGCAGATCTATTGTCACTGTTAAGTAAGCTAGGAACTCCCTTAAACATATTGCCAAAAACAGACAGAATGTACCTAATAATGTGGGTCTGGTAATTAACTGCACAGAAAGCCAAGGTGGCAGAAATACAAACTCTTTCCATACCAGTCCATGGCCTTACTGTCCTTATTTGGTAAGGTACTGGAAGAAGGAAAACACTTAGATGCTTTACATGACTCTGCAGAAAACTCCTGTGTCAGAGGAAAGATTCTTATACAAGTTATTTATAGCTTTATGGGACTTTATACCTATTCAGCTTCTGGGGCACCCATGGGGGGGGGTGTACTGAGACATGGGTACTAAAGATGCAGCTAGAAATTTATCTTCCAAAGCCTCCAAAACAGCGGGCAACATACAGCATATGGGAATTTCTGTACGTAATGAACTAATATCTCTCTTGAGATTCTGAAAGTTATTTGCCCTCCCAATTAAAGTGCTTTATCATTCCATGGATGGTATTACCAAAGAAAGTTCTTGCGGCTGGTCTGAAGCCAAAGTATCCTCAACTACAGATTCAAAACCTGAAGGAGAATATATTTGGTAAGAATATAGGCTAGGACTCCGATTCTGAAGAAGACTCCTCCATAGATGAAGTGTCTCTCTTCTTTTTATGAGTAGATGGAGCAGATGTCAAACTGGGGAGGTTTCTATGACATAACGGCTTTCAAAACTCCCTGAGAAAGGTTATACCACTCCGCTGGGGGCTCCTACGAGGAGGGGAAGCAAGACTTGAAATTTTTTTCTCCCTTTTTCTTCTTTAGAGTATCCAAAGAAATAACACATGACAGAACAGACCTCAAATGTACATTCACAAGGACATCCTCAGTGACTAAAATATGGGGGAAATAACCAGCCTCAGCTCTCACTTTGCTGCTTTGTCAGCAATCTGACTGAATAAATGGGAATCGCTAACTGTCTGCTTATCGGCCTTCAAAGGGGTCTCAACAGTAGAAACAGGCCCAGAATTCAGAGTCTGTTTGCTTACCACTAGTCTGAACAGATAAGTCATAATCAGACACCATTCGGGAGGTATGTCAGCAATAATCTGCTCACCAGTGCTTTCAGCATTTCCTGAATGAAAAAAACCTACACAAATTACACTGTCCCATACACAGTCACTACAATGAAAGAGGAAGAACAACCTACTGTAGAAGAACAGCAGCATTTCAGCTTAGACAAAGTCATGGTACATACAAACAATATGTTGGATGGGTTATGGTTGAGATGGCTACTGAAGGTACTCATAGCAAAACAGAGAGAAAGGCATATCACAAATGAATGGAGAATGAGCATTCTAGTGCCAGGGTACAAAAACAATGAGGACATTCACAACTGTGGGCTGTACAGAGGTATCAAACTCCTGTCATACTGCATGAAAGTGCTGGAGGGGATGACTGATAAACAAAATACACAGAGCAGTACAAAGTAAGACAGGAGATTAGCAGTTTGGATTCAGGCCAGGATGCAGCACAACCGATCCAGTGTTAGCTGTGAAACAGATATTGGAAAAGAAGAAACAGTCCAACTGGGCCTTCCTAGACTTGCAGAAAGCATGTTCAGCTCTGTGCCCACTACTATTGATGGTGATGGACTATCAGCAAACAGGTCAATAGGGACAGATCAACAAAGCTGCAGTATGCATATAATGTGGCATTACAAGCAGACTCTGAACATGAGCTTCAGCAAATAAGGGAATGAAATGCAAAACTGAAGACATATGGGATGAAACTGAGAACAGAGACAAGACAGTTGTCATGGCATCAAATAGGAAAATCAAAAGAAGCTGGAAAATAAGAGAAATAGTGGAACAAGTTTACAGCTTCAAGTATGTGAGAGGTATGGTTGAGAAGAAGGGATGTCTGAATAAGGAGGTTAAGTCTAGAATCAGAGGGGCTGCAGCCAAATGGCACACTGTCAGGGATAGTGCATATTAGAAGAATGCCAAAAAGCTGAAAATTAACGTGTATAAAACAGTGATGACGCCAATACTTCTGTATGGCACAGAAACATTCTCCAATGTGCTGGCCAAATGATCGCTCTCTAGTCAGTATAAAAACACCTTAAATCTGACCCCAAAACAGGTGAAGCCCTAGAGGGAGTCTTCCCAATTTCTGAAAACAAAACTGCTTGGAAACCCTACTCAGAATAACATGTGAGCTACACAAACCCCCTCTCTATGGGGCAAGCAGCTGTTGTATACATTCCCCAACAGACAGTATGCCATTATTAGTGGCTCACCAGGCACCAAACTTGCCTTTGATGCTGTGAAGATCAGAAGACTGTGGGATCTGTCTCCTCACCAGCTACTTGGAATCGTACTCTAAATATGACAATTCCAAGCGGTATGGTGTGTATATGTTTGTGGGGGATGATGTCTTTTAGACAAGACATTATTCTACCAGATTTGGTGGTAGCTCAGGTGAAGTGTATAAGATGCCACAGAGATGGGGGAAGTTCACCAGTGTCCTGGCCAAATACTCCTTCTTGAGTAAAAGCAGTACTATTACTACCATCTGAGGTCTCTCCTAAGGACAGACCCTGTCTAGTGGGACCACCATAGTTTTCAAAAGTAAGCAAGCAAACCATTCTGTTTCTAACGATGGCTTTTTCCTACTTAAACTTACACCCTTAAAGTCTCCTTATCCATACACAAATTTTACATGACATGTTAGACTTACAAGAAGTTGTGAAGAGTGTCACTAAAGATATCAAAACAATAACCTTAAAAGCATCATTGCTTCATAGCCATATGATATGTAGTCTATCTTCCATCTACCTGATCTAGAAAACTATAGACCAAAGTCTCTTAACAAAAGAAGTTGTTAGCACCAGTGGACCCAACAGCTTGGATTCTAGAATCTGGAAAGTTGAGGAGGATCAAGAATAAGGAAAATGCTGAGTTTTCCTAAGCACCAACATAGTCAACAGGAATTCAGAAACGGTGCAATTTGACTGCCTGTTAAGAAATGTTAAAATAAAAAGTTATTATGACTGCAAAATTTTGAAACCGTACCTTAGCTTTATTTGCCTTGTTGACTTCAAAAACTCTATCTAGTAACTGCTGTGCAGTTTCAGTGATTGCTTTCCCACTCTCCCTTCTATGGCAGATAAGCAAAGGTCTGACTTCTGGGTTCCTCAAGAATAAACATTCGCAGTCCTCCAATATACAGCTGCATAAAAAAAAAGAAGACAGTATCAATCAGCATAACCTTAAAGCACTAAGTTTAGTACTCCACCAGGATATGGGCACATTTAAATTCTAAAACTGCTATAACTCTTGCCAAATATTTGATATTGATCCTCTCTTTAGGCTTCTGATCATGACGTTACCAAATGAAAATTTCACCAGTGCAAGGACTTTTAAATTAAACCACCATATTACAGTCTTCGTGCAGTTTAAAGACACGAACAGAATTCTATACAGGTACAGGCATTGCACTGTGAAATGGTTCAAACAGCAGCATGCTTATTTCACAAAACTTTTTCTCAAAACACTTGCTGAATATAAAGCTAATGAAAGATGCTGAACACGCAGAGAGCACTTCATGATACTGTTATTGTTAAATCTCTCTCCTTCCGTTAGTTAACAAGTAATGTGACAAACATGTCACCTCATTACATGTGATGTGCATGGCCAAATTACAATAATATGCCACAACACATTTTCAATTTTCTAAATAGGCATATGTTAGTTTTTCTGTATGTGGGAGTTAGATATCTCAAAATGGAACACCTTAGAAATCAAAACAAAAAAAGAGCAAGAGAAAAACTTAACATAAAAAGTCCAATACTATGTCATTTAAAAAGGTTGTGAGTCCTGTCATGTGAACATGTGAATTATTGCTCATCATTAAAGCTTAGAGGTATTTCTAGCAGACAGAATAACTGAAAACAAGTTATCTTTTAAAAGGAGGATAAAAGAGCTCACCTGCTCTAGCTAGCTGAAAACTGATGTCAATTTATCCAAACTGAATCCCAGCTCTAAAAGTTTATAACTAAGAACAGACTACAGATCTCCAAGACGTACAATGCCCTTGAGAAAATTACCACCTGCATCCTTGTTAGAAATGCTACACTACTTCTGGTACATGATAAAAGTTATGCTATCAGGTGCACACCTTTATTGAATTATCACTTGTGACAAAAGTAAACTTACATTTTTATATATAAAAGTAATCAAACCATGCTAGGTTCACATTTACAAACATTATACATCACGTATATTGTTACATATCATATAATCAAAACATTACATAAATCGTTCAATTTCTGCCTTCTCTTAAAACTCATTCCTCCTCCAAAACATTTTTCTGCACATATTGTCTCCACAATTTCCAAAACATTTTTCTGCACATATTGTCTCCACAATTTCCATTGTTTCTATGTAATTTACTCCTACCATTCTCTGAAAATTCCACAACCTATTCTTTTATCTGTGTACCAATATTCACTGCTTCACTTACAGTTGCTTTAGACTTTGATTTCCATTTTCTAGTAATTGCTTTTTTTTAGCAGGCACCAGAATTAAACACAACAAGACTTATTATATCTAGGCAATTCAACTCCTGTATCCCAGTTAAAAAAAATAACTTCCTTAACTACACTCACTTGCTCACCCAGTATTTCTGCCAAAGTATTCTGTAGGGAATTTTTAAAGTTTGTAATAGCCCCAGAGTACTTGGTGAAAAGAAGAATGGAAAATGGTAAAGCTGTTTGGAGTACAGGGAGTTAATATGGCAGCTAAGGGTAAATGCAACAGTACACTTTGGGTTGAATGACATCATAACAATTAGCAGTGTTTTAAAGCTTAGAACTGCCAAACAATAGATGTGTTATGTTTTAAAATTTCTTAACAAAATTTCACAAAAAATTAATTTCTAAAACATGTTTTTAGATACTTAGAACATTTGATAACTTTTGAATACATACTTAAACATACAAACATACAAAGTATTAACACTTGTACTGTGATTTATTTTATATACTTTATGACTTATTTTTTTAATAATGTGTTTTTGTATATAGAAAATAGTTACGAATATTCAGTTGTTGTCTAATGAAGGTTTCACACCAATCACTAAGATTTTATTTTGTGAATATTTATGAGATCCTGCAATTCCTTATGTGATTTTTTTTTTTGAGGTTTTAACTGGGTAACGTTTTGAATATAATTCAATATAGAAAAGGGTTTTACTCGTGCTCTGATGAAGTCTGTTATATTTAGGATGAAAGCCCTTGGCATGAGTTTGTTCAATAAAGCTGTTTTTTGAACCATTACTTTGGATATTTGAGTCGTCTTTTCACTAGCTACTCTGGGACAATTACAGTTGTGTGTGATTTACAGCATACGTTGTCCTCATTTAAATTTTTAAAGTCTGCCAATCATTGAGAACATATGCTCTCAGCTACCTATTACATCGCCAGCATTTGCCCTCTACCTGTGGAAAAATTCTTTGGAGACAGCTTGGGGTATAAAAGTATCTATGGAAACACTTCCGAGCAAAAGTCCTAAATCTTGTAGATTCTGTTGCATATCTGGGACCCATACATATGTTCTCAATTTTTTTTTTTTTTTTTGTGAACTGCTTATCCAATCTCTCTTCTCAATTCTTTCTGACCTCTTCTGATTTATTCCTACAGATATCATGCAACATTTTATATTCTGTACTAATTATACTTTTTTAATAGCAGCTTCTGTTCTAGATTCTACTAAAAACTACCAGTGCTGGTCATGCGCTTAGGATCCCCATTCCCTTCCCTATGCCTATACCCAGATATCAATCCTAAAGCAGTCTCTATCCTGCAGCCCAAATTAATTTTTGACCTCATTCCATTCTGTCACCTTTCCCTCTCTTAATTATTGACTCTCAATACAATGGTTCCTTTGTCAGTTTTCTCTAGTAAATTCCAGCCACCTCTTCCTATTCTTGGTAATCCTAATTGCAGTCATCTCTATTGGCAGAATCTTTTTCTCCATTCCTGTGATAGCTTAGTTCTTTGATAATTTATGCTGCTTTATGAATATAATATTCTACAGGGTTATTGTTATTCTCCTTAAGGATATGCATAGAAAATCCTTGTCTCTAGACTTCCAAGGTCATTGCACATTGATTAACAGCTTAATTTCAGCTCTCCCAGTGTGAAAACTGAAGCTCAAGAGAGAGCCAGTAAATCTATACTTTTGGTTAAATTTCAGTAACTGGCTAGTAAGTGCACTACCCGGATGCCAGCAAAAAAGAAAAATTCAGAGAACCTGAAAGAAAATCAACAAAAAAGGTGAAGAAAATACACAGACTGGGAAGACTTCTGCAGCTCTTCAGCAAGAAGCAGTATAAGCTCCAGCTTTGGTGGAAGACACGACTTCCAGTAACCCAGAAGAAAAAATAAGTCAAATGCACTCATAGTGGATTAAAATAAATAAAACACTAAAAATGGAAGAAAATTGAAACAGATATTCAAATGAAGTGATAAAACTGCAAAAATCAGTGGTTGAAATGAAGAAAAGCTGGCTAAATATGAGACTGCTCAATAAGAGATCTAAAAAAATTGAATTAGAGGATAGAACATTTAGGGGAAATGAGATTTTCTGCTGTACCAAAGAAGCTGGAAGGAACAGACTGTATTAATTTTATGAAAGCACAAATAAGCAACTGGACTGGTATTTAACAGCAGGAGTTGTTAACTGAAAGGGAGCATCATGTTTATCCTCCAAACCTGGCCATGAAAAAGCAAAAAGTAGTACAAGATCCAGCTTTGGTGCAAGACATGACTTCCACTAACCTAGAGAAAAAAACAAATCAAATGTAGTCAGAGTGGAATAAAATAAATGAAACACTGATGGAGTACAAAATCTCAAATAAGAAAAGGCTGGAAAACTGGAAGAAGTTTTAGATATTCGACGAGGACATAAATCTGCAAAAATCAGAAGTCGAATGAAGAAAATGCTGGCTGAATATGCGAATGCTCAAGAAGAGATTTTCAAAAAATAACTGAGTTAAAGGACACAGCATGTAGGGAAAACCTGAGATTTTCTGTTGTACTTGAGAAGCTGGAAGGAACAGACTGTATTAACTTTATGAAAGCAGAAATAAGCAGCTGGACTGGTATTCCACAGCAGTTATTAACTGAAAGGGCATATTGTATGTATGCTCCAAACCTGGCCATGAGAATGTAACATGGACCTTTAATAGTAAAGATGCAATCCTACCAGCAGGAGGAGTTGATTCTGACAAAACTGTGGCAGAAGGACAAAGTACAAAATATGGCATACATACTGTTTCGGGAAAATGATTACTCGCCGGATACCAGGCAGAAGAGGAGTCAATTTATTCCAATATCAGGGAATGTCAAGAAGCAGGAGTGAGATTCAAACTGCTGTATCCAGCTATCATCAGAATATTCTTTCCTGGAGGGACAAAACCATTTTTAATGCAGAACATGCCAAGGAGGAAATACAAAAAAGTCTGTCCAACAAAATGTGAGCTCTAATTCTTCTTAATCTGGTAATAAATACCACAAAGAGATTTTCCAATGTCTCAACAGAAAATGCTTGACACACAGATAAAAGTACAAGAGTTGAAAAGAAGAATATAAAAGAGTATGTTGGAAATGAAGAAAAGACTGGATTTGGGAGATAGAAATAAACGGGAATAAAACCAGCAACTAGGAAAATGACAAATAAATGTGGGAATACAGAGTATTAATTATATTCGTGAAACATGACAAAACAAGAAAACTGGAAATACTGGATTTTTTTTGACATTGTTAATTTTGTAGGGGACTCAGGCATATGCCCTACGTCACGTCATTAATGTCTGGAGGAAAACGTAGGACAAAGCAAGAGGAGGGAGAAAATTAACTGCAAGTAAACAAAATTTTGTCCTTAGCAGTATATAATCTGCAAGCTATAAAGTAATTTTTTTTTTCAGTTATTTTAAAGTGTAATGGGGATACTAAGTAAACAGGTGCACCCTTTTTAATCTTTCTCCTTGTTCGCTTTTAAGAAATGTAGACACTGCAATGTAAAAAAAGAAGAGTCTGGTCAAAACAGTATGATACAAAACAAATTGATGCACTTTTTCTCATTCTCGCATTGGTGAATGACTGGATTAGACCTTTGGCTTGATCTAGAAGTTTTAAGACAAAAAGCAAATAAATAAAGAACATCAAATCCAATAAAGCTTTCCTATAGCAAATAAATAAATGATTGTAGAAACAACTCTGTATCTGGTTCTCCTGTTTCCATTGGGACAATATGAAAAACAGCAACAAAAATAAAATACTTAATTCTTTCAATGGCTAGGAGATAATGTTTTCTGAAAGCAATCAAGTGTTTTACCATTTTGGGACAACAATAAAGATAAGACAAAACCAGGCAGCACTTAGTAGAAGCACATGCTGTGCCATGGATCTTAGCATGGATAACCTTCCTTTTAGGTTAACTAAATTCTGTTATTGTGGCTGCCAGCTTGGGACAATTGTTCCTATTAGGAGGATACAACTTCAACATTTGAAGATGGACATAGTTGGGCGTGTTAGTATTATTAAGTCAATAGGTTTCAGCGGTGTATTGGGGGTGTATATTTTTTTTGTTTGAGGGCTTTCAATAAAACAAAAGATTTATCTATCAAGGAAAACAAAGAGAGTATGTTATGGACTAAATTTACCTTGTAAAACGGACTGTATCCACCACCAGTTTCTGCGTTTCTAAGTCCACTGGGAATCTGTGTACACAGCAGCCTAGCCCCTATTCTTGTGCCTTCCTAACAGCCTATACACACCTCTTCCTCATACCTGCTCCTCCTCGCTATAGATATCTTTCTCTTCACCAGTTCCTACACTTAGCTGCTCCCTTTCTAACTCATCTTCTTTCCCTGACCAGCCCACTAGGAGGCGCCTTTCCCCCCATCTATCTCTCTCCCTAAGCTACTGAGCTAACTTTAAAAGCCTCTACTACCAAACCTCTTACTTGTTCTCACTCCAACTTACCTGGTGCTTTTTAGTGTTTACCCCTCAGGAAGCCTTTCTTCTTTTTTCTCCTGTATCATCTAACCTTCTCCACTCATAATTTACCTTTTCTTACCTGTAGCTACCTGTATTACTGATTGTTTCCTTGCTAACTTTCTCTGTGTTGTCTCTACCCGCTCTGTTCGCCCTGCGGGCTCACTCCACTCCCCTACCCTACCCCCAAATCCCACCCACCCCCAGTACATCTACATATATACCTACCTAACCACACCCCTCTCCTGTTCCTCCAATTACAACCCAACAGCAACTATCCAATCCCCTCTCTCTTCACCCAATACTTCTTTCCTTAACCACACCCTTTCGCATATACCACTTACTAGTCTAACAATACCACACCCACAACACTTGTACTAGTAACTATAATTAATATCAACCTTTAAAATGTTTAAACTTCCCACCCTAGTACTCAAACATACCACAATCATGTTCTCTCTTACTTTCACTATTATTAGCACACCTTACTACCTCCTATGAACAACCACTACTCTCACACCTTAACACACCACACAAACAAACTTCCTCCTTAATTCCTATCTACCCCAACCATCACATCAACATAACTTGAATACCTAGCTATCTATTACCCAAATATCATAGAATTACCCACATTAAACATGTATACCCTAATCCCATAAGGATACTCCTTCCACATAGTAAATATACAAACACTACTTACCTAACCCTACTCCTCTTACTTAAAAATGGAGATATTCACCCAAACCCAGGTCCAACTGACTCCTCCTTAAATCAATCCAGTAAACTAAACCCCGTTGTTAACCCACTGCTTAAACAACCCAAAAACTCACTCTCAGTAGCCAACCTTAACATACGTAGTATTAATAATAAAACAACTCAACTACATGCTCTCTTACAGCTGTACTCCTTTGATATTATTTGTCTAACAGAAACCTGGTTAAAACCCTCAACAAAAGACAGCGAAATCATTCCTCCTGGCTATAACATCTTACGTCTCGACAGAGAATCTAAAAAAGGTGGAGGTATTGCCATATTATTTAAATCCAGCCTTCAAATAACCACATACCACCAAAAACCTCCCCAGGACTCAAATGCTGAACTTCTTATTACCAAACTAGATATAAACCCAGTCAAATCAATCTATATTATCTGCATTTATGTTCCCCAGGTAATAACATTTCCACCATAGAAAAGATCCTATGTTGGCTATCACTAAACTTACCCCAAGAGATAATCATCTTAGGTGATGTAAACATCGATTGGGAATCTTGTAACAACAAACAACCTACTAGCCATATTAACCTTTATGGATTCTCTCAGACCATCACCTCCCCCACTAGAATAAATAAAGTTAACAAAAAAGAAAGTACCATAGACTGGATACTCACCAACAACCAACCCCATACTTATAAAACAGGAACCCTTCCTGATGATACAAGTGACCACTTACTAACCTACATCATAAGGCTTAAAACCAACCCTCCTATCCAAATCATAACCAGAACAATCAGATCCAAAAAAAATTTCAACTTGGAGCTATTTCAAACTGAACTGGAAGCATGCAACTGGACACCCTTAAAACATCTTCCACTAGATGAAGCTGTTGATTTCTTTAATGCTAAGTTTCTAACTATCCTCAATTACCATGCCCCCACACGCTCCATTAGAATCAAAACTAAACCTGCCCCCTGGCTATCAATAGAAACCAAACAAAAAATCACTGTCAGGAATAAAGCCTGGAACTAAAAACACAGCAGACTACCAAATCTTTAAGCAACTAAGAAATGAGACCAAAAATGTAATAATGAACGATAAAAAAAATTACTACCTGAAACCTCAACATTCTCTCCAAAACAACCCACAAAAATTCTGGGCAACCATAAATCAATTACTACAGCCAAGTAAACCTGTCACACCCAACCCACAAGGCTCTGACATAAATAACCCCAACCAAACAGCAAATTCCTTTAATTCCTTCTTCATCGAAACTATTCAAACCTTAGCAAGTCAACTTCCCATCAAAAACACACACATGTCTAACAGCAACCTAAACCCACCCCCACCTTTTCACTTCCAACCGGTCCCAACAACTTATATTCTCTCCCTTCTAAAAAAAATCAAACCATGTACTCCCTCCGCTGACCTATTACCCGCAGAATACTTGCAATTAGCAGCTAAAGCAATAGCCTTCCCAATTTCAATTCTGATCAATAGGACCATCACTGAAGGATATGTCCCTAAACTTTGGAAAATCTCACACATTATCCCACTTCATAAGGGTGGAAATTCTACTGAAATCTCTAATTACCACCCCATAGCCCTTCTTTCGCCCTTATCTAAGATCATGGAAAGGTGTATCCACAAACAACTGCTTCAACACCTTCTCCATAATAACCTACTCTCTAACACCCAACACGGTTTCAGACCATCCCACAGTACCACCACTGCCCTCCTCTCCTTTACAGACACAATCAACAAAAATTGCAACAATAACACCCTCTCCTCAGCACTTTTCTTAGATCTATCCAAAGCCTTTGACATGGTCAACCACCAAATACTCATTCACATTCTTCAATCCAAATCAATTGATACCCAATCTATTAACTGGTTTAAGTCCTACTTAAAAAACAGACATCAAGCAGTACTTTGGAACTCCACTCTATCCTCCCAGCTACCTGTCAACATTGGTGTCCCACAAGGGTCTATACTAGGTCCTCTCCTATTTTCTTTATCAATGACCTACACCATGTGGCTCCCCAAGCCACATGTATACAGTACGCAGACGATTCAATGCTTATCTGTTCAGCCACATCTGTATCACACCTTCACTCCCTCACACAACACATATTTAACTCAGAAGAATGGTTTTCCCAGCATTGTCTACTACTCAACCCTAAAAAAACTAAACTGCTCCTCTTTACACCTTTGAGCAAATCTCCCCTCATTGACTTTACTATAACATCAACAAATGGCACACCTATATCACAAGAGTCTACTACCAAACTACTAGACATTACCATTGACAACAACCTTAACTTCGATGCCCATATTAACAACACACTAAAAACCATTAACAAAAAAATAGGCTCTCTTTACAGAATCAAACCTTTCCTCACTCCAGAATCTAGAACAACTATAGCCCACTCCCACCTTATCTCACCCCTTCTCTATGCCTCCCCCATTTTTACCAAATTATCAAAAAAAAATCTGTCAAAACTAGAAAACTCCTACCACAACATAGCCAGATTTGCCACAGGAAACCCTTACAGAACCCACCACTGTACTAATTTAAAACAACTAGGCTAGCTGGAATATCAACGGCAACTAAAAATTAACCAGCTTAGCATAGCCCATCAAATTCTTTATCAACCTGACAAAACCCCTATACTATCCAGTCTGATTCACCCATACCACAACCTAAAGTCCCTGAGATCTGCACACAAACTTCTTATAAACACTGTCAAGTCAAACAATAAGGCCGGAGACTCTCTTTTCTCAAACACTGTTGGAAAATATTGGAACCTGCTTCCCTCTGAACTCTCATCTATTCCCTCAAAGTCTCCCTTTAAAAAGAAACTCAAACTTTACCTCAAAACACAATGGCTGTGCCCCTGTACTAATCCTGACTAACTTTACTTCTTGTCAGCTGACTTACTTCACCCCTGACTAAGTTCACTTTCTTTTCATCTATTTTCCTTTATCCCTCTCTCTGTACATGTTTATTGTATACTTCATGTTTGTCATGTTCTACAATACTTTGTTCACTCCATCACTTTTGTACCACTTGTTTATTTTTTCAAAAATGTTTTTTTAGCCTATTATTATGTTATTATATTTGCATGTAGTTCTTGATAGTTTTTACTTAGTATCATTAAAATTATATAAGCGGAGCTCATCTCCCTGGGCCTCTACTGAAAATGGACATATATCCAGCTAGACTAGCCCGGTCAACAAATGTAAAATAAATTAAATAAATAAATAAATTTTGTAAGATGTGACATAGGCTAAAATGGATATGACAAGAAACAAATGTATAAAAGATCAACCTACCAGTGTGTGCATGTAACACTAAAGCTGGGACTAGTTACTTGACAACAAATTTGTTAAAAGGTGGGAATAACTTTTTTTTTTTTTTTTTTTAAACAATGATGCTTTCTACATTATCTTTAAATGTTAATGGTCTCACAGATGTATACAAAAAAAGAAAGAGTGGTGAACTGCATTAAAAATGTAGAGTGCAAATACCTATATTACAGTAGACACACATTTGGAAAGAACTAACATGTGAATTTGATAAAGAAAGGTTTTTCAGAATAGTTATTCAGCGGAATACCTGGGACAAAGGAAAAGAGGAGTACTTGTATTAATTGCAAGCGGAGCTCCAATAGTGATAGAAGAGGATAAAAAAATATAATAATGGTAGACTTGTAGTACCAAGAGGCTACTGGCAAAGGAGCAGGATTACACTGCAATGAATTTATATTCCACCTAAAACTGCTATAACGGAGCTTAAGAAAATCCTAGGAGAAACAATTAGTTTTACTTATAGGTGAGGACTGGAATTTGATTTGCGATAACAAAGGAGTGTGTAGAGTTTTGAAGAAATTTATGAAAACATTTGGCATGTAATGACGCAGGGAGGAAGCTCAAGAACTAAGAAAGATTGGGATTTTGGATGCAGACTCTTAAGGAGAAAGTACAGTTTTGTACCTACCATAAATGTAGATGTCCGAGAGGTATGCATCTGCAGTCCTAACATATGGGTTGTCCTGCCTCAGGCAGCCCTTCGGTCGGCCGGATTCCAAAGTCTGGGTCTGGCCTCGGCTGATGTCGCGCTTCACCCGACGTCATAGCTGCTGTGAATTGGGTATAAAGGCATCAGCCGACGCCATTTTCCTCAGTCTTTCTTGCCCCAGATGCCAGGTGCCCTCTAGGAAGGCTAAATTTGGATAAATGCAAATGATTCCAAACAGTAGAGCGCAAACAAAAATAAACATGTATATACATATATACAAACAAATACACCATAATAGATTCCCCCAGCTAGCTACAAGATGGGCAAATACCCTAGGAGTACCACAGAGGGGAAGGAGGGTGGGTAATCCTGACTGCAAATGCATACCTCTCGGACATCTACATTTATGGTAGGTACAAAACTGTACTATGTCCTTCAAGGATGCATCTGCAGTCCTAACATATGGGTAGAATACCATAGCCAAACTGGGGGAGGAGGCACTAAGGTGATTATGGTGTAGTTAAGATCCCTTGCAAAACAGCAGTTGCAAAACCTGCTCGGGATCTGGAGTATAAAGGTAGATTATAATGCTTGGCAAATGTATGCACGGAGCTCCAAGTAGCAGCCTCTAAAATGTCTTTGGTAGCCACTCCTCGTAAGAAAGCTGTAGTAGTGGCTGTAGCTCTTGTGGAGTGAGGTCTGATGTTTTCTGGAGTTGTCTTTCCATGAAAAGAGTAACAAAATCTAATGCAATTTCCTATCCATTTTGAGATTGTCTGTTTTGAAATTGCTTTTCCTTCCATTCCTGTTGCATATGCTACCAGAAGCTGGTCAGTTTTTCTATTGTTCTTGGTTCTGTCCAGATAGTAGCGCAATTGCCTGTGCACATCCAAGGTATGTAGTAGTCTTTCCCCCCTGTTCTGTGGGTTGGGGAAGAATGTTGGTAGGTGGATTGCTTGGTTCAATGATACCCTGGAGACCACCTTTGGCATAAAAGTAGGGTTAGTTCTCAAGGACACTCTATCCTGATGGAAGATAAGGAAGGGCTGTACTGCCATTAATGCCTGTAATTCAGAAACCCTTCTTGCTGAAGTGATTGCAAGCAGGAAAGCAGTTTTCCAAGATAAGAACTGTAATTCTGCTGTTGCTGCTCGCTCGAAATGGGGAAGTGTTAACTTTTCCAGCACAAAATTAACGTCCCATGTAGGCAAAGGTGGCTTCCTTGGAGGCTTTACATTTTTAATTCCTCTCAGAAACTGCCTGAGTAGAGGATGAGAGAAGACTGGAGGATCCATGTTGTATTCTGCTGAAATTGCTGACGCATGAATCTTAATGGAGGAGTAAGACAGGCCATTGTGGAAAAGTTCTGCTAAATATTCCAGGATGTTAGCTATGTTTGCTAATGATACATTTTCTCCTTTTGCTGCACTCCAAATGAGGTATCTTTTCCATTTGGCTGTATAAGTCTTCCTTGTGTAGGGTCTGCGAGCCTCCAGTATAATGTCTTTAACCCTCTGTGATAAATCTGGGTTATTTTGTTTTATGTAACATTCCAAGCAGCTAGCTGCAGTGTTTTCAAGTTTGGATGTAGGATCTTGAAGTTGTTCTGTGTTAGCAGTAAAGGAACTAGAGGTAGAGGCCATGCGTGTGTCCGAGACATACTCCTCAGTAGCGGGTACCAATGCTGCCTCGGCCAGTCTGGAGCTATCAGGATGATCCTTGGGCAATCTTCTTTGATCTTCAGTAGCACTTTGTCCATCAAAGGAAGAGGTGGGAATGCATATGCTGTCAGGTTTTCCCAACTGAAGGAGAGGGAGTCCACTTTCCAAGCAAGTGGGTGGTATGCCCTTGTGCAGAATTTCCTCAATTGGTGGTTGTGTGGGGATGCGAACAGGTCTATTTCTGGTAGTCCCCATTTCTTTGTAATGGATTTGAAGATGTCTGGATGTAGCATCCATTCGTGGGCATCCGTGGTAGTTCTGCTTAAGGTGTCTGCTAGTATATTTTCCTTTCCTGGCACAAATATGGCCTGGAGCTGAATGTTGAGGTTCAGGGCTACATTCCACAGGTCCATTGCCATCCGGCATAGAGGATATGAGTGTGTGCCTCCTTGTTTGCTGATATACCACATGACTGTGGTGTTGTCCGTCCTTATCAGCAAATGACCCTGTTGAATAAACGGTCTGAATGTCTGAATTGCCTGTTTCACTGCCAGCATCTCTTTTTGATTTATGTGTAGGTTCAGCTGGTCTTGTGTCCATAGGCCTTGTATACACTTGTCCACCATGTGTGCCCCCCAGCCTAGGTCCGAGGCGTCCGTGGTGATAGTCTGGCTTGGGTGAGTTTTTTGGAAAGGCAGTCTTCCGTTCAACTGACAGGCCTGAGCCCACCACAGGAATTCTTGCTTCAGGCATGGGATTATTGGAATCTGGGCTTCTAGGCTGTGCTTGTGTTGAGACCATATATTCCTTCGGTACCATTGCAACTTCCTCATATGCAGCCTGGCATGTGGAATCAATATTATGCAGGATGCCTTGTAACCCAGGGCTTGCAGGACTTTCCTTGCTGTAAGCTGGTTCTGTGTTGTTAATGCCATGAAATAGAGTGGTAGTTGCTTTTGCTTTTCTGCTGTGAGAAATGCCATCTGATTTGAAGTGTCCAGTTCTGCACCCAAGAATGTTATCCTTTGGGATGGCACCAGCCTTGATTTTTTCATGTTGACTGTGTATCCCAGGGCTTGCAGTAGTTGTATAACCTTTTCCAAATCTTGTGTTAATTTGGTTTTGTTGTCCGCTTGTATCAGGCAGTCATCCAGGTATGGATAAATCTGAATTCCCAGAAGCCTGCAATGAGCAATTACTGATGCCAGGCATTTCGTGAATACTCTGGGCGCAGTAGATAAGCCAAAGGGCAATGCTGAGAATTGATAATGCTCTGATCCTGCAAGAAATCTGAGGTATCTTCTGCAATCTGGTCGTATAGGGACGTGCAGGTATGCCTCCTTGAGATCTAGAGTCACCAGCCAAGACTCCTTGCCCAGCATGGGAAGAAGCTGCTGTAGGGTCAGCATTTTGAATTTTGGAACAATGAGATATGTGTTCAGAGCGGACAGGTCGAGAATAGGCCTCCATTGGTTTTCTTTTCTTGGTACCAGGAAAAGTCTGGAGTAAAATCCTTGTCCTTGTTCCATAGGTGGTACCTTTTCTATAGCTCTCATCCTTAGTAAGTGGTTGATTTGTCCTAGAGCGTTTGTTTTTTGGTTTGGTGGAAGGTTTGGCATTCCTCTCTTTTTTGGTAGAGTGTGGAAGTGAAACCTGTAGCCTTTGTCTATTGTCTGTAAAATCCATTTGTCTCCTGTAATGTAATGCCAGTTTACGGAAAATAAGGCTAGCTTTCCGCCTAAGGGTGCTTCCAGTTGTTCCCTGGTAGGCGATATCAGAGCCAAGTCATTGTGTCTGTCCTGTGGAAGTGGTAGTAGCTGGATCTGTGGCAGTACTTCTCTGGTTGTTAGGCTGCCACTGACGTCCCCTGTAGGTTCCTCTGGATTGACCTCTGCCCCTTGGGCGCCTATTTCTGCCTCTCTGTGCTCTGGAGGTGTCTGGAAAGGACCAAGTCTTCGAAGGCCAATTTCCACTAAACCTCGGAGGTTGGACCTGTAAGAAATCCTTGACTGTTTGGACAGATTTTGCTTTTTCTTCCACTTTCTTTAACACTTGCTGTGCAGAGGAGCCAAACAAACTTTGTTTCTCCATGGGAGCATCTAGGAGCTTTGACTTTACATGGTCTGGTAAGGATTGCTCTTTTAACCATGCATGCCTTCTGATCACTGTTCCAGTCATAGCTGATCTAAAGGAAGCCTCCAGTGCATCATAGCCGCATTTTAAAGAATGATTACTGACCTGCTGAATGTTATGTACCAAATCCTGAAGGGACTTACGGTCTATAGGTTCAGGAGAGGACAGTTTTTTATTTAGCTGGTCTAACAAAAATTCCTGATACTGAATCATGTGGAATTGACAGTTTAAGGCCCTAGCCGAAAGAGTAGCAGAAGTATAAACTTTTTTACCCCATCTCTCTAACGCTCTAGATTCTCTTTCAGAGGGGAGGGGGTTTTTGGCAGAGGCAGCTGCTACAGCTTTGGGGCCCTGTGAAATGGTTTCAGGATCTGCAATAGGAGCCTTATACAAGTGAAAGTGTGTGTCCGGGACCCTGTAACATCTGTCGGGTTTAGCAGGGGCCAGGGGAAGAGAGTCAGGAGCAGTACAGGCATCATTAAATGCATCATCCACAACAGTTAGTACTGGAGGAATGGCTAAAGGCCTATGCTGTGGTAAATGTAAAAAGGTCCTTAGCCTTTTCCTTGAATCTGAAAAATCCTGGCCCTGCCATTGAAATTGCTCTCATAGCATGTAAGGATTCCCCAAACGAAAATTCCTCAGGAGGAGAGGCAGAAGGAATGGAGTCTTCTGCATCAGAATCCTCATATGGAAAATAAGGGCCTTCTGGAGGATTTGAGTTTTCTGACTCATCCGAAGAGTAGTCAGTAGAAACTGGATCTGGGGGCTCTGCTCTAGGCCTTTTCTCTGGAGGGGGTTGAGAGGCCCTGTCTGGGTGAGGTTGGGATCCCCTGATCAAAGAAATGAGATCCTCAGCCAGGCTAAGCATTTGGGAACTAGAGGTAGGCCTGTGTGGGGTTTTAGCAGGCAAGGCCTTAGAAGATTTAGCTGCTTTAGCCCTAGAAAAAGCCTTGATGGACATAGATGCAGGGGGCCTAGCAGCTCCACGTGCAGGAGTAGATATGTCTAAAGGAATAGTATCTGATAAATCCTGGGTGCCTGCTACAGCAGGAGAAATTTCAGTAGCAGATTCAGCCATGCTGTGAGAGGCCTCGGTTGTCGGAGGAATGCTTTCGGCCGAAGGAAGAACCGAGGACTCTGTTTCAGCCGAAACCGAGACACTCGCGGTTGGTTTAACCGTGGTTTCGGCCGTAACCGCGGACCGCGAGTGTCGGTCCTTTTCCTTACGCTTTTTAGCTAATTGTGAAGTCGGAGTCTCCGACGGCATTTTGTAAGCAAAAGCGGGACCAAAAAACTCCTCCGCAAACTCCGACTGACGTCTAAGTGTCCGTCGGTTGAAGGAAGCACAGGCTAGACAAGCTGATACGTCGTGGTCTCGGCCTAAGCAAGGAAGGCAGTAAGAGTGGAAATCCTTATGAGGTATTTGTTTCCCACAAGTTAAACAATTATTTACTTTTTCTGACATCGGCTGAGGCAAGAAAGAGTCCCCAATGGGGTACTTAGCTTTTTAGAAGTCTTCGGTAGTAGAAATCTCTGGATCTGACCGACCGGCACTTGCGAACAGCTTCTGCTTCGGGCACCGCGCGGCAAGAAAGACTGAGGAAAATGGCGTCGGCTGATGCCTTTATACCCAATTCACAGCAGCTATGACGTCGGGTGAAGCGCGACATCAGCCGAGGCCAGACCCAGACTTTGGAATCCGGCCGACCGAAGGGCTGCCTGAGGCAGGACAACCCATATGTTAGGACTGCAGATGCATCCTTGAAGGACATCAACCAAAATCATAGATTATATTCATAAAATACCAGGGAGTATTCTAAAAACCAAACCAGTACGAGAATGGAGAAAAGAGATTTTGCCGATAGAGTTGACTGTGGTCAGAGATACAAATAATAGGCAAGAGAGGGCTGGAATTTATTGGAGAAAAACTGGCAAAGGAACTAAGGTATTGGGAACAAATAACTAGAAAGGGAAAGGTAATAAAATGGGAAGAGGCCAAAAATTTATTTGGACTGCAGGTTAGAGATTGCCTTTCCTATCAAGGACTGATATCAGAGTATAGGCAAAGGGAAAGAAATAGGGGGCTCCTAAATGAAAGACCAACACTGGTAGAGTTTTTAATAAAATGCAGAACAGAATCTGCCATTAAAAAAGGAATAATTAATAAAGTATATAAAATACTGCATGATAATTACAACAATCAGAGGAGCTTAGAAAGGATTGGGAAGAGAGAGTGGATAAGCAATTCACAAAGAGACAATGGGGGTATATATGTATATCTCCCAAATATGCAACAAAGTCTAGAAGATTTAGGATCTTTGCCTGGAAATGTTTACACAGGTATTTTTCTACCCCAGTAGACTCCAAAGAATTTTTCCTCAGGTGGACAGCAAATGCTGGAGGTATAATGGGCAAGAAAGACGTAGCTGGGAACATACTTTTTGGAGGTGTTATGAGCTGGCAGACTTTTGGGATTTCCTGCAGGCTGTTCTGTCGGAGATGCTGGGTGGGCAGATTGGACTGAATGGAGAGTTGATTTTTTTGAGTTATGCTACAGAATCGGAATTGCCTATACATAGTAAAGCCTTGCTGAGTCTAATTATGGTGGCTGCCAAAGAAGCAATTACTAGAAAATGGAAATCAAAGTCTACACCAACTTTACTAGAAGTAGTGAATACAGTAACTGAGATAAAACAACTGGAATTGGGATCTTTAGAAAAGGGAAGGAGCAAACTACATAGAAAAAAAATGGGAATTGTGGGAAAAGTATATGCAGAGCAGAAATGAGGCTTAAGCGTCAGGATTTGAATGAGCTATATAATGCTTAACTGCCAATGACTATAATGTTTATAATTGATTAGTAATGTTTACAACTACAGTTGTTTCAATGGTGTCTGTGATGCAAACTGTTCATTTATATAACTGTAAGATTGCCTTTGTCACATCTGAACATTTAATAAAGATGTTGAGAAAAAAAAAAACATTGGGCATGTAAAATATGAATTCAGTAGTAGGAGTTCAGAGTGAATTTACATATTCCCCAAGATGCAAAAACTGGGGCTAGGCTAGACAGAACTTACATTTCACAGCAGCATGTGCATTTAATTGAAAGTTTTGATATGCGTCCAATAACTACTTCAGATCACGCCAATAATAAGCAAAATAAAAACACAGGGTAATGATATAAAAATGAGACACTGGTCCCCCCACCATCTGTTGAAAAGAGAGGAATGTAAGGAATGGATAGTGGAAATTATTTGGAAGTTATTAAAGAACATAGAAATTTCTTCTGAAATATAGACAGGGATGGGATAAAATTAAAGTGGAGTTTAAAAACAAAGTGGAAATAAAACAGAGAGATATATGGTTAAGAATTACCAAGAATTATTTAGAGAGACTAAGTATTGCAAAACAGGGAGAATCTTACAGTGTAAGAGGAGGAGCAACTGCAGAATGCTAAGCAGAAAATAAAGGATCACCTCAATAATATGCATGAGTTTAGAAAGATTGCTGTTGAGCAACTGTTTTTTGATAATAAAGCCAGACCACAAAAAACTTTTCATGCAACGACTAGGGCAACAGAAAATAGAAAGAGTTGTTGCCAAGCTTAGGGAGCCTACAACAAGGAAGGTAACAAGAGATCCTGTGGAGGTACTAGAAGTATTTTAGCAGAGAAATATGGAGATCAAGAAAAAGTGCAAATGAAAATGTTTAAGTAAAAATTAAATATGCCAAGGTTAGAGGTAGATGAGGCTCAATAACTAACAGAATAGGACAAAGGGGTTGGGAGGGTGGCCAAATGCTTAAGGTGTTTGCCTCACAAAACACAAGGTGCAGGGTTTGAGTCTCACAACGGATAACTGGCTAGGCTTAAAATGGCTCGCAAGAGCAGTTAGCTTAGTACTAACCTATGAAGATGAAATAAAAATGGTGATGTATAACCGATCCACAGAAACGTCCCCAGGAATAGATGGTATTCCTGTGGAAGTTTGGAAGCTAGGAGGGAAAAAATTACAAAAGATCTGGAAAGTTTTGTTTAGCAGTATTTTAAGAGGAGGAGAAGCAACATCCTAGAAGAAAGCTGTGGTGGTTGTACGACTTAAAGTGGGTAAAGGCCCATCAGATCCAGCTTCATACAGGTCCATTTCAATCCTAAACCATGATTATAAAATGTTTAAGTCTATAACACCTAAAAGAATGACAAAGTCAATGCCAAAATTAACAGATATGGATCAATATGATTTGTGAAGGGGAGGCAAACATTTGACAACATTAATAGATCAATGATCCAGAGTAAAGTTGATGTAAGAAAATACTACTGTTGTTGGGTGGTCTTGATACAAAGAAAGCATTTGACAGAGTAAGCTGAGACTTTATGAGCAGGCCAATGGAAGCATTTGCATTCCTTGATAAAATTATTAGGCTGATTAAGAGGATATATGAGAGATTATGAGGTGAAAATTAAAGTGGGTAGGTTCCTCTCTGATAATTTCTCCTTGAAAAGAGGAACCAGGCAGGAGTGTCCCCTTTCCCATTTGTTATTTGCACAATATTTAGAACCACTGGCAAAGAAAGTAAGAGACTCAGAAATTCAAGGATATAACTGGCATGGCAGTCAAGAAAAGCTAGCCCTATTTGCATATGATAGTATTTTAAACCTGATAAAACCAGAAAAGGACATTTGACTGTTGTGGAACATTCTAAGACAGTTTCAGATCTTTCTGTAATACAAAACTAATGAAGTTAAAACAAAGGCAATAACTGTAAATTGTGTACCCACACATCAATTGGTTCAGCAATATCCATATTTATGGGGACGTGATCAAATTAAGCACTTAAGAGGATGGATTAAAAAGGATGCTGGCGTGGCAGCTAAGGATATGTAGGAAAAGATTAAACGAAAGATAATAAGAGCACTGAGAAATTGGAAGCTCTGTTGTACGGATATGGAGAGCATGATACAAGCAGTTAAAATGTTTTACTCCCTTCAAGGTTTATACACAGGTCAGGCATTATTTTTATCAACCAGTGGAGAAGTTGTGGACAGCAATTAATAATGAGCAGAAGGATTTTATCTGGCAGTGGAAGACAGCAAAAGTCAAGTGGGATAAGTTGATTCTTCCAACTGAAAAAGACTTTTTAGGATTACCTAACTTGAAGGGGCACTTCAGAGCTATACAGTAAGGCTCCTATACATAGCATAAACATAAACCTATAATTCTAAGTGGAAAGGGATGATTATGAAATGAGAGGGGGGACTCAAAAAAACAAGATGAGACTGGGAATTTGGATGCAGATCCTCAGGGAGAACAATACTCATACAGAATATTATATTCATAAAGTAGCAGAAAGTATTCTAAGAACTAACCCAACATGGGAATGGAGAAAAGAGATGCTGCCGATAGGGATGACTGCAATTAGGGATACAGACAATACGCAATGAGGGGACTAGAATTTATTGGAGAAAACTGCCAAAAGAACCAAGGTACTGGGAGCAAATAATTAGAAAGTGAAAGGCAATAAAATGGGAAGAATCCAAGAATTTATTTGGACTGCAGGCTAGAGACGGACTTCCCTATCAAGGATTGATAGAGTATAGGCAAACAGAAAGAAATAGGAGGATCCTAAGCAAAAGACCAGCACTGGTAGAGTTTTTAGTAGAATCTAAAACAGAAGTTGCTGTTAAAAAAGGAATACATATTAGAGCATACACAATATTGCACAATAAAGTACAGTTGTGTACACTTACCATAAATGTAGATGTTCGAGTGTATTCACTGTTGCAGTCATTACACTTGGGTAATCTGCTGGCAGGGTGCCCTCAGTCGGCCTGAATAACACAGTCTTGGGTCCTGCGTCGGTTACGGTCGCCTCTTCCATGACGTCAGGTCATCAGGGGTATAAAACATGCAGCAGACACCATTTTAATCAGTTTTTATTGCCCCAGATGTCAAGTGCCCACCAAATGGGGAGCAAAAATATATATAAATAAACTGTAAATATATAAATGCACCTTAGAAACATAAAATTTACCTTCAACTAAAAGCAAATACACCACAAAGGCTTTTAAGTATAGTGAAGGAAAGAAAAGGTATAGAATGGGGGATGGCGGGTGGGTAACCCGGACTGCAACAGTGAATACTCTTGAACATCTACATTTATGGTAAGTGTACACAACTGTACTATGTTCTTCGTGTTTCACTGTTGCAGTCATTACATTTGGGTAGAATCCAAAAGCTATGGATGAAAGGATGGAACTAAACAGTATTAGGAGCAGCTATAAGGCTCTGCAGGACTGCAGTGACAAAGCCTCCCTGGATTTAGAGGAGAGAGGTAAATGATAACGCTTTGTGAAGGTATGAACAGAGCTCCAAGTAGCAGCTTCTAGAATGTCTTTGGTTGGGACCCCTCTGAGAAAAGCTGCTGAAGTAGAGGCAGCCCTGGTGGAATGGGATCTGATCCCCTTGTGCACAGGTTTAACATGGTGCAAATAGAAACAAATGCAGTGGCTTATCCATTTAGAAATATATTGCCTTCCCCTTTGATCCTGCAGCAAATGCTACAAGTAGTTGCTCAGACTTTTTGTCCTGTTTAAGTAGAATCTTAGCAGTCTGTGTACATCCAATGAATGCAGAATCTGCTCCCCCTTGTTCTGCAGATTTGGGAAAAATGCTGGCAGGTTATTGGTCTGGTTAAGAGCCACACTGGATACCACCTTAGGCATAAAAGAAGGATTGATCCTGAGGGCCACCCTGTCCGGGTAAAATATAATGAAAGGCTTCACTGCCACGAGAGCCTGTAGTTCTGAAACCCTTCTTGCTGAAGTGACTGCCAAAAGAAAAGCGGTCTTCCAAGATAGAAATTTTAAATCCGCAGTAGCTGCTGGTTCAAAAGGAGGCAGGGTGAGTTTTTCCAGCACAAAAAATGAGGTCCCATGCAGGAGTTTGTGTTCTCCTGGGAGGCCTTAAATTTTTGGCCCCTCTGAGATGCTGTTTAAGCAGTGGATGAGAAAAGAGGGGAGGGCTCTGTGTTGTAATGAGCCGAGATGGCAGAGGCTTGGATTTTTATTGAAGAAAAAGATAGGCCCTTGTCAAGCATCTCAGTTAAGTATTGTAAAATCTGAGGAATATTGGGCTTTGCTGTGTCTATTCCTTGTGCTTGGTTCCAAGCACAGAATCTCTTCCATTTATCAGCATAAGATTTTCTGGTACTAGGCCTACTGGCTTCCAAAATGACATCCATCACAGGTTTAACTAAGAGATGTGGTTTGAATAATTAGTTGATTAGCCATGCTGCAAGATTCAGAGTTTGGAGCAGAGTGTGCAGAATTTGATAGTTCTACTGAGACAGTAGATGAGGTGTTTGAGGCAAGTACCACGGAGGAAGGTGTGATATATTCCTTAGAAGCGGGTACCAGTGCTGGTGACGCCAGTCCGGAGCAATTAAGATCATTTTTAGTTTTTCCTGTCTGACTTTTAGCAAGACCTTGGAGAGTAGAGGCAGAGGGGGAAAGGCACAGACTGATAGGTTTTTCCAGCTGATGGATAGAGCATCCACTTTCCATGCTTTTTTGTGATGAGTTCTTGTGAAGAATTTGTCCAACTGATAGTCTTGGGGAGAGGCAAATAGATCTATATCTGGGCTCCCCCATTTCTATGTTAACATGCTGAAGATTTGTGGATCCAGTTTCCATTTGTGCGGGTCCATAAGATTTCTGCTTAGGTCGTCTGCCAGAGTATTTTGCTTTCCTGGCAGGAACTGAGCTTGAAGATGTATTTGGTAAGTCAAGGCTGTGATCCACAAGGCCATGGCTAGTCTGTAAAGGGGGTAGGAATGTGTACCCCGCTGCTTGTTTATGTAACACAACTGTGGTGCTGTCCGTCTTTATCAGTAGTTGTGCTGGATGAAGTCCTTGAAAGCTGTCAGAGCATTCTGAACAGCTAGCATTTCTTTCAGGTTGAAATGCAGATGCATTTGGTTTGAGCTCCAATTGCCCTGAATGCATCTCCCTGCCAGGTGGGCCCCTCAAGCATAGTCTGATGCATCTGTAGTTAGGGTTTGGGTGGCAGGAGGTTGAGTGAATGACAGTCCTTTGTTTTGGTGACATGTCTCTGCCCACCAAAGAAATTCCTATTGTAGGCAGGGAATGAGAGGAATCATTGTTTCCAGGCTGTGACAATGCTGACTCCATAAACTTTTTAGGTACCACTGAAGTTTCCTCATATGCAGTCTCGCATATGGAATTAGTAGAATGCAGGATGCCATGAACCCAAAGCCTGCAGAATTTGTCTTGCAGATAACTGGGTTTTTGTTGCCATTTGTTTGAAGTATGTTGTCTATTGCCTTTGTTTGTCTGGCGTGAGGTAAGCCATCTGGGCAGTTGTATTCAAGCTTGCACCCAGGAATGTAATTATTTGAGAGGGTACAAGTTGTGAATTCTTTTCGTTTATAGTGTACCCTAGGCATGCTAGAAGCCTTTTTACAAACGCCAGATGTTGAAGCGTGTCCTTGTCCTCTGCTTGAATGAGACAATCGTCCAGATAAGGATAAATTTAAATGTTTCTTTGTCTGCAGAATGCAATTACTGGTGCCAGGCACTTTGTAAAGACCCTGGGCGGAGTAGATAAGCCAATAAGCAGTGCAGAGAATTGGTAATGCAAAAAACCTGCTTTGAAGCAGAGTTATCTTCTGCAGGATTCCCTTATTGGGATATGCAGGTATGCCTCAAGTCTATAGTTACTAACCAAGCATTCTTGCCTAGCATAGGCAGTAGATGTTGTAAAGTCAGCATTTTGAATTTTGGAATGTCCAAGAACGTCTTCAGAATCGATAAGTCCAGCATTGGATGACATGAATCGTCTTTTCTGGGTACCAGGAAAAGTCTTGAATAAAATCCTTGTCCTTTTTCCTTTTCTGGTACCGGTTGAATAGCCCCCATATCCATGAGGGATGTGACTTGTTTCTGGGCCTCTGCCCACTGGTTTTGAGGCAGATCCGGCTATCCGTTTGGAATTGGCAAAGTATGGAAATGAAATCTGTACACCTGGGATACTATGTTTAATACCCACTCTTCCTGGGTAATTAACTGCCAATTTTGAGCATGAAGTGCTAGTTTCCACCCCACAAGGGGGCTGCCAAAAGAGAAGTGCTTGGAGATGGTAGAGGAAAGTCATTGAGACTGCTTACTGTAGGATTGTGCTTTGTTTCCTCCAGATTTGGAGGTGGAGGCACCCCATTGCTTTGACCTGTAAGAACCCTGTGATTGTTATCTGGAGCCTTTTGAGCGCCTGGGTTTGACCTGAGTGGCTCTGTTGGACACAGGAAAGGACCAATTTTTAGTAGGTCAGTGCCTACTGAACCTGGGTGGCTGCACTTGCAAGAAATCTTTTACAGTGCGCATAGATTTAGCTTTGTCTTCCATTTTCTTTAAAACCTCTTCCGTCTTATTACCAAACAGAGTATCATGCTGCAAAGGGGCATGCAACAATTTAGCTTTAACATGATCAGGCAGATTTTGCTCCTGGAGCCTGGCATGCCTTCTAATCACAGATCCAGTAACGGCGGCCCTACAAGAGGCCGCCAAGGAATCAAAATCACATTGCAAAGTATGCTTTCCAACCTGTTCTGCTGAATGCAATAAATCCTGTAACTCTATTTTCCACACAATCAGAAATCAACATCATTTTCTGTTTCAGTAAGCCCATAACATGCTGTTGATATTTAAGCATATGAAACTGGCAGTTTAAAGCCCTGATTGCCAAGGTTGCAGACATATAAACCTTCTTACCCCATCTATCCAGTGCCCTGGATTCTCTATCAGAAGGGGTACGATTTTTGGCTGTAGAAGCCTCAACACCTTTGGGACCCTGAGAAATAATCTCAGGATCAGCAGCAGGATTTTTGAAAAGAAATTTGTGGGAGTCAGGAACCCTGTAATATCTGTCTGGCTTACTAGGAGCCGGAGGCAGGGAATCAGGAGCCATGTTTGATTCCGAGAATACATCATCAACAATGTCTGAAACAGCAGGTATTGCCAAAGGCCTATGCTGAGGAAGAAGGAAGTCCCTAAGCCTCTTTTTTGATTCAGAGAAGTCCTGACTCTCCCAGTGAAAATGTTCCCTTAAAGTATACAAAGTCTCTCCAAAAGAGTAATCCTCAGGAGGAGATGCAGATGGGATGGATTCCTCTGCATCAGAATCCTCATAAGGTGGAACAGAAAATTCCTGATCAGAAGAAATGGAAACCTGATCTGAAGATTCATAATCAGTGCCTTGCTTAGGCCTCTTAGCAGGGGTGGGTTGGGAACCCCTGATTAAGGTAATTAAATCCTCAGCCGTTTTGATCATCTGTTTTTTAGGCATAGGGGCCTGAGCACATGGCTCATGCGTCGGTTTTTTAGACATAGAAGATGTTTCTGACCTTGTTTTTGTTGCTGGTGTCGGTTTAATGTAAAAATGTTGAGGCCTGAAAACACCCTCAGAAGCCGGTGCCTGCTCAGCGGCTCCGGACCCATCTAAGGGAGAGACATCCGTGAGTTCAATACTTTGCAAATCTCGCGGCATACCGGACTCCGAATGGGTCTCGGTAGAGGCTTGCGACTCAAAGGTAGCGGGTATCAGGGGCTGCGAAAGCGCCTCACTGAGTACCAGCAAACCGGCAACTGGCTTAGGAGAAGCTTTGCCGTCGATTTTGGACCTCGACGGTCTATCTGTCTTTTTCCTTGCGTTTTTTGTGAACTCCGGTAGTCGGATTGCCAACCGACATTTCAGGGTAGTTAAATCTTGAACCAAAATATTTAGAAGCAAAAATATACCGACGCTTAACAGTGCGTTGGTTAAATTTAGCACAAAACCGACAGCAATGCACATTGTGATCAGGGCCTAGGCAAGGAATACAGTACAAATGAAAATCCTTATGAGGTATTTGCTTCCCACAAGTAATGCAATTATTAACTTTTACTGACATCGGTAAGGAGCAAGAAAAAGTTTCCCTAACGGGGTACTTGGCTTTAGTTTGAAGACTTTGGTTCTGAAACTCGAATATGAAAATTTCAGGAGTCAGCCGACCAGCACTTGCAAACTGCTTCTGCTTCAGGCACTGCGCGGCAAGAAAAATGGATTAAAATGGCATCAGCTGCATGTTTTATACCCCTGACGACATGACGTCATGGAAGACTAGACAACAACCGACGCAGGACTCAAGACTTTGTTATTCAGACCGACTGAGGGTAACCTGCCAGCAGAATACCCAAATGTAATGACTGCAACAGTGAAACACAAAGAACATCTATAAGAATCAATCAGAGGAGATTAGAAAGGATTGGGAAGAGAGACTGGATATGCAATTCACAAAAACAACGGTGGGATAGATGCATGCCTCCCAAATATGCAACAAAGTCTAGAAGAATTAGAATCTTTGTTTGGAAGTGTTTACATAGTTATTTTTATAACCCAATTAGACTCCAAAGAAATTTTCTTCAAGTAGACATGTGATGGAGTAAGAAAGAGGTAATTGGGAACATGTCTTCTGGGAGTGTAATAAGTTGGCAGACTTTAAAGATTCCCATGCAGACTGCTCTGTCAGAGATACTGGGTGAGCAAATTGGTGCAACTAAAGAAATGATTTTTTGATCTATGATACAGAATTGGAATTGCCTTGACAGAGTAAGGCCTTGCTGAGTTTAATTATTGTGGCTGGCAAAAAAGAATTACTAGAAAATGAAAATCAAAGTCTAAATCAACTTTACTAGAAGTAGTGTATATAGTAACAGATATAAAACAACTGGAATTGGGATATTTACAAAGGGTAGGAGCAAATTACATAGAAAAAAATGGGAAATGCGGGAACAATACATGCAGAGGAGGAACGAGGTTTAAAAGAAGGCAAGATTTGAATAAGCAGGTCTGTATCATACAATTGAACGTTGTAAATGTCGAACACTCTAAAGAGCGAAAATGCCGGAACTAGAATGCCTTATTGTGGGGGGCTGCAACCCCCACACCCCACGCTAAATATATATTCCAACTCTGAGATCGCACTACAGTGAGGAAAGGGCAAATATTCCGATCATCACTGTACATAAATCTCAATAAAAGAACTTTGAGTTCCGGCATTTTCGCTCTTTAGAGCGTTCAACATTTTCAACATTTGAACATATGATACAGACCCGAATAAGCTATGTAATGTTTGACAAAGCCCGTATAGATAAGTGATGTATAATGTTTGCAACTAAAATTATGTCAGTATGGTATGTTTTCATTTATATAAATGTATGACTGCCTATGTCATATGTGATAATATAATCAGATGCTTCTTGTTAAAATTTATTTTATTTATTACATTTGTTAACCGGGGAGTGTCCGACTGGGCCAAAAGCCCGTTTTAGCAGAGACCCGGGGAGAAAAGCTCCACTATTTAAAACACTAAACAATTCAGTAATGCAGCTTACTACTGGTAAATACAGGCATAGCTAGGAAGCAAGTATACATTTTCACTGTAATATACATTTAAGCACGTGATTTTATTTAACAGAAAGACAGCTTCTGGCTTGAGGAGCCAGAGAAGTGACAACAGCCAGTGTTTCTAGTAGAGAGTTTCTTATTTACAGGAGAGAAGATAAGTTAATAGACAGGTAGATGCTTAGTATAGATTTTATTTCTGGTTGCCTAATTGAGAGGAGAGGTATGAAGAGGCAGGCAGATGACTTAGGAGAGAAAGCGGGTATAGGGGATTTAAGATTGAGTGAATTGAGGGAGGCAGGAGAAGTAAAGGGTGACAATTAGCCTGGATTGAGGCAGGAGCAGAGCCAATGATTTGCTAAGAATTCTTTTAGGAGTTTTTTGAACTCATGGCAGTTTGGGTTTTTTGAGATGGGTTGAGAAGTGTGTTCCATAGCTTGGCCACTTTGTGCGCGAATAGACCTTTAAAAATAAATAAATAAATACACAATGCCCAATTCTCTCACAGATAATCACCACACACACACTTATCCACCATTCTCATAGATGCACCTCATTAGCAAATTGTTCCACAGATAAACTCTTTCTACTCCCTAGTAAATCCATTAACATTGTTGGCAACTCAATATACTCTTCACACATTACTAAGCTATGGAATTCCTTCCCTCTCTCCCTAAAACAAGAGACCACAACTAGAGCCTTCCCAAAAAGGGTTGTCTACTTACCATAACTTGGCATCTGCGTTATCCTATGGCACTACTCATCACTCTTGGGTCGTAGGATCTGACATCGGATCCTAGCCGGCAACTTTACAGACAGCTTCTAGGCTCAAGCTCCTTCCACCTCCCATCATACCTTGCTGCCCTCTAACCCCTCAGTTCGAGTTTGCCCTAAAGCTAGAAAGCAGCTAAGGAAGTCCTTGACCACCAAATAGGCCATCTCCACTTTCTCTAGATCCCACCGGACAGGAGAAGGATAGAGATGAATAGTGACATAGGCCAACAGTGATACCAAGTTATGGTAAGTACATAACTATCTGATGTTACCCATGTCACTATTCCTCACTCTTGGGTCAGAGTCCCCCAGCTACCCTAAATCCTGGGCATCCTCATGGAAGGACATGCTGAAGAACTGCGGAGCCAAATGAAGCCCTATTCCTGGAGACAATGTCAAGCTTGGAATGACTGACAAAGGTCTGAGGAGCAGACCAGGTGGCTGCTGCACAAATGTCATCTACGGAATGATGGGCAAGATAGGCAGCTGACGTAGCCATTGACCTAGTGGAATGAGCTCTGATTGGGCCTGGTAAGGCTAAACACCTTTGGATGAATACGCAAAGGAAGTGCACATCAAAATCCAACGAGAGATAGTAACTTTGTAGACTGCATCACCCTTCCTGTTAAGAGAGAACGTCACAAACAGCTGGTCAGACCTGTGGAAATCCTTTGTCCTATCCAAGTAGAATCATAACTGTCTATGCACATCTAGTGTATGGAAAAGATATTCCCCTTTACTAGAAGAAATTTGGGAAGACTGGTTCAGATTTGCTTCTGTGGCAACCTTAGGCATGAACGAAGGGTTAGTTTGAAAGACCACTCTGTCTTTATGAAACACCATGAAAGGTGGTTTGATAGAAAGAGCCTGCAACTTGACCTCTTCTAGATTAAGTTATGGCTACTAGAAAAAGGCATCTTCCATGACAAGAATTGGATATCACATGTGGCAGCAGGCTCAAAGGTGCTCTCTGTGTGAGAGATTGCAGCAGAAAGGAAAGGTCCCAGGGGGGATCTTTGACAAGAGACAAGAGCTGAAAAACACCCTTCAAAAAGGCCTTACTCAAGTGTTAGGAAATAGTAGGTTCCTCGCAAGCATGAACGTTAGAAATAGCTGCCAACTGCACTTTGACATTAGAGAAGCTAGCCCCTTCCTGAAATGGTGAACACAAGAAGAGTAAGATATCAGAGATAGAAGCCGAAGCAGGGTCCAGATTACACTGATGGCCCAAATAGAGAACCTTTTCCACTTACGTGCGTAAACCTTTCTAGTGGAAGCCTTCTGAGGTGCCAGGACCTCAGCAAAGGAAGATCTCTTCCGCCACAGAAGGATTCAAAGACCATGCCTGAGGACTCAAGATTGTCCTGCTGAGACTGTCCATCAGCACACTGGACTCTCTGGGAATGTGCGTTGTAATGAGAAAGTGTCTCAAGGACATTGCCCATTCCCACCCCCTCATGGCCTTGCGAGAAAGCAGATATGAATGTGTACCTCCTTACTTGCTGATGTACCACACAGCTGCCATGTTGTCCACGTGAACTGCAATGGTGCCCAGAGAGAGGCAGTCCTGAAAGGCTTGCAATGTGAGGAGGACTGCCATCACCTACAAGACACTGATATGCAGTTTAGCTTCTATAGCGGACCACATGCCTTGGACCATCTTTCCCTAAAAATGCCCTGCCCCCACCCCCACAACAGGGAAGCATCAGATGTCACTGTGGCACTGGGGGGAGAAGGAGAGTCTGCCTGCTAGTAGGTCAGGAGACTGGATCCACCAAAAGAGATGACGCCTGCACACTGGAGTGCGATGGATCGGGTCTGTCATCGAATGAAACAGGGAAGACCACTGGACCGCTACAGTCCACTGCAGAACCTTCATGTAGAACCTGGCTAACAGCAACAGATAGAGCGCCACCACCATGGACCCAAAGGCCCTGAGAACATGGGCCTGGGGATGAGACAGATCGAGAAGACATTGGACATGAGATCTGATGAGGTATATGTGACAGAGAAGGAGCGCTGCAATCTCTGACACGGTGTCCAACTGGATCCTGATGAATTCCAAATTTTGGGATGGAATGAGGTTGGATTTGGGGAGATCCACTGAAATCCTTAACTGGTCGAACAGCTATAGCAGATACTGAGAGGCAGTGGCCAGCCGATGCTTCGTGGGAACTGTGAGGAGCCAATCATTGAGGTATGGCAATATTTGGATTCCCCGCAATCTCAGGTGAGCTGCGCCTACTGCCATGCACTTGGTGAACACCCAAGGGGCTGTGGCGAGATCAAAGAGCAGGGTCCGGAACTGGTAGTGATTAGCCCCTACTTGAAAGTGGAGATCTCCTGGAGCATTTGTCTATTTTTACAAGATGGTACATGGCCTGGAGAACCATGGAGCACATCCAATTGTCCTTGTGCAGAAGAAGCATGAAGGATTGGACAGTGACCATCTGGAACTTGGACTTCTTGACAGACTGAGTTCGCTGAGGTCCAGGATTGAATGCAGGTTCTCCATCTTCTTTGGCACCAAAAAGAAACGGGAGTAAGCTCTGGATTCTTGTTATCCTGGGGGGACCTCTTGGATGGCTTGAGCACCTTTTTCTGAGCTATCTTCCTCTGATGGGGTGGTGCATCAAGGAAGTTATCTCCTGATGAGAGACTGAGAAAGGGAAATAGAACACCCCATGTAAATAACAGCACCCAACATTCTTTTGCAATATTTGCCCAGGCCAAAGGGTGCATTGACAAATGACCCAAACTGCCTCCAAGGCAGGACAGTTGGGCTGTGCTTCAGGAGAGCTGCTGAGGCTCCTCACAGAAGGGTTCCCTGGAGCCCTGATTTTGAGGACACCCCCCCCCCTGCCTTTGGGGAGGTGTCTCTCGCTGAACCCTCTCCCCCGACCTCTAGAGGAGGGCTCATCCTGAGCATCTGGGAAGGTAGACTGCGACTCACCAAACCACATTTTCCTGGCCCCTCACTGAATCTTGGAGAAGGAGCGTTGAGGCGTGGAAAATCTGATTCCCACAGCCAACAAGGTCTTGCCTTCCTGTTTACGGCAGGTAAGAGTCTCTTCGACCAAAGGGTCAAACAGGGTAGATCCATCGAATGGAGCGCTGGTGAAAGATGCCTTAAGACTCCGCAAATCTGCAAAGGCGCAGCCAGGCGTGACACCAAATAGTGATGCCTGTGCCAGACACTCGAGAGGCACCTTCAGTAGCATTGGCAATCAGCCTCACTGATGAATTAGCCAGGGAAGAAAGTGTAGATAGCTTAGAGAACACCTTACTTAGTTCCCTGACAGGCAGTACCTCAGAAAGGGAAGTGGTAAGCTCCTTGACAGAGTCCCTCTGTAGTCAGTGAAATGTGCCAAGTAGTTAAGCACCCACAGACAATGTCGCTGAGGCAAAAACAAGCTTTCCATGCCCGTCAATCACCCAGAACTCATGCTTAGGGGGGGATAAACAGACGTGCTCTGTTCCACCAGCTCGCTCTTAGTAGCAGCAGCTACCATAACTGCATCGACTGGCACACTTTTGGACCAGAATTGCTGGTCAGAAAGGGGGCTGAGGAATTTGTCCACATGTTTAGGAACAGGCTCCACAGTATCTGGCTCCTGCTGGCGATAAGGTCTACAAGTTCGTCTGCAGACGGGGAACCCAGGAGGTAGATGGTCCCATCTCAAAGCCTTCAGGAACACGGACTCCTTGGAGGACGGGGGTGAGGGAAAACCTTCCGCTTTTAAGTTTGAGGATTTCTAAGATGTCCTCAAAGGAGACATCCTTGGGTGGAGATCTGAGGGACCTATCCCCTTCATCGAGGTCCATTATCCTCTATGGGAGACTCAGCAGGGGAGTCTAAGTGTCTCCTCTTACACAATCTCTTCTGAGGGACCTCTTCCAGGGGTGGCTCAGGGGGAGGATTCAGAAGAGAGGGGGACCACAAGTGGGGTAACTCTCACCTGAAGGCTAGTTCATGAAGGCTGATCTGGAACAGAATGAGAAGAGTTTGCTCAGAAGGGCAGGGATTGTCCCTGGAAGGCTGGGGAGGAAACTCTCTGGGAGAAAAAAGTCCTCTCTATGACCTGGAATGCCAAAGGACTGGACAATGCCCCGCACACATTCCCAACAGGAAAGCCCACCTGAGGAGAAGGACCAGAGCAAGCCAGCACCTCCTGGCCTCCAGATAGTACTGGCCCAGAGCAGTCAATAGCCGAAGCACCAAGGGGACGGGACTGGTCTGAGAAAACAGGTCCAGACCCCTGCCCAAGGACTCCAGGGGGACAGGTCAGGCTCAGGACTCCGCCTGCCCAGGGCGAGGCCAAGCACAAGCAGCCAGGGACTCTGAGGGGGTAGGGACGGAAGTTCCCCAGGGATCCCCCCCATCTCCCCCCTGTATGATCCAGGGCCTGAGAGAAGCCCCAACTCAAGCCGCGTCTTGAGAAAGGACTTCACCATCTTGTGCATATCAGAAGGGAGCAAACTCCTGGAGGACCTAGAGACGGAGGACCAAGCCAGGGATAGATGTCTAGATTTCAAGGACACCCCTCTAAAGAACAACTCCTAGTGCTTGGAGGTAGAAGGGGACTGCCCCAAGCCAGAACCCGAGGGAGAATTCTCTAGAATAATAGTGGGATCTGACACCAATCTCGGCTCCGACAGCAAGCAAGGATCCAAACAACTGGGTCCCACACGACTGCAACCCGAGGAAGCCAGATCCATGTCTGGCCATGATCTGGCCGGATCCAAAGGCCTCAATCCAGAGACCTTGGATCCGGGAATAGACTCACGCAACCTCGGATCAGAGGACCTTGGAGTGGAATCCCTGATCCTGTGGGGGAGAGTCCCAATCCCTAGGACTCGAGTATATCGATCCAACTGGGTCGAGGCTGGAGCCAGATCCGAGGAACTGGGAACAGACAGCCTCGTCTTTTTTGAGGAGGAAGACCCAGGGAGCAAGGGGACCTTCCTTTTATGCTCAGAGGGTCCAGACTTGGCAGGAGACTAAGCCACAGGATCTTCTTGAGCCAACCCATTTAAAAGAAACTTGTTTTGGTGCTCAACCAAAGACTTGGGGTTGAATGCAGAGCAAATGTCACATTCAACCTCCACATGGTCAGCGCTCAAGTAATCAAGGCATTCCTCATGTGACTTGGACACGGGCATCTTCTGACTGCATGAGGAGCACCTTTTGAAGCCCACTGGCTTGTCAGCCATGGTGGAAAAAACTTGTAATCTAAGGGACATGCAGGACTCGAAAGCAGAAAAACAAGTAAAGGCCAGATCCAGTAAAAACAGCCGATCGCACTACAACAATGTATTAAAACACTACAAAGAGCTACAGACTACTGGCTACACTAAAAACAAAGAAATAATGACCACTACCAAAAAGGGTACCAAAACACCCAGGCTAAAGACCGAGAATCAAAACGGGAGGGGAGGGACTAAACTACCACTACAATACCACCAATACTAAACTAACAAAAAAATACTAGCTACAGAGAAAAATTATGAAAATGTTTGAAAATAAAGCTACTTATCCCCACTGGAGACTTGAACCAGAGAATCTGAGTCTGATGCGGAGAACGGCAAACTAGATCTGGGGGGAGTTAAAGGGCAGCAAGGGATCATGGGAGTGATTGGAGCTCGAGCCTAGAAGCGGTCTGTAAAATGTCAGATCCAATGACCCAAGAGTGAGGAATAGTGACATGGATAACATCAGATCATCACAAACATCTCAATGACACCTGGGTATGCTCATGCTCCTCTTCTGGCTAATCTCACCAAATTATATCATAAGCTTCCAGCAGATTTCTCCTTCTCACCCTTACCTCTACAACACTTCTCCCTTAATTGCTCCTGCACTCTACACCCTCAAACTTCATAAATATCCTGTTTTCCATACCTCCTCCCAATCGCCTCTCTTCACATCTAAAGAATCTCGCACACTATCCCTGTACGCCCTAGCTCTACTAACTTTCCCACACACATCTCCTTTTCATATTTACACCTCCTCTCTCACACATAAGTCTTGTCTACTACCCTAACTACCTCAGTCTCAGTTTCAGTCTTACTTCTTAACACTACTCTAGGTACTTCAATAACCATATTGTTCCACATACAATAATATAAGCACTTCGACAAAACGGCCTCATCTGTGTTTTTTACTGTATTCTTGTGTCTCACAGTGCATTGTAAATCAGCCAACTGTATATAGACTGGGCAATTCTTTTTTCACTACTCTGTATAATCACTACAACATCAAACTTATTTTCTAATTTGTAAACTATGTTGTTAATTAATGTACCATATTCATGTGGAGCTTTTCTCACAGGGACTCTGTTGATTAAGGATCCAGTCCCAATCGGGCTTTTCCAATAAAAAAGGATGAACGAAAGAATGAATAATTAAACAATTTCTCTCATTACCATCTTCACCAGCTACACAAATGTTAAGTCCTATAAATTTTACATTTCTTCCCAATACACATACACTCAACCAGAAATGGTCTTTCAAGGCTGCCCTCATTAGTGACTCATTTCTAGATTTTTTTTGTTCACACTTTCAACCAAACCTGTGACTTAAATTCAAATCTCACACTCCCAAACAAAATGCATCAACCAAAAAAAGCTACTCCGTATTTTAGACAAAATGCCAACATCTGACAAGCAAAAAGAAAAAATACAAACACAAGTAAGTATGAGCAAAATATATCTGGATAACCAGCTTTCCTGAAGCCTAGATGTGCAGGAATGCCACCTACTCTACCAATAAAGAAGGCTGCAAAAGTTCCAAAGCAAAGTTAATTTCTGGTTGGCCACAACTAATCTCTCACATCTGAATCCCTGAACTATGCCTTACACCTTTACATTTCCTTCTCACCTGTAACCCATCACAAAAAAGCACACATACACACACTGTTCTTCCACATTAACTTGTCCACGGCCTGGCCTCACCTATAGAAAGTCTAAAATGTCTCATTCTCTCAACAGTTACTTTCTGGTCCCTGGGATTCTCCCCTAACTATCCTTTCAGCTTTTACTTCCATATTCAAGAAGTCTCTATGCCTCTGTGAAATCCCCACTGCCTGAAAATTGGCTATTAACTCCTAAGTACGTAACAAAAGTAGTGGCACTCCCTTCGAAGAACTATCACCCTTATCCCTCTCAAAGCCCTTCAATAGACTTTTCACTACAAGGGCATCGGATGATCATATACATTACTTCGCCACACAATACTTTATCTGCTCAATGAAGATTACTTCTGCAACAACTGCACCACCAATACTGCCCAGACTGCTTTTATCACAAAGCAACACCAGGCCCTTGGGCTCTGGCTATCTACAGCTGGATGCAGCTATAACTGATTTCAAGCTCTAAATAAAGGTGCTTGCTGGTCTACAAACTACTCGTCCATGACAGCCTTAAAGAAATTGCAAATACACAGTGTCAGTCACATAGGCACACCATGGTGAGATGTTATTATAACTGAAAGAAAGGATCTTCAAATGGTGACTTGTGCTACTAGTGTAGCAATATCGTCTTCCTGCTGAACACAAAGAAAACTATCTTTCTTGACAAAAGGTAGAAAAAGTAATGTCTTTCGGCTTTTAGGGGTCACCACAGTGGAACTCCGGTCTGCTCATGTCTGGCAGTGGATTTTTACGGTGCCGAGTTGCCATCCCAATGTCCAACCTTCAAAGGCGGCACGCCCATTCACACTCAAACCTACCTGCATGTCTTTAACATTACTCGACCATGGGAAGGACATGCAGACTCCACACAGAAGGCGCTCCAGCCGAGAATCAAATGGGAGAACGTCTTGCTGTGTGAAGCGACAACACTAACCGTTTCACCATCGTGGCAGCTCTTGACAAAAGGTAGTGTGATACATTACAAATGCTAAATGAAATGTATGTAACAAGAAACAATGAGTAATCAGTGCTACATATTTTCAGATTACACTCTATGTATTAAGAGTAAGCTCATTTACTATTAGTCAGCTCACTTTATACAAATCAACCGAAACTCTCCTGCAATACAACATAGGATAGGACATGGTAAGCTATAATGTTTATTGCTTACATGACGACTACTGTAGAAGACAGCAGTTATGTATTTACCATAACTTGGTATCTGTGTTACCCTGTTTTATTATTCTTCACGACTGGGTCGTGGATCCAACGTCGGATCTGATCCGGCAATTCGCAGACAGATTCAAAGCTTGAGGCCCCCCCCCCCCCATAATCCACTTCTGCACTCTAACCCTCCGATCAAGTTTGCTGCAGGACCCCCAGAGAATATACACCTGAAACTTTAAACAAGGGAAACGAAGTCCATGAGCCCAAGATTGCAGCATCCTAAGATCAGATCCCCCATAGAGCATGGATGGGGGAAGGTGGGTGGGAAGTGATGAATAATGAAACAGCACAACACAGATGCCAAGTTATGGTAAGTACATAACTGCTGATCTGATGTTATACATTTCATTATTCCTCACGACTGGGTCAGAATCCCCAGCTACAATAGTATCCTGGGCGGCCTTATGGAAGGATGCGTCTGTGCACAGTGGAACCAAAAGATGCTTGGTTTCTGGAGACAATATCCAAATTGTAATGAAAAACGAAGGTGTGAGGGGTAGACTAAGTAGGCACAGCACAAATGTCTACAGACACCCTCACAGAGAAGGCTGACCGCATCTGTTCAGACAGAAGGCTACAAGCAACTGATCAGATTTCCTGAAAGGTTTAGTCCCATGCAAGCAAAATCTTAACTGTCTATGTACATCCAGAGTATGGTGGAGATATTCACCTTTGCTGAAATGATTTGGAAAAAAGACAGGTAACTGAATAAACTGGCTGATATTATTTTCAGTGGCTACCTTGGGCATGAAGGAAGTATTACTTCTCAAGCCCACCCTGTCTTTGTGAAAAATATATATGACAGCTTGGACAACAAAGCCTGTAATTCAGGGACCCTCTTAGCCAAAGTTATGGCCACAAAAAAGGCGGTCTTCCAGGACAGGAATTTAATATCACAGGAATGAGCCAGAAGAAATGGGACTTGAGTGAGAGACTACATCACAGTCAAATCCCAAGGAAGAGAAGGATCTTTGACAAGGGGCCTGAGGAAAAAAACTCCTTTCATAAAAGCCTTGCATAGTCTCGAAGAAAAGGAAGGCTCTCCATTAACAGCAAAATTAGAAATGGTCGCCAACTGCAGCTTTATGGTACAGAAACTTTCACCTTCTTGATAAACGGATGATAAAAACAGAAGAAATCTAAAACTGGAGCAGAGAAGGGGTTGAGATTTCTTTCAGTAGCCCAAAAGGAGAAACGCTTCCTCTTACTGTTGTAGAGTTTTTGAGCTGACGGTTTCTGAGAGGCCAGAATAATTTTCTTAACAGGTGAAGCCAGCTGGACTCTTAGTATCACAGGAAATGGAGAAACCATGTGGTTAGAGGAAGGGATCAAAGGTTTGGTGTCTGCAGTTCCGAGGGAAGAGAGATTAGATCTAGTGTGGGATCTAGTATCCATGGAAGACACTTCAAATGAGATCACAGGAAGGGAAACCACACCTGATGAGGCCAAAAAGGAGCAATGAGGATCATGGAACACTTCAGAATGTGGGCTTTTTGCAGTACCTTGGTGATCAATGGGATCAGTGGATATGCATAAAGGAGACCCGGAGGCCAATCATGGACTACAGCATCACTCGGGGACTGCCCCTCTGGGGGGGGTCAGGGCAAAGTACTTGATGTATTTGTTGTTCATTGGGGATGCAAAGTCATTGCAGCAAGGCCGGCTCTATTGGCCGAATATTTGAGGCGCCACTGATGGACTCGGGGACCACTCAAGCAGGCTCAAGAAGGACCTGCTGAGTCTGTCTGCCAACATGTTGGACTCCCTGGGTATGTGCATTGCAAGAAGAAAGCAATAGGAAGAAATCACCAATTCCCACACTCTCATGGCCTCTCTGCACAGCAGATAAGAATGTGTTCCCCCTGTTTGTTGATGTACCAGACCACTGACATGTTGTCTGTATGAATTGCAATCATCCCCAGAGGAAGGCTATCCTGAAAGGCCTGCAAAGCCAGGAGGACTGCTCTCATCTCTACAACATTTATGTGCAACTTGGTCGCAAGTACAGGACCACATGCTTTGGACCATTCTTCCCTGAAAATGCCCATCCATCCTAGCAGGGAAGCGTCCGTGGTCACTGTGGCCGTGTGAGGTGGAAGAGAAAAGGGTATGCCTCAGAAGAGATCCTCTGAAAGAAGCCACCACTAAAGATGTTGCTGCAAAAGGGTGTCAGCAGAATTAGCATAGACATTGTATGATGGAGAATAGAGTACTCACATATAATACCTCGCCAGTGGTACAAGGAGGATAGTCACCGTCATGGATCCCAGAGCCTTGAGAATGTGATGCGCCTGCAGTGACAGGACCTCTAGTATCACCTTGACCTGCTGCCTGAGCAAATCCACTCTCTGAAGGGGGCAAGGCTGCAATTTCTGTCACTGTGTTGAGCTGGGTCCCTATATATTCCAGACTTTGCACAGGAGCCAGTTTTGACTGGCTACACAGACTGTAATGTCTAACTTGTAGAAGGTCTGCAAACGGCCCAAGAGCAGAGAATCCTAAAGGAGAGCCCTCAAAAAGTAATATTAGATCTGACAAACATGTTAGATCAGACACCTGACGGACCTCCCTCTTTGGATCTGAAGGAGCAGAAGGCTCTGAGGGGGGCCTAATTGCATTCAGATCAAAGGGCCTCCGATCCAGAGAGACCTCAGGACCTACCGACGGATCCTGAGATACTGAATCAGAGATGGCCAGAGGCAGTTTCGGATCTGGGGATCTCAGATCCAAAAGCTTAGGCCATTTTTGAGATACTGAAGGGAGAAGCACCTCGGGGAAACAGATGAGGCTTTCCGTTTGGACTCCTTAGGGGCCTGAAGAAGACGGGGACCCAGAGACAAAAGAAGCCCCCTTGAGCCATGCCCTTCAGCAGCAATTTGTTTAGGCGATCCGCCACCGCTCAAGGGTTGAATGCTGCACAGACAGCCTTGAGGTGGCCAGCACCCAATCAATAGACACACTTCTTGTGGGCGTCAGAATTTAGTATCTTATGCCCACAAGAAGAGCAACTTTTAAATCCAGTAGGTTTGCCTTTTTCAGACATACCTAACAGTCAAAAGACACACATACTAAAAACGCTCAAAACACAAGACATTAGCTAACTATTAACAGTTGCATCAAAGCCAAAAAAGGCACCAAGCACCAACTAAGGAAAAGAAAGGGAATTCTAACAAGCCCTAATCCCAGCGACCAGCTAGAAAAAGGGAGAGGGGCGAGAGAGGAATACAACTATCTAAGCTTAACAAAAAAAGAACACCACTCATCATAGAAGAATTTCCACATATTGCAAAAGGCAGCTCTGAACCAGGAATCACATCCGTGTGGAAATGCGGCAAATGAGATCTGGAGGTTAGAGTGCAGAAGGGGACTATGGGAGATGGAGGAGCTCAAGCCTTGAATCTATGTCTGTAAAGTACCAGATCGGACGCCAGATCCAAGACCCAATCGTGACAAATAATGAAATGGATAACATCAGATCTAGAAAATATACTTTTGAACATGCTGTGATCATCTCTGCAACACTAATGTCCCTCATCACTCTAAGGGGTTTTTAATAGTTTTAAATTTTTGTATTACCCTGAAATGGTAAGGGGAGAAACAGAATTTGAGTGAACCTGAAGCTCTACAGTTTAGTGGAAGATTTGGAAATGCACAAAAACAGATATCTTCTTAAAGATTTGGAGACAGGCTAGTGACCTGTGGCTGGTGCTGGCTAGAGTTTTCTTGAGTATGAAATTATTGGGCCATTATGAGATTGACTTCTTAGGTTCTAGACAGGTGCTTTTAGTGAGAGTATCAGCAAAAGAAGAGATTGTCCTGCATTCAATGTCTTAAAATAGAAGGGAGCCAAGAAGGTGGTCGGCTCTTTGGTTGATTGGTAACCATTGGGATTCTTTTTTTACAGTGTTAAGAATCCGCATACAGTTTTGTTTGACAAGGTTTTATCAAGCTAAGGAGTTAGATTTAGAAGCTGCAACAATGACGTAAAGGGAGTAACCTAGCAGTGCAGGTAGTACCTCTTTGCCTATGGATGTTCTAGCTCCACAGGAAAGAAAAATGCAACATATTTCTGGCTCAAAACAGAAGAGTATTTATTTTTTCCTTGTTTTTATAATGTACCCAGAAGTTGAGAAAGGATCAAACCAGACTCAGAGACATTTCAAATGAGATGTCATTTTCAATAAGTTGATCGTTACAGTCTATGACTTGTAGGAGTATGGAGAGTCTGAAGAGTTTCTGAGAGGCACCAAAGAGCATAGTTTTTGTTTTACAGGTATCAGGGAGTAGTTTTTACTTGTTTATCTAGTATAATCAGTGAGAAGACTGGAGATTAGTTTGTACAGTGGGAAGTCCGTGACTGGTGTGGAAAAGAAACATGTTGTCTACATACATCAGTGGAAGGTGTGGCAAATCATAATGAAGTTTGTTAATGAAAACTGGGAATAGCAATGGCTAATACTGAACTCTGGGCTATCCAGGGGAACTCTAAATATGACTAGGGTTGTAAGGGCTCTTGGGCTGTTAGCCTAGTAATCACCTATGATAAAGGAGCTTTTGGTTGTGTTGCCTACTTTAACAGAAAGCCAATTCGATAAATATGGGCTTTTTTTTTTTTTTTTTTAACAAAAAACTTTGTACACTTTTTATTAAACCATGGCCCAAAATATATATGAAATCTTCCACTGATGTCAGGGCAGGCTTAGTGTGGGAAGTATACATGAATTTTAATGGAGAAGACCCTCACATGCATGGAAATGTGCCCTTTACAGTATAGGAACACATTGCGCACTACTCTTATCCTATCATCATCATATGTTGCACAGGTCAGCCAGCATCAGGGAGTTTTATTAAACTGCATGTTTTTCTGAAGCTTTTGGTGACGTTTTGGTCTTTGTTTAAGGTAAAATGTTTACTACATAAGATGGTGTAAACCAGTGTGACAGAAAAAAAAAAACAGGTGGAAAGTGCTCCATGGTATCACAGGTGCCACATATTGTGCTACAAAGTTAAGACTACAGCTTTCTTCAAAATACTTTAGTTTTAAGTACTTGTACCTAGTTAGAAATTTACTGGCAGTTGCTTTTGAACCTTATGACCGTCCCAAACCTGTATAGTAGCATTTCATAGTTCATACAAATCAAACACCTTAAATCTATTTTATTTTTTTACTTTAAACCATACTCTTTTAATAAGAGCTTTCACCCTGTTTCACAATTAATCCACAGGACTGCAGCATTTATTCCCTTTAAATCAGAACACAATACGACATCAGTGATCCATCCATTTGATGGCACAAGACAAATGTCTGCAGTTCTAAAAAGTACTGTTGTCCCAAATAACAGCAACAGCAAAAAAAAAAAAAACTTCAGCTTTTCATAACTGCATATTTCTTGCTTTAGAAATAAGTAAAAAACAGACAAATAAATGGGTGGACTGCCATGGTGAACTTGTATGACTGTTTGCTAATACAATAATTGGCATCTAGCATAAACAGTGACAGAAACTGTTCAAACATATTAAGCAGCCATTAAGGTTCAGTCATTTGTTTCTGTATGAGTATTTAAAAAAAAATATTCAGTAGTACTCAATGACTGTGTAAAATGCATAAACAGAATTTCAAAAATAATGGAAGGATACATAATTAGTGTGTTTTAGCCCCTGATACTTGTTAGGGAACCAGACATGGACTTAAGGGTTACAAAAGAGGTCCTTAATGGACTGTCAGATGCATACCATAGCCTATTAATAGCCATTCTCAGAATGTATTTGGATAAACCATTTCCTGATCAAAGTGTCTAGTCTTTTCAGATCACTCAAAAGTTGCACTTTTCTCAGGTAAGAAATGAGCAAAGAACAATACACAAGTGAGTACTATATCATACCATCAAATGTCAACAGAAACAGAGTGCATCTCTTATCTGTTTTGATTAAACACTGCAGTAAATCTGAAACAGCTGTTCCTTCTATCTTCCATTAGGCTTCACTTATGACATACTTTTACTCCGTATTCTGTCAGCTCATTAACTCTTTTCACATTTCCATCAATCTTTCAGTAGGGAAGAACTTCCTAATGGACAGATGAATTGGGTATAGTTAATCTGGTAATCATGCCCTCCTGTCCAGCCTGTATTTTCTGTGCAGCCTAATCCCATTGCACATTCCCTTAAGACTATACACAGCTATCTATAAGGTATTCCAGATGTTGCTTATCTAAACAGAATACAAGATTTCCTCCAGTCCCCTCACCATCCTGACTGCCTGTCTCTCACTCCTCCATTAAGTCCTCAGAATTGCCTATAATATTCTTACTGTGGAATAATGAAGGGACATCTTCATTTTCTTATTTTAGATATTACTCACAGCATGTATGCCTTAACATTTGGCTTGCCTTTGCAGCATAGCTCTTAAATTTTTCATGCAAGACTCGGGGACGAAGCTAAAAATAACTGGGGGGGGGGGCCTAAAGCCCCAAATGAAAGATACATTTTGAGTATTACCTTCATTCATTCAAAAAGTTAAAAGAACAGGTTTTACATCAACATGCATTTTCTGAAAAATAACTAATGTGAAACTCTAATCTCTGGTATTACAGATAAGTGCAATATTCAGTGGTTTACCAGAAAATCAAAAGATGTTATGAAGGACAGGATAAAACTATAAGGCATTATAAGCTCTTTCCACAAAATCGGGGACAGTTAAGGGGCATGCTTTGCATCTAACCTCTTGCACTGAGATTGCTGATTCTTGATCTTCATACAGATAATTTAAGTCTATCTACTGCCATAATTTTAGTTGTTGCCCTTTGAAATTCTGAGAACCATAACTGATATTGTACATCTTTAAATACTCCCTTACTCTGACATACAGCAATCTTGGAATTCACATATAATAGTAGCAGGAATATAGAGGGCACGTCTCCACATGTTGAGGGGGCATTTGAGCTGATGCTTTAAAGGAGTAATTCACTTTTACTACAATCTGAGTTTAATTTTTCAAGTGATGGGACTCAACAGTATCAGGTCTTATACTGGTGATAGGGAGTTTTTATTGTTAACGTTGCCAGGTACATACCATAGATTATTGTTAGCCTTTCCCATAATGCACTTCACATTACACAAGAAGGGCTGATTAAAGTAGTTATTGTTCAGGATTTAGGTAAAACCTCTGCTAGTGGTGGTATACCACTAGAGTTTTGGACCATCTATAAAGAAGAATAAAATATATATTTTTTTACTTTTTTAATGTTGATATAAGGAAAGTACAGTTTTGTACCTACCATAAATGTAGATGTTCGAAGATCCACATTGCTGCAGTCCTTACACTTGGGTAGTCCGCTGTCCTCGGTCGGCCCGAATATCCAAGTATAAGGCTGACGTCGGTCAAGGCGCATTTGACTGACATCAGGACGTCAGGGTACAAATGCGCATGACCAACGTCATATCCTCAGTCTTTTCTTGCCCCAGATGTCAGAAGACCCTAAAAATAAAGGTCAAAACCAAAAGACAGCAAACAAACAACCAACCATCCTAGCACTAAAAATATGTACAATATATACAATATACACCCTATTGACAACCCAACCCACACAACCGCCTCTAACTACAGAGGGGAAGGAGGGAGGGTAAATTGGACTGCAGCAATGTGGATCTTCGAACATCTACATTTATGGTAGGTACAAAACTGTACTATGTTCTTCATCTCACATTGCTGCAGTCCTTACACTTGGGTAGAATCCCAAAGCAGAGGTAAGGGAGGATGGCCAAACTATAAGGAAGCAGGAGCTGCCAAAATGCCCTGCAAAACAGCAGTGGCAAAACCAGCCCTGGATTTAGAGTAAAGTGGTAGGTGATAATGCCTAGAGAAAGTATGCACTGAACTCCAAGTAGCTGCCTCCAAAATGTCCTTAGTTGCCACCCCCCTCAAAAGCTGTCAAGTGGCAGTAGCCCTAGTGGAATGAGGCCTAATCCCAGCTGGAATCTCCTTGCCATGATGGGAATAACAGAAAGCAATGCAAAACCCAATCCACTTAGAAATAGTTTGTTTTGACACAGGCTTGCCCTGAGAACTCAAAGCAAAAGAAACAAATAACTGCTGAGACTGCCTGAACCCTTTAGTTCTGTCCAAATAATATCGCAACTGCCTGTGTACATTCTAAAGTGTGCAAAATCTTTTCCCCTTTATTTTGGGGATTTGCATAAAAAGTAGGCAAATGAATAGTTTGGTTTAAAGCCACACTAGAAACCACTTTAGGCATAAAGGAAGGATTAGTACATAAAGATACCCTATCCTTATGGAAAATTAAGAAAGGCTCAACCGCCATAAGGGCCTGCAACTCAGAAACCCTTCTTGCAGAGGTAATAGCCAACAAAAAAGCAGTCTTCCAAGATAAAAACTTTAATTCAGTAGTAGCTGCAGGCTCAAAAGGTTGTAGAGTGAGTTTCTCCAACACAAAATTGAGATCCCAAGCAGGAGTAGGAGCTCTTCGTGGGGGTCTTATATTCTTTGCCCCTCTAAGAAATTGCTTGAACAAAGGATGAGAAAACAATGGTGGGTCACAATCATAGTGAGCGAAATTGCTGCAGCATGAACCTTAATAGAAGAGAAGGACAAACCTTTGTCCAGTAACTCAGTAAGATATTGAAGAGCCACACTTAAATTAGGCTCAGAAACATCAAAATCCTTTGCTGCACTCCAAAATAAAAATCTCTTCCATTTATCTGCGTACACTTTCCTTGTACTAGGCCTTCTAGCTTCCAAAATAACATTCAAAACTTGCTGTGGAAGTGGAGGCCCACTATGGTTCAAAACAGAATATGCCAGGCTGTTAGGTGCAGAGAGTGAAGCTTGACATTGAGCAAATGACTGTCCTCCTGAGACAACAGGTGTGGAATCGAAGGCAAAGGCCATGGAGGCTTCCGTACCAGGCTTCTCAGTAATGGGTACCAATGCTGTCGAGGCCAATCTGGAGCTATCAAAATCATCCTTGGCTTGTCTTGTCTGGCCTTTAGTAGTACCTTTGGGAGGAGAGGCAGAGGCGGAAAGGCATACACATGAAGATTGCTCCAATTGAATGAGAGAGCATCCACTTTCCAAGCTGTGGGATGAAACCTTTTTGTGCAAAACTTTGGCAGCTGGTGGTTTAGTGGAGAAGCGAACAGATCTATGTCTGGAGTTCCCCATGACACTGTCAATTTCTGAAATACATGAGGATCCAATTTCCACTCGTGGGGATCCATAATTTGTCTGCTCAACACATCTGCTAAGGAGTTCTGTGCTCCCGGCAGAAACCTTGCTTGAAGATTTAGCTGTAAACTGAGAGCAGTCTCCCACAAAATCATTGCTTGCCTGCATAGAGGATAAGAATGTGTTCCGCCTTGCTTGTTGATGTACCACATGACAGTTGTGTTGTCTGTTAGAATCAACACCTGCCCTGGGAGAAGTAAATCCTTGAAAGCTATTAATGCAAACTGGACTGCTAACATCTCTTTCAAGTTGATATGTAGATGTTGTAGTCTGGCAGGCCACTTGTCTTGTATCCACTTTCCATTCAGATGAGCTCCCCAAGCTTTGTCTGAGGCATCTGTCGTTAGAATCTGACTCGCCTCTGGCCGGGTCACAGAGAGTCCCTTGTTTAGGTGACATTCCTGAGCCCACCACAACAATTCCTTTTGAATGCAAGGTATTATTTGAATGACAGTGTCCAAATCCTGGCAGTGCTGAGTCCATACATTTTTGAGATACCATTGTAGCTTCCTCATATGCAGTTTGGCATTGGGAAGCACCAGAATACAAGATGCCATGAACCCCAAGGCTTGAAGGACTGTCCTTGCAGTCAGCCTGGACTGATGAGACAACTGATTAAAGTAAAGGGAAAGATTCTTTTGTTTGTCCGGGGTCAAAAAGGCCATCTGGGATGCTGTATTCAGTCTCACACCCAGAAAGCACATGTCCTGAGAGGGTACTAGACTGGACTTTATTTCGTTCACAGAATACCCCAGGCATCTTAGCACTGCTATCACATAATCCAAATGATGAAGAAGCTCGTCCCTTCCTTGAGCCAGAATCAGGCAATCGTCCAAATAAGGATAGATCTGTATTCCTTTTAACCTGAGGAAAGCTATCACTGGAGCCAGAACTTTCGTGAACACTCTGGAGGCAGTAGATAAGCCAAAGGGCAATGCAGAGAACTGATAATGAGAAGTCCCAGCTCGAAAACGCAGATACTTCCTGCAACTCAGTCTGATAGGAACATGAAGATAAGCCTCCTTGAGATCCAAAGTTACCATCCAATGATCTTTGCCCAGCAGAGGTAAAAGCTGCTGTAATGTCAACATTTTGAACTTGGGAATGTCCAGATAAGTGTTGAGGATAGATAAGTCCAAAATTGGTCTCCACGTGTTCCCTTTCTTTGGTACTAGGAACAGGCGAGAATAAAATCCTAGGCCCACTTCTGGCATAGGGACCGGCTGAATGGCCCCTATTTGGAGTAACAGAGATATTTGCTTCTGAGCCTCTATTCTTTGTTGAGGAGGAAAGTCTGGCATGCCTTTGAAAGGAGGCAAGGTATGGAAATAAAACCTGTAACCGTGGTGTATGATATCCAATACCCATCTGTCTTGGGTAATTAAACTCCAATTTTCTTTGAAAAGTGCCAACCTTCCTCCCAAAGGTGCTGCCAGACGAGAAGGCTCTGGCAGCTGAAAAGGTAGGTCATTGGGTCTGTTTACGAAAGGACTGACCCCTGCCCTCACCCGAAGACTGTGCAGGAGAACTCCCTGTTCTAGGCCTGAAAGAGCCCTGAGCTCTGCCCCTACCACGTCTAGATCTACCCCTAGACTGGGAATCATAAGAAGGATCGTCCACCCCTTAGTAGGCCAATTTCTACTAAACTTTGGAGGCTGAACCTGCAAAAATCTTTAACAGTCTGCATAGACTTAGCCTTGTCTTCCATTTTCTTTAAAACTGCCTCAACAGGAGAACCAAACAACACATCAGATTGTAAAGGAGCATCTAAAATCCTTGTTTTAACATGGTCAGATAAATTCTGATCCCTCAGCCAGGCGTGCCTGCGAAGAACTGACCCAGTGGCAGCCACCCTAGACGAGGCCTGTACAGCATCAAAACCACATTGCAAAGAATGCTTACCCACCTGTTCAGAAACATGTACTAAATCTTGTAACTCTTTACAATCAATACCTTCCGCCAGAGCATCAACCTTAGACTTCAATTGTGAAAGGAGATAGTTTTGGTATTTCAACATGTGGAACTGGCAATTCAAAGCCCTCATAGCTAGAGTGGAAGAAGTATAAACTTTCTTTCCCCATCTATCCAAAGCCCTGGCCTCTTTATCTGTAGGAACCGGATTCTTGACAACAGAAGCCTTAACACCTTTAGGCCCCTGACTAACAGTTTCTGGGTCTGCCCTAGGACTCTTAAAAGATACTTATGAGCTTCAGGCACCCTGTAATACCTATCCGGTTTAACAGGAGCAGGAGGCAAAGAATCAGGATTAAGAGAAGCCTCTGTAAAACATCTTCCACCACATCCAAAACAGGAGGTATAGCCAAAGGCCTATGCTGGGGTAAAAACAAAATTCCCTAAGCCTTTTCCTGGAATCAGAGAAGTCCTGACCTTCCCACTTAAAATGCTCCCTCATGGAATGAAGAGTTTCTGAAAAGAAAAATCCTCAGGAGGAGAAGCAGAAGGAGTAGAATCATCCACATCAGAATCAGAATAAGGAGAATACTCCTGCAAGTCTTCAGCCAAAGACTCTGAAACATCCGAAGCCTGCTCAAAACTCCCTAGCTCAGGCTCCACCCTAGGTCTCTTTATCAGGAGGGGGCAAAGAACCCCTAATCAAAGTAATCAAATCTTCTGCCATTTTAAGCATATGCTTCTTGGGCACAGTTCCTGAAGAACTAGGGGTGACACCAACTGAAGCTAAACCTGGCCTGCCTCTGGGAGAAGCCTTGGAAACAGAAGGAGAGGGCCTAACCACCCTAGGAAGGGAGGGGAGTATAGTAACATGAGAAGCCCCTTCAGCCTGACCTGCCTCCTGAGAGGCCACATCCTGCAATAACAAAGTCTCTCCCTGGGATCCCAAAGGAACCTCCGGTGGAACCACCGGCTCCACCGACACCTCTAAAGAACCGGCGTCCGGTACAGACGGTTCTTCTAGCCTAGGCTTAACTGCTTTGTCCTTGCGCTTCTTCGAAGAAGCGGGCGTCGGAGCATCCGACGGCATTTTATAATTGCACCGCTTCCCGAAGACTAACCTGGCACAATCTAACCTTCTCTTTATAGTGCGCTTATTGAATCTAGCACAAGAGCGACACCCAACAACGTCGTGCTCAGGCCCTAAACAAGGAATACACAAAGTATGATAGTCTCTATGCGGTATCTGTTTCCCACAAGAAATACAATTATTCACTTTTTCTGACATCCGGTAAACCACTGAGGCAAGAAAAACTAAAATATTCTAACGGGTACTTAGCCAACTTTGACTCGGTTTGAAACTCCGAAATCGAAAAATTTCAGAACGCCAACCGGCACTTGCAATGCTGCTTCTGCATCGGACCATGCGGCAAAAAAGACTGAGGATATGACGTCGGTCATGCGCATTTGTACCCTGACGTCCTGATGTCAGTCAAATGCGCCTTGACCGACGTCAGCCTTATACTTTGATATTCGGGCCGACCGAGGACAGCGGACTACCCAAGTGTAAGGACTGCAGCAATGTGAGATGAAGAACATCTAATGAGATTGAGTCCTGGAAGAAGACAGTAGTAACAATGATACCAAAATAAGTGAACTATTCAAGTCTACTATTTTGTTTAAGCTGTATTGCAGTGGTGAGTCATGAGTTTAAGCTGTTTATGGCAAAACAGTGATAATATGTATACCACAGTTTGAAGGTAAAGATATCAGTATAGGTTTGTGTCAGGAAGACAGACGTTCCCAGTACTTATACTGAAGGCTGGCCTTAGTGGCCTGTCAATGGAATGTGTCCAGTAACAGCAGATACCTTTAGTGAAAGTGAGTTTGAATGCATAAAAGGACTTTGCATATTATTTGATGTTGGTGTTGCTGGAATTTGGTTTCTCAGTGGAATTTGTTGATTTATTAAAGGCAGTGTATATTGCTGCTAAGGCTAGAGCTAAAATTAGTATGAGTATATCAGTCCATTTATATTCTTTATAGGAACTCAGCAAAGTTTTCCACAGTCATTTTTACAGTTTGCTTTGTATTTGGAACCTATGTTCTGTGTGCCAAAGACTTTGGGATTGAAAAACTACAGAATAAAGAATAAGAAAGTTAAGATTGCATTTTTTATAGGCAATGTCTTGATATACATGATTTACCCAGAATAAGGTGTTGAGCTGTTATTTCAGGTGTTAAATAAATTGATAAAATATCAATATATAAGGCTAATAAGGTGGGGCGGCCATGGTGGTGCAGTGGTTAGCATTGTCGCCTCACAGCAAGATCCTCGGCTGGGGTGCCTTCTGTGTGGAGTCTGCATGTCCTCCCTGTGGTCGTGTGGGTTTTCTCCGGCTGCTCCGGTTTCCTCCCACATCCCAAAGACATGCTGTAGGTGGATTGGACACTCCAAATTGGCCCTAGGTGTGTGTGTGTGCGTCTTCAGTGGAAGGTTGGGCGCCGGGCTGGCAAATCGACACTTTAAAACTCCACTGCCAATCATAAGCAGACAGGTGATCTGCTGTGGTGACCCCTAACCAGGAAAAGCCTAAAGAATAAGAAGACCCTGTTTCACAATTAGTACAGAATTGTAAAAATAATTAAATAAAGATATATGATTTTAATTCCTATGCTGCTCTTTGGTATTTTTATTTTCTTGTTACTAGTTTTCCCTTTCCAAATGCTTAGACCTTATTCTTGCGAGTTACAAGCTCATAATTTATACTTTTACCAAGGCAGGAGTATGTCAACCTTTATAGGCTTAGCCAGTAATGCCATAAAAAAACCCTGAATGTGATGTACAACAGTTAGAAGACAGCAGGACACGAGTTAAACTGGGAGCTAGAGACAGCAAATATTAGCTTGAATTATGTTACAGCGAAGGGATTAGGGAGAAAAGGGAGAGAAACAGAAACAAGAGGAACTGGAGACTCTGAAATTATGATACTGGAACTCTAACAAGATGGCAGCAGTGCTGGCTATTTAGCAAAAGCCGTCAGTGCTCTCTCTTCTTAAAATTTTTATTAATATCTTTTGCTCTTTTAAGTGTATTGGTTCATTACCTAGTGTGCAGTTTATATACTGGCTCTACATAAAAGCCTAATACCGCTTCATTACGAGCATTTGAAGTGGTTGCTGTTTTTGCTATTTCAGAACTGAAATCTAAGTCCATTAATTGGCAGTTGCACTAGCTGCAATGGCCCAGCATTGGTTCAGCCGTACAAGTTAAAAGAATCTGGGACCATGTTTCTGCTAATTTAATATTGCTTGGTTCTGCTTGTTGCATCTTTGAAAATTCTAGTTATCATTCTAATGAGCCTTGCAATCATTCTAATCATTTTGTAAGGAGAATAGTAACGACGCAAGACTGGGGCAGAATCACTGATCAAATTTCTTCCTCTGTAAGAATTATAACCAGGGAGTGCTACTGATGTACCTTTTGCTACCAACTGGATAGTCTGGACTGAAGAGTCTTTTATCCTGGATCATCTAATTCTTGGAAGATTTTGTGGTATTCTCTCCAATACTTTGTGTAATGCTAACCTTGCGTTTATAAAGGAGACTTGGCTTGATGAGAATTTTGGTCATATACAGCCATTGCAATACCACTTGCTGTCTTGGTCACACTCTCTCCTAACAGGAGTGGGGTTGCGGTAGTAATGTTAACATTACCTTGACCAAACTGGGCACTAGAGAGACAGTGTCCTTTGAACATGATCCAGATGTAGGGAAATGTTGTAACTTTTTCCTCATATATCATCCATCAGGTAGTGCCAGGATATTCTTCCAGGAGTTTGCACATTTCCTCACAGATTCAGTCTTGGGCCACCATCATGTTGTGGTATTGGAGGACTTTAATGTTTGGGTCAATGATGCAAGTGTCTGCTGCCCACCCTTTTTGTTGTATTATGAGGTTTTTGGTTTGCTCAAGTAACTACCTTTGCAACACACAAGCTCACACACACATATTGGATTTAGTCTTTCTATTGAATTTGGTCACCTGGAACCTGGTGGTGGAACCAGTCACATGGTCAAACCATTTCATAGTTCACTGTGAGTGAGCTTTACCATTTTAGAGTCCACCTGATCTTGAATTAAGGGAGGTTTGCTAAACTAGTCAAATCACTGCTGACATTTTCTCATAAGCTCCTTCAGTTCCAACTGAAGAGTGGTGCCAATTCTGTGGACATCCTTGTGGAAGAACAAAGAATAATGCTCACTACACTCTGTTCGCCTGATAATAAACAAGACTTATAAAATACAACAAAAAACCAGGCTAAAATAGTGGGAAGTATACTTGCTGTGTTCAATTCAAGTCAGTCACAAAAGGTAACCAAATGTTCCACAAAAAGAAACGAAGCTGTAACCTACAAACCGCTTTACTTTGCGAACTCTTAATCCAATAAAAAGAGTCAAAATCACCATAGAGTGTTCATTCGAACCTACTCATCCACTGGGCAATAGCTTGTACAAAAACACGCAGCCAGCATGTAAAAATAAATCCAAGCGTCCAGTAGAAACCACGTTTATTAAAATAATTAGAACACAGGGCTAGCGCTTTCAACGAATCTTCATCAGGCCACTAACAAACAAACATACTGACATCCCTTTTATAGCAAAATGCTAGAGTCAACTACTGATGTCACATCCTGTTTGGACATACTGAAGTCAACTCTGATGTCACATCCTGTTATACATAAAATATTTAAAGTGACATCACTTTTGTAGTAAACGCTACAAGCAACTCTGATGCCACATCCTACTAAATGTAAAATCTTATAAAATGTTTTAAATTATTTAAAATGTTAAAAATATATATGCAGACATTTTGTAAACAGTGTACAATAAAAATGTTCTAAAATAACATTTCACCCTACTTTAACTGCTGCTGCATGTAACATTCAAAATGTTTTAAAATAATTTAAATATCTATGTAACCATCTCATAGACAGTATGCAGCAAATAAGATGTTTCACAATTACATACTATCTTCCTATAAATACTGCACTTGTATACATACTAGTAACAAAAATGGCACGCATGTTTAGTATTTAATAATAAGCGATATAATCCCATTTGAAATACTTGTATGTATAAATACATGTTTAAAATAGGGATCAAATTAATAAAGATATTAATATCTACACATGAGCTATTTAGCATAATTATAACTGTACAGAAATGATCATTCAAAACACTGCATCTAAAATTTGTACAGCGTGTGCTTCTAAATATCATAGTATCTGTAACAGCATAAATCATTCAAAACAGATATGTGCACACGCAAAGATGTTGATAACGGCTGATATTATAAACATAAAAATATATGAGACTAAATGTGCAAAATCAGGTGAAATATGTGTGCTGGATGAGAGAGGAATACATGGTATATCAGCATCTTTCATAACAATTGGCCCCTAAAAAGCCTGCAGAGTAAAATACAGAGACAACGATGGAGACAGAAATGGAAAAATGTGAGGTATGAAAATGTTATAAATATAAAAGTAAAACCAGCCAGAAGTTAATGAAGGGTGGCAAAGGGGTGAAAAGCTTCAATGAAGTTTCCTAGCTTTAAGTATAGGTTTGATGGAGACTCTGTCATTGAGGCCTGGGTACAAATCAGCCCTAAGCCTGATGATCCATTTGGCCTCTATCTGTTCCGTGGTGTTAAAAATATCTCCTCTTCTACGAGATAGAACATTGTTTTGAATTACTTGAAAAAAAAGCTATGTTGGGTAGATGTATTAATTACATGCCTAGACAGAGCATTTGAAGAACATCTGACTTTGATTTTATATAAGTGTTCCCTAATACGGTCTTTAAACTTTCTGTCCGTCTTCCCTACATAAACGCAGGGCAGTGTACACAGGTAGCCAGGTACACCACATGGCAGGTCTCACAAGTGGCAGAGACTGTGAAATGAAATTCTTGTCCTGTAATAGGATGATTGAATTTATCAGTTTCTTTAATGAATTTGCAAAAATTGCATTTTGACACTTTTTAGTCATTTTATGATTACTGGTTGTATTTATGTCAAACCTATTCGGACCACATAACATTCTGTGTAAATTCAACTTATTTTTATATGTAAATTTTGGTTCTTGGCTCAATATCTCAGAAATAACTGGATCTGTTAGCAAGATGTCCCAATGTTTTCGATATATGCTTTCAATACTATTTACATCTTGTGTAAAATGTATCGGTATTCTGATAACTCCACTGCTAGTTTTGGTGATGCTACTATCATCTCGTTTACTAGAGAAGTAGGGAAAAGCCCTGCCTTCTCTCAATTCACCTATGGTACCTAAAGAAGCATCAACTTCTGTTACTGTGTAAGACCTGTCTATAAATTTATTCCTCAAGTCTTCTATGCCTGTTTTAAAGCATGAGTCTTCAGAAAACAGCCTAGATACCCTCATGGTTTGACTTTTGACGATGTTACCAAAGACATGCTTAGGATGCATGCTGCTTCGATGGAGAAAGTTATTTCTATAGCAATCCTTTCGAAAAACTCCAGTGTTAAGTATACCATTTGGTAATTGTTCAACATATACGTCTAAATAGGGTATGACATCTTTGGAATTAACCATAGAAAATCTTAAAAAACTGGTGTCTTGATTTATTTTATCATAGAAAGACCTCAATTGTTCTTCATCACCTTTCCAAATAAGGAAGAGGTCATCTACAAACCTAGTGTAGAAAGAAACATTCTGACAAAATTCCTCCATCTGAAATAGAGAAGAAACTTCCCAGTAAGTATTCCCAGTATCCAATGATACCCATTATACAGGGAATACCCAAGATTCACAAAAATGGCTTGGATCCACCTATGAGGCCAATTGTTGCAGGGAAGGGCTGGATCACCGAGCCGATTTCCATCTATTTAGAGTCCTTATTAAGACCCATAGTGGACAAGTACACACACATACTGAAAGATACTAAACAATTCCTAATTAAACTATATGAGAATACCTCGGTGAGTGATGGTTTCCAGCATAAATTGTTTGTGACACTTGATGTCAACTCTCTTTTTACTGTTATTCCTAATCATGAGGGACTCAATAGCATAAATAGGATTCTTACTAGAGATGGCACATTCTCCGAAGGAAGGATATAAGTTATCACGGAATTGATGGAAATTGTATTAACAAATAATATTTTCTTGTTTAATGGTCAAGTATATCTTCAGAGGCATGGCGTAGCTATGGGCACTTCTTGTGCCAATAGCTACGCCAACCTGGTTATGGCTTACTGGGAAGTTTCTTCTCTATTTCAGATGGAGGAATTTACAGGTAACCTTCATACTTCTCATACTATTACTGAGTCCCTTTCTAATTTGGTTAAGTTTCGTTTTATGATATGGGAGGGGGCAGGATTTCATACAAGGCTAGGAGCTTACACTAAAAATTGGTTGATTCTATTACCCTACCAGACTGAATGTGTGATGTAGTTATTGCTTTGCTTATGGCAAAATGGAGCATTTTTTTTCTACACAGATATTTAATATGTCAAAATTCTTTGGTTAAGGCTATGGTGTCAATAATCAGGGATTCATTGTGATTTTACCATTTACACATTTCAAAACAGTTGATAAAATACAACAGGTTGGTTTTGTTGAAGTCTCCAAATGCAGATGGATTAAAAGGACCAGGGAAGGCTGGTCTTGAAAGAGAAGGTGACAGCTAATGGACTGGTTTAACTAGGGAAGGGAACACTTAAAGGGCTGAGAAGAGGGCACAGGAGTTAGTTAAAACAAGATCTAGGAGATCTGGCCCTCTAGTAAGAAAAGTAACTAGTAAGGCATGGGCATAATAACTGCTTAACATGCAGGAGGAATGTTTACATTTCTGAAAATTAAATCTCCTAATAAAATGGTGTTTTGACTTTCAGATGGGAAGAACATGTTTGGGTAATCATTACTTAACTATGGAGATGTAGATGGGAACCTGTAATGTACTCGTATAGTAAAAGTTTGGTTTTTTGAGAGTGATCTTGAACTTTACTAGATCGAGGATGAGGTCACTTGGGATGAAATGTTTGAGTATGGAAGTACTTTCCTTAGAATGGAACCAGATCAGCTACACAAATATCAGATATGTATATCCTCCAGACAAGGGAAATATCCCAAGTGAAACATTTTGCTTTTATTTCTTGTGTTGACAACAGCCACCTTGTCATCTGTAAGATTTAATTTGGCCCCACAAACACTGAGCACAAATCATAACATAGTGCCATACCCAGAAGATGCAAGGCACACATCTTAATCACTCAGCTACCATACCACCCTAAACACTCAGCTTATGAAAAGCCTTATGACCAGTTCATTAGAGGTGTACCCCACAAAAGATTCAAACCAAAAAGTCCCCCAGAAAAATGTATTGGGATTAAACATGGCAAAACAAAGCACCACCACATAACCTCATAAAGTACACAAAAGAACAATGAACACCCCCAGGGATAAACAGTGTTTAACAGCAATGATAAAATCCAAATAATAAAAGAAAAACACTGAAACACAGCCAATATCATAAAACTGACAGAAGACTTTAATGCATAAAGGTAAGCACTTTCATACAACTGATTGCGCTTCTTCAGACCATAAAAACTACTAAAAAACAGTATTAATTACACAGGCATCATCACACAATTAATACAAAACAGCCTATCAAAAACATCAACCACTTAAATATGGTACATTAATTTAGAGAGACTTATATCATTTAAAACAAGCTTGATAGAGGTACGCCCATTAAACTCATTCACTCCGGAGCAACTCAGAAAAAGCTACCTGCTTAATTCCACCAAAGGAACAACAGTGCAGCTTGAGCTCATTTTCAGAAAATCCATTTGTAATACCACACAGAAAACAAATGTTCATAACTCTAACTATAAGAGCTAGACAAAAAATGTAAATGTGAAAGTTGTTCAGCAGACACTGACCTTTCCAATGGTATAAATGTTGATAGTGCATATCAAACTCATTATCATAATTTCTTGCCAAATATTTAATAATGTGCTTATTTTTTTATCTTTTTGGAAAAACAAAGCACAATATCTTGGTCAATGTACCATGTAGACCCATAAAATTTGTTTTTAATTTGTTTGTATGAATGTCTGCTTTAAAATGATACCTTAACCGTTACTGTGTGATGTTCCTTTTCAGACATATTCACAGAAATGATTAATATACTATGTCTCATAATTCATAAACAAATCATAATATCTCATCTGTAACAGATAGAGGCTACATACCAGTGTAGAAGTTGTGTGGTTCAGTGTCCTCTTCAAAATGATGAATCATTTGTGTCATCACCATGCTCCCATGCAAAGATATGGGCATCATAATGAGAAGTATTGGAAATGTATAATTTCATAATCCTTCAATACTAAACAAAAGTACAGTTGTGTACACTTAACATAAATGTAGATGTTAGAGTGTATTCACTGCTGCAGTCATTACATTTGGGTTATCCTGCTGGCAGGTTGCCCTCAGTCGGCCTGAATTCCAAAGTCATGCGTCGGCTGCTGTCGCCTCTTCCCTGACGTCAGGTCATCAGGGGTATAAAAGATGCAGCAGACGCCATTTTCTTCAGTTTTTCTTGCCCCAGATGTCAGGTGCCCCCAAAAGGGTAGGCTAAAAATATTTAAATAAAAAACACACATTCACCAAAATAAGCTTTACCTTCATCTATAAGCAAATACACCACCTAGGTTGTATAGATTAGAGAAGTAAAGATAAGTTCCAGCAAAACTAAGGGGGATGGCGGGTGGGTAACCTGGACTGCAACAGTGAATAAACTCGAACATCTACATTTATGGTAAGTGCACACAACTGTACTATGTTCTTCGTGTTTCACTGTTGCAGTCATTACATTTGGGTCGAGTCCCAAAGCTATGGTTGGGGGGGCTGGAGCTAAACAGCATTAGGAGCAGCTATGAGGCCCTGCAGAACTGCAGTGGCAAAGCCTGCCCTGGAATTAGAGTAAAGAGGCAGATTGTAATGTTTTGTAAAGGTATGCACTGAACTCCAAGTAGCAGCCTCTAAAATGTCTTTGGTTGGTACTCCCCTGAGAAAGGCTGCAGAAGTGGCTGCAGCTCTGGTTGAATGTGGCCCAATGCCCTTAGGCACTGGTTTGCCATGCTGTGAGTAGCAGAAACGAATGCAGTGACCTATCCACTTTGAAATAGTCTGCTTGGAGATAGCCTTTTCTTGTGATGCTGCGGCATATGCCACTAGTAATTGTTCCGTCTTTCTGAAAACTTTAGTTTTGTCCAAGTAGAATCCAAGTTGTCTGTGTACGTCCAAAGAATGCAGAATTTTCTCCCCCTTGTTCTGTGGATTTGGATAAAAAGTTGGCAAATGAACAGTTTGGTTAAGGGCTACATTGGATTCCACCTTAGGCATAAATGTAGGGTTTGTTCTCAGAGAGACCCTGTCTGGATAAAAAAATGATAAAAGGGTTCCACAGCCATGAGAGCCTGTAGCTCTGAAACTCGTCTTGCAGAAGTTATTGCTAGGAGCAGAGCTGTTTTCCAAGATAAGAACTTTATATCCGCAGTAGCAGCTGGCTCAAAAGGAGGTAAGGTGAGTTTTTCTAATACATAATTGAGGTCCCATGCAGGTACTGGTGTTCTCCTTGGAGGCCATAAGTTTTTGGCTCCTCTGAGGTACTGCCTTAATAAAGGATGAGAAAAGAGTGGTGGCTCTATATTGTAATAAGCCGAAATGGCAGAGGCATGGATTTTAATTGATGAAAAAGATAGGCCTTTGTCCAGCATCTCAGTTAAGTATTGCAAAATCTGAGAAATATTTGAGACAGCTGTATCTGTTCCTTGAGCTTGGTTTCAAGCACAAAATCTCTTCCATTTCCCAGCATAGGATTTTCTACTACTAGGCCTTCTGGCTTCTAAAATGACATCCATCACAGCTTTACTGAGAGGTGTGGTTTGTACGGCTAAATTACCCGCCATGCTGCCAGGTTTAGGGTCCTGAGTTGGCTGTGCAGAATCTGATTGTTTTGCTGGGACAGTAGATGAGGTATTTGAGGTAAGGTCCAGGCTGGGCATTGGGACAAGTTCCTTAAGCTCGGATACCAGTACTGGCGTGGCCAGTCTGGGGCAATCAGAATAATTTTTGGCTTCTCCTGTCTGACCTTTAGGAGTACCTTGGGGAGGAGAGGCAGTGGAGGAAAGGCATATACTGATAGGTTTGTCCAGTTGAAAGATAAGGCGTCCACTTTCCAAGCTTGTCTGTGATAAGTCCTTGTGCAGAATCTTTTTAGTTGATTGGTTTGAGGGGAGGCAAATAGATCTACGTCCAGGCGTCCCCATTTCTTTGTTATCATGCTGAAAACTTGTGGATCCAGGTGCCACTCGTGGGGATCCATGAGGTTTCTGCTTAGTTCGTCTGCCAGAGTATTTTCCTTTCCTGGCAGGAATTGTGCCTGCAGATGAACTTGGTAAGTCAAAGCTGTGTCCCATAAAGCCATGGCTAGTCTGCAAAGGGGGTAAGAATGAGTGCCCCCCTGCTTGTTTATGTACCACATGACCGTGGTGTTGTCCGTCTTTATCAGTAGATGTCCCGGATGAAGTGCGTCCTTGAAGGCTGTCAGGGCATTTTGAACAGCTAGCATCTCTCTTTGATTGATATGTAGATGCTTTTGGTTTGTGGACCAGGTGCCCTGAATGCCTCTTCCTGCCATGAGTGACCACCAGGCATAATCTGATGCATCCGTCGTTAGGCTCTGCCTAGCTGGGGGTAGTGAGAATGGCTGTCCCTTGTTTTGGTGACAAGCCTTTGCCCACCATCGAAACTCCTGTTGCAGGCAGGGAATGAGAGTAATTATTGTTTCCAGGCTGTGGCAATGTTGTGTCCAGACACTTTTTAGGTACCACTGAATTTTTCTCATATGCAGTCTTGCATATAGAATTAGTAAGATGCAGGATGCCATGAAGCCCAAAGCCTGCAGAATTTTTCTTGCAGATAACTGGGCCTTTGTTGCCATTTCCTTGAAATAGGTAGTCAGCTGACTTTGTCTGGAGTGAGATAAGCCATCTGGGAAGTTGTATTTAAGCTTGCACCCAGGAATATTATCTCTTGAGATGGTACTAGTTTTGATTTATTTTTGTTGACTGTGTACCCTAGGCATGTTAAAAGTCTTTTCACAAACGTCAGATGCTGTAGCAGAATGTCCTTGTTCTCTGCTTGTATGAGGCAGTCGTCCAAGTAAGGATATATTTATATTCCTCTGTCTGCAATAAGCAATTACTGGTGCCAGGCACTTTGTGAATACCCTGGGCGCAGTAGATAAGCCAAAGGGCAGTGCAGAGGATTGGTAATGCTTTGAGCCAGTCTTGAATCTGAGGTATCTTCTGCATGATTGTCTGATTGGGACATGCAGGTATACCTCTTTTAGGTCTAAAGTCACGAGCCAAGCCTTGCTGTCCAGCATGGGCAGAAGCTGCTGCAAGGTCAACATCTTGAATTCTGGTATATACAGGAAAGTGTTTAGAATAGATAGGTCCAGTATTGGTCTTCATGCTTTGTCCTTTCTGGGTACCAAGAACAGTACAGTAAAATCCTTGTCCCTGCACTTGCTGTGGCACTTGTTGAATAGCCCTCATATCCATGAGAGCTGCGACTTGTTTTTGAGCCTCTGTCCATTGATATTTTTGGCAGGTCTGGCCAACCGTTTGCCCTTGGCAGGGCATGGAAGTGAAACTTGTAGCCTTGTGACACTATGTCTAGAACCCATTTGTCCTGGGTTATATTGTGCCAATTTTGAGAAAAAAGTGCTAGTTTTCCCCCTAAGGGTGCTGCCAGAAGATAAGTGCTTGGTGCAGGCAGGGGGAAGTCATTGGGACGGTTTCCTGTAAGGTTGTGATTTGTCTTCTCCACCTTTGGAGGTAGAAGCACCCCATTGCTTAGACCTGTAGGAACCTTGCGGCTGTGATCTGCCTCTAGGGGGTCTGGATCTGCCCCTTTGAGGTCTGTCTGAGACTGGAAAGGACCAATTCTTTGTAGGCCAGTGTCTGCTAAATCTAGGTGACTGTACCAGTAAGAAATCATTGACCGTTTGCATAGATTTAGCTTTGTCCTCCATTTTCTTTAACACCTCTTCTGCCTTAACACCAAACAAGGTATCATGTTGTAATGGAGCATCTAATAATTTTGCTTTAACATGATCAGGCAGATTTTGTTCCTTTAACCAAGCATGCCACCTAATGACAGAACCCGTAACAGCGGCCCTGCAGGAGGCCTCCAGAGAATCAAAACTACATTGCAAAGTATGCTTTCCAACTTGTTCAGCTGCATGCAATAAATCCTGCATTTCTTTGTTTTCTGCAAATTCAGAATTTACCATCATTTTCTGTTTAAGCAGTGTCATGATATACTGCTGATATGTGAACATATGAAACTGGCAATTTAAGGCCCTTATAGCTAAGGTAGCAGATGTGTAAATCTTTTTTCCCCATCTATCCAGTGCCCTAGAATCCCTGTCAGAGGGGGTAGGGTTTTTTGCAGTGGAAGCCTTGACCCCTTTGGGACCCCGAGAAATAGTTTCCCAGTCTGCAGTAGGGTTTTTGAAAAGAAATTTATGTGAGTCAGGGACCCTGTAGTATCTGTTCTGCTTAACAGGAGCTGGAGTTAAGGAGTCAGGGGTCAGACTAGACTCTGAGAACACATCTACAATGTCTAACACAGGTGGAATAGCTAGAGGCCTGTGTTGAGGTAGTAAAAGGAAGTCTCTGAGCCTCCTCTTAGATTCTGAAAAATCTTGGCTCTCCCAGTGGAAGTGCTCCCTCATGGTATGCAAGATTTCCCCAAAAGAGTACCCACTCAGACTGCTAGTAGCAGCAATGACTCCTGATTGCATGTAATGCCAGCACTCTGGCTTACCTCTACCTCTTCCATTTACATGGGTCCTTTCGGCAATGGCCATAAGGAGTGAAAGGGGGGAGCTAATGTAAACCCTCTTGCCCTAACCTATGTACAATTACTACACCTGAAGGGAGGGAGACTGAGTATACAGCAAGACAGCATGTGAAAAGACCAAGACTGACCCAGGCTTTGTCTTTTTGTATGTGTCCTTTCCCAGAGGGAAACATTGCATCACAGTGGCACCCACAAGCCCATGCTTACCCAGGACAGCAGCACTATGGGACTAAGCTGAAGAGTCTCCACTTTCCCAACTGCGATCCAGGTGGATCACAAGATCCATGCTGGCTGGGTATGCCCCCTGCGATGCACCCACCAACACAAGATTCTGCGATGGGACAGCTTAGGGTTTGGCACTGCAATGACTCCAAGTGGAGAATAACCCAAATCTGGCTTGTGCATTCATGAATGTGATAACGACTTGTACTTATGTGAACAGTGACAGCTGCTGAGAGTTTTACCTGATAAGTGATAATGACTCAGTGCTATATTGTAACTGCACTTATTGTTTAATGTGATAACGAGCTGCATTTCATTACTTGAAAGTTATGCATGCTCAGACACAGGTGATAATTGCCGCACATAACTTGTTGAGTAGGCATTCATTATATTATCTTGTGCAGCTGTTATGTAACAGACTCATTATCCGTAAGGAGAAGACTTGAGTAATTCAGTAAAATAGCATAACACTTAGATGTCGCTGATACCTTTCTCCCACTTAAATTGCACACATCACTAACAAACTCAAGAACATTTCCCAAAATATATGGTAGCTCCATGCTGGGAGTAGTCAGCAAGTAATAACCTGTATCTCTCTCAGGCAACTACTGAGCATAATCAGAAATGCAATAAGCCAAGCCAAAATGTCAAACTTATTTGGCTGATCCATCTATGAATTAATCCAAATAGTAGTAATTCATGTTCTCAACTGGTTACAATAATAGAGGCAGCTGTACCCACCAGGAAGAAGTACAGAACTAACTCAAAAACAAAACGCTGGTGGAATCACAATCTATTGGCTGAACAGAAGGAAAATCATGGGAGAACTTAGGAGGTGCAGCACCCAGCAGGATAAAAGCACTCTCAAACAAACTCCTCGGAGGGCAAATAAAGTCTACTAAAGCCAAATTTGAGTTCATGTTCGGCCTCCCAGGCCAAGGATAATCACAAATGTACTTAACCAGGATTATACAACAATTGAAAAGTTCACAGAGGTGCCTCACTACAAGATTATCCAGGGATGCCTCCTAAATAGCCTGCAATATGACATATGAGGGTCACTGGTGTAACTATTCAACCATAACATCTGCACAGGCTTCCTCCCATAAGAATGGTAGACTGCAAAGGTTTTTGCTCTGCCCAAGGGTAGACCATCAATGGATCTTGGCAAGAACAAACTCATTACTATGACACTGATATGCAAAGCCATGGAAAAAAATCATCATAGAAATTATCACAGATGACACGGGAAACACACAGGAAACTTTCATACACTGGACCCAACCCAGTTTGTTTTTTTGAAAGGTAGGGCATGCTTAGAGAACTTGCTGGTCTCGTTTGAAAAGGTCAGTAAAGAAATGGATAAGAATAGAACAGTGCATACTGCCTATCTTGACTTAGCTGCAGCATTTGACACAATTCCTAATTTGATCAAAATATCTGGTCGAGCAATGCCAACATTCAGATGCAAAAATAACCCTGCTATGCTCGGTTTCAGCATTGTATCGGTTTGAGCACTGGCATCCAAAATCATTTTGAACACTCGTATGACCCATAAAACCCATGCAATATTGGAAACATTGACAATGCAACCCAACAGCTAAACAAAAATAAAACAGCCACTCTTGGTGGAATCACAATATCAATACGCTGTGTAACACAAGGAAGAAAATCATGTACAAAAGTAGGAGGGTGCAGCACCCAGCAAGATAAAAGCCGTCTAAAACTAAAACACATAGCTCCCTGATGCAGACAGTTCATACTTGCAACTAAGTCTTATCATATAGTTAGTATCTAAAACCCAAATACTTCAACACTTAACTATCCCATCACTTAAAATAACTGACCTGCCTCAACAAAAAAGTCTACGTATATGACTTAACAGATTCTGAAAAAATATCATTCAGAAAAAGATTACTATATGGGAGACAACTTTGCCTGCTGTATGACATGAGTGATGCAGCATGCAGGACAGGCTGAAATGCCAACCAAGTTGCAGATACACAGCAGCTTGTATACAACCCATGCAACAAGTCACAGAAGCACTGCGAAATTTCTGCACTTTGGGCCATTATGCAGGATTTAGTAAGATCCAAGGTTTTCAACCAGCCTCTATGTCTGCCTGGACAACAGCTCCTCCTCTGCTCTAATCTGTTTACAGAGGTACCTCACTGAAAGATTATCTAGGGATGCCTCAGACATTATAGGTCAATGATTTGCCTAAAATCCCATAAAAAGGGGCATTTCTGCTGGAAGGGGGGACTGTTAATGGGAGCATTGCCATAGGTACCAACACATCTTGTTACAGTTTTGAGGGAGGGCCCAAGTATGTTTTCACAAAGCGAGAGAAGATCACTATACAGCATTGAATAAACTACAAACTAAATAATCTTTTATGCTTATGCCACAGCCAGGCTAAATTTGTCACTAGGACCAAGGATGGAGAGTTCCACTGTTACTCTCTATCCCCAAATAACCAAATTTTAAGCATCACAATGCTTACAGCGACAGCATGCAGGTCTCTGCAACATCCCTGCAGGCACCTGGCCTGATTCTGTGTTTTATAAATTCACCTTCTCCCCACCAATAAGATCATCAAATTAAATTTATCAAGAAAGTGCTTAGACCGTACTACAGGGGGATCTTTTAGCATGGATGTTCCAAGACTATGAAATGCTCTCCCTATCAACACTTTTGTCAAGTGCTTTAGACACTGGTTACTTATGGCAACCAGGTAAACCTCCTCTGTGTACATCATGTTTCTAAATGGCTCCCCATACTCCACAAAGGATTTCAAGTCTGTCTTAGATGCTGTGGTAAACCCCCCCAATACAATCTTCCTTGGGAATTCATACTATTTGTAAGGAAGGGTAGCCTACTTATGACAGTCCTGATCGAGACGCTTCAAACAGTATAACAAATAATTACACTACTAATTACCCCTGCTCTCAGATATTGGTCATTTCTGCCTCGGGTTCATTTGACAGTTATCCATTACTCTCTACCAAGTGCCCTTCACATTTTCTCCCTCACCAAAGCACTAATATTACTGTCACGATTACTGTTGAAATGTAAATCACTCATTCATGCTCCAACTATTTGCTTAACAGCAGTGCTAATTTAGCATTTCTTTCTTATAAAAAGCTTGCTTACGTACTTAGGAAAAACGGGCTACGAAAAGCAGTTAAAATCCACGGCAAAAAAGACTGAACCAGAAAGTTAAATCCACAACACTTTCCACGTGATTTATCAATCACGTGGAAAGTGTTGTGGATTTAACGTTCTGGTTCAGTCTTTTTTGCAGTTGCTTACATACTTCACATTACATTTTTCATCTGTGGCTGTTAAGTTGTTAAAAAGCACAGAATCTACTCTGCTAAAGGACATCGGGGTTGTATGTCAACCCGATCACCAGTATAAACTAGCTTCACCCATAGCCCACATAAAATTTGTAGAACAGTGGTAGTATTCCAGGTTCCAGCATTCACCGTTACACTGTCCATCTATGTTACTGTAACTGGCACCCACAACTTATTTCATATCACAAAGGGCAATGCCAAGAGATGCTTGATCTCAAGGCACGTAACAAATATTTTCAGTAAAACATTGATTAAACTTGCGGCAATCTCAGAAAATAATGGACAGCCTGCGGACAGGAATTTGATCTTAGCCATAAAACAGTCTGTTAATATTATTTTAAGTTATTTGCATGTCTGTATTACATGTATCTCTCTCCAGCGAAACTGTGTATTAAAAAATGGACATGCAGAGAATTTAATGCAGAGACTCTCTGCATGCCACAAATAAATTCCACGGGAACCTTCTTCACCTGTAGCGCCAAGCATAGATCGATAAAAAGGCACAGTTTGGTGTTCACCTCTATGCTGTTTTGTCAGAGGTAACCATGACAATGGATGGGTATATAGCCTGTTACCGCTTCCTGTGTCAGTGGACAACGACATGCACGTCTCTAACCAGATTCCACTCCTCAATACAACTTGAAGAACATATATTTTTAAATGTGTTTAGCTATCATTTTCCTACTGTTTAAAAACCTTTGAACAGCAGATATATTTAGCTTTACAGACAGAGGAATAGTGTGGGTTACAATGGAAAGCTACACAGAGATGCGGAAAGCTCTAACCTTCTTGTTAGTTTTTTATATGCATTATTACAAAAATAAAATTGTCCACATGCTTAATTACTTAGTGCCTAAAGAAAACAATTAAACTGGTGTTATAATTACAAAGGAAAATTATATAACCTGCATTTTTCATCCGTAATAAACAGCTAGCATATCAGATATGCTTTATAACAATGAGTACATTGGAAAAAACGACTGCATTTTAGCGAGGACATGTGCTACAGAATACAGTTAAATTCTGTTTTGTTTGATTTATGATGACGATTCTATAAGGCATAAAACTACAAGCTTCATACCAGTATTTTCTGCAAAGGAAAGCAGGCCACAGCAGCTGAATTATAAAGCCATGAAAATTTTAAACAGACAGCACAGCTGCAAGTAGAACTTCTGTAGAAGTCCGTTCAGATAAAAAAAAAAATCAGTCCTCATAAAGCAAGAAAACCATGTAAGCTGTAGCAGGGCAACATGTTACCTTATCTTACCTTATGCATCAGAGATTAAATGGTCTGTAGAAGAGACTTGCAGTTTTTCTGAAATGCACATAGATCTCTGGTGCAGGTCTTTCTTCCCATAACTGCAGCAAATCTCCCCGGGTTCGTTAAGTGATTAGCAGGATAACTAGAGGGATCCAGCAGTAATTTCTACAAAAGCAAGATAAAGAAAGGGAACTTTTACTGCTAGAACCCCTATTTATTGGGACAGAACAAAGGATTTTAGATCAGGGGGTGGAGGAGTTAAGTAGACTGTGACTGGACACAATGGCTTGCTTGCATAGAAAATCGGCTTGCTATGAGAAGAAAGTACAGAGTGACTTGCAAGCCGGTTTTCTCTGAAAACTAATATAACCACCACGTAACTGTATGCTGAAAATTAAGCTGACAATGTAACTGAGAGAGTTCAGTTACTTTTTCAACTTAATTTTCAACAATGGAGTTACTATCTGACTACAAAGTTAACTGCGCTGGGAGAAGGCACTTGGGGTTAACAGATTGGAATTCCAATCTTCTCATGGCGCACTCGGTGTTAAGCACAGAGGCGCCATGAGAAGGTAATTGGGGTTAATGAGTTAATGCCTGGATACCTCTCGGCTTGTAAGTTGACAATCCAGAACAATTCCCGATTTTCTGTGTAGTTCTAGATGTCACCACCCCGAGCACTAGGTGCAATAGTTTCTATAACCCTGAAACCAAAAATATGTTCCCTCCCTTGGAAGAACAAATATATATTACGCTCTGAATTTGCCTCTTGTGTTAAGTTCTAACAAGAGGTTTGTGGACAATCTCTTTTTATTTGGACAGGCAGTGAAACACGATTGCTGGATTTTATTGAGTACATTAATGAGACTGTTCCATTTCTGAAATTCACTTAAATATTCTAGGAGAGAGATGGATTTTTTAGATGTACGTCTTCTTGTTGATGACTGTTTTAGGCTCACAACTACTGTGTTCAAAAAGGAATGTAGAAGGAATACCATGCTACATAGGAACAGCATGCATCCTGGACACATCTTTAGGAATGTGCTCAAGGGACAAGGCATGCGTGTGTCACGGCTGAACAATAAGGATGATGTGTTCCAATGGCAATATTAAGCAGCTGAAAGGGGAATTTTGCAATAGAGGTTATAGAGAAAGAGAGGCAGATAAGGCATTATGGGAAAGCAATATATGTAGAAGGAATAGAGCTCGTCCTTTGTACTCTGAGAAAGCGACACAGGCGATCCAGGAGACGAGTCAGACAACAGAGCTTTTACCTTCAAAGAGAGATGTACTGTATTGTTTCACTATACTAGTGACATCAATAGTGTTTTACACATTAGAGAGAATAATTGGTCCATTTTACATTTAGATGAAGGATTAAGAGGGGTCGTAGGAGAGAAACCTAGATTTGTTTTTAAAAATAAATAATCACTTAAAAGACAGTTGTGCTATACAGATGAACAACTCTGATAGAAGTGAAAGTAATGTAGTAGGTACCTTTATTTTACATTTATTTTACATTTGTTAACCGGGCTAGTCTAACTGGATACATGTCCATTTTCAGTAGAGGCCCGAGGAGTTAAGCTCCAAGTTAGGACAATAAAATTAATACAATACAGTATAAGGATACATGAGCAAATATTAAAGTATTAACAGTATGCGTAAACACGTTATTACAGTAAAATGTACAGTGCACGATACAAGTGTAAGCTCAAAGTTAGGACAATAAAATTAATACAATACAGTATAAGGATACATGAGCAAATATTAAAGTATTAACAGTATGCGTAAACAGGTTATCACAGTAAAATGTACAGTGCACGATACAAGAATAAATAAAGGGATGTAAAATACAATCAGAGTAGTCAAGAGAAATAAGCAACATGGTTTAAAAAGAAAAATAGAGTTGCTTAATGAGTAGATGGGTTAGACAGAGTAGAGTATATAGAGACACTTTGACTAGTCAGGTTTAGAGCTTTGACATAACCAGTGTGTTTTCAGGAACACTTTCAATTTGTTTTTGAAAGAGGATAATGAGGAAAGTATGGAGAGTTCGTCTGGAAGGAGGTTCCAGGCTTTCCCAACTATATTAGAGAAAAGGGAGTCGCCAGCTTTGTTATATGTTTAGTGGTATGTACTAGAAGTTTCTGAGAAGACCATAAGGATTCTAGGTTTTATAGGGGGTGATTAGTATCGAGAGAATAGGTGTTTTAGAAGGTTTGTAAAGAGTGTTATGGGCTATAGTTAGCTGATGGAATTTAATTAGATTTTGAAGTTCAAGCCAAACTAGCTGTTTTAAATTAAGGCAGTGATGGGTTCTAAAAGGATTACCAGTTGCAAATCTAGCTATATTGTTGTAGGACATTTCCAATTTGTTGAGATTATTTTTTGAAAGGTTAGTAAAAACAGGTGACGCATAAAGTAGAGAAGAGATTAGATGAGTGTGTGCTATTGTGGTTCGAGCTGAAGGTAGGAGAAAGGATTTTATCCTATAGAGAGAGCCTAGCTTTTTATTGACTGTTTTTATAGTATTGTTAATATGGATGTCAAAGTTCAGATTATTGTCAATGGTGACTCCAAATAGTTTTGTGGATGGGTCTGGAGATATAATGGTATTATTGATAGAGTTTATTGAGAAATCCAGTGGAGGGGATTTCTTGGTAGGAGAGAAGAGGAGGAGTTTAGTGTCCTGTAACTTTTGTAAGTTCACAGATACCTGCACCAATTTTTCCATCTCTCCACAGGTATTGAATATGGATTCAAAGCCTATGCTAATTGCAGGAGTAGGAATTTGGTCTACTTAGCTAGCTGCAGGACTTGCAGCTGTTTTTATGCAGGGAAAACAAACAGATCGCTCAAGGAACGTTAAGAGGGAGCATCAGTATTGTATTAACAGATCAGATACACATAATGCTTTAGCGAAACATTGTGTACAGTTAGGGAGGGAACATATTTTTGGTTACAGGGTTGTAGAAACTATTACACCTAGTGCTCGGGGTGGTGACATCAAGAACTACACAGAAAATCAGGAATTGTTCTGGACTGTCAACTTACAAGGTGAGAGGTATCCAGGCATTAATGGGCGTACCTCTATCAAGCCTGTTTTAAAGGATACATGTCTCTTTAAATGAATGTACTGTATTTAATTGGTTGATATTTTTGATAGGCTGTTTTGCATTAATTGTGTGATGATGCCTGTATAATTTACAAAGTTATGTTCTTACCATAACATTCCATGTGATTTGTTCATCTCGCCTTTGTTCTTTACACATGGGGGTTCATAGCCGATCCATCGGCTCAGAGTCGGCCACTTTCCAAGCTCAAGATCTCTGAGTAGCTCGAGGCACAGTCCCTATCCCATGATGCTCTCCTACCAACCGCAGATCTAGTTTGCTGAACCAGCAAGAACAAAACACACTAAGCAACAAAAATACAACATGTATATAGTACATAACTATTTTCAATAGCTAAACAATAATCTGGCTGGAAAGAAAGACACTAGCAAGACCACCAGTCATACCCATTCTTCCAGTACCTGGAGGGGGAAGGTGGGAGGGAGTGTAAGAACAAAGGCGAGATGAACAACTCACATGGAACGTTATGGTAAGAACATAACTTCTTTATATGAAGTTGTTCAATCTCACCGTTTGTTCTTTACACGTGGGTAGCGTCCCAAGCACCCTAATCCTGGGCGGCTCATGGGAGTACATTCCTGAGAAAGGTGGAACCAAAGGAAGCCCTGTCCCTGGAGGCCCTGTTCACTTTGTAATGAGTAATAAACGTACGAGGTTTGGACCAAGTAGCAGCTGCACAAATGGTGTCCAAAGGTAAACGGGCTGTGTGGGCTAGAGACGTAGAAACAGCCCTGGTAGAATGAGCCATCACTTCACGTTCTAAAGGTTGTTTAGCTGAAGAATATACAAATTTTATACAATCAGAAATCCATTTGGACAATGTAACTTTGGATACCAAAAAACCTTTCTTATTGTCTGCATAGGAAACAAATAGTTGATCAGATTTCCTAAATTCTTTTGTTCTGTCTAAATAAAACCTCAGTTGTCTGTGAACATCAAGCTTATGCAACATGTACTCCAATCTATTAGCATATTTGAAAAAAACTAGGAAGGTCAATAGACTGGTTCAAGTTTGCCTCGGAGAAGACCTTGGGGAGAAAGGTTGGATTTGTTCTTAAAGACACTCTGTCGGGTTAAAAGACCAGATATGGAGGCTTGATAGAAAGTGCTTGTAGTTCCGAAACTCTATGCGCCGAAGTAATAGCCACCAGGAAAATTGTCTTCCAAGAAAGGAACTTCAAAGGACAAGATGATGCAGGCTCAAAAGGGGGACGCATGAGTTGAGATGGTACCAAATTTAGTTTCCAGGGAGTAACAGGATGTCTGATAGGTGGCCTAAGGTGATGAGTTCCTTTCAAAACGGCTTTACATAATCTGTGGGACATAATGTTAGAACCACTGCATCCCACATGGAAGTTAGATATGGCAGCCAATTGAACCCTTATCGTAGAAGCTGCCACACCATTGTAGAAGAGCGAAGTCAAGAATTCCAGAATACTATGAATAGGGGCGACATAGGGATAACTATCATGCTGAGAAGCCCAATCAACACATCATTTCCATTTGCTGTTATACAGTTTCCTGGTGGAGACTTTATGAGAGGAAACTAGAATATGTTGAACCACGGGAGACAATTCATGTGACCTGGCTAGGTTGGGAAGTGGAGCAGCCAAGCTGTCAGTTTGAGGGAGACAAGAGAGGGATGAAGAACTCCCGACAAATGAGTCAGAAGGCCTGGCACTGGGGTCCAAAACCCAAGGTTCTTCCACTTGGTACTGCTGTAGAAGGGGAACCATATCTGCAGAGGCCAAAACAGGGCTATCAGAATAACAGTCCTTCCCAAGCTTTTGGCTTTCTGTAAGAATCTGGGGATCAGCGGGATTGGAGGAAAGGCATAAAGGAGACCCGAGGGCCAACCATATATGAGTGAGTCCCTTGGGTTGCCCCCTGGTTGAGGGTACAGGGCAAAGTAGCTTCTGCATTTGGCATTCATCGGGGATGCAAAAAGGTCGCAGCAAGGCTTTCTGCCACTTGTTCTTTGAGGGAAAACTCATGAGGCAACAGAATGGCTCTGCTCAGTTTGTCCACTATCACGTTGGATGACCCGGGTATGTGCGTTATCAGAAAGTGCCCGGTGGATACAGCCCACTGCCAAATTCTCAGGGCCTCTTGGCATAAGGGGTAACACTTGGTTCACCCTTGCTTGCTGATATATCAGACTACTGACATGTTGTCTGTCTGTATTGCAATCGTCTCTCGAAGTACAAAGTCGTGAAAGTGTTGCAACGCTAGAAACACCACTCTCAACTCTAGGACACTGATGTGCAAATGAGATTCCATGTCTGACCAAGTGCCTTCGACAGTTCTTCCCTGAAACAGCACCCCCCCACCCTATCAGGGAAGCATCCGTGGTCACTATGGCTGTGGGAGGGGGAAGTACAAATGGGCGACCTACAGTAACTTGGTGGCTGCTCAACCACCAAAAAAGGTCCTTTTTGCAAGCATCTGTCAGAAGAATCTTGTGTGACATTGGAAGCTGTTGATAAGACTACTGTATGAACAGTAACCACTGGAGTATCCTCATGTGCATTCGTCCCACAGGAACCGCTATGAGTGTCGCTGCCATGGTGCCTAACAGCTTCAGAACCTGGAATGCAGAAACTTTCCTTTCAGTTAACAAATGGGACACTTGACTTCGTAAAGATATTACTCTTTCTTGAGGCAATCTGACCAGGTTGGTGGTGGTGTCTAGATCTGCTCCTATAAAGGAAATATGCTTTAACGGCAATAAAGCAGATTTTTCGAAATTTAAGGTTATGCCCAATTTGGAACGCAGGTTGATAGTCTAATCTCTGGCACGAATCAGCTGATGCCTGGTGGTGGCGGTGAGAAGCCAGTCGTCCAGATATGGAAACACCCAGAATCCTAAACGTCTCAGGTGAGCCGTGACCACTGCCATACATTTGGTAAACACTCTGGGGGCTGTGGTGAGACCAAAGGGCAGAGCTCGGAATTGGTAGTGACTGGCCCCCAGCTGGAAACTTAAGTGATCTCTGGATGGCCTGGCCATTTTGATGTGGTAGTAAGCATCCTTGAGATCTATAGAGCACATCCAATCGCCCGTTTCGTGAAACGGAAGTATCGATTGAAGCGTGACCATCCTGAACTTTTCCTTTTTGACAAAGATGTTTAGTTTGCTGAGGTCTAAGATGGGCCTCCAGTCCCCTGTTTTCTTTGGAACTAAAAAGAACCTGAAGTAAGTTCCGGATCCTATCTGGTCTGCCGGGACTGGCTGGATGACTCTTTCTAGCTGCCTTTGAATTTCTATGGCTGCTAGATTCCGCAGACTGGGTGGAAAGTCTGGGATTCTTGTACGAATGGAAGGGGATTCTGAAAAGGGAAAGATGTAACCTCTGGTAACTATGCTTTTTACCCAAGAATCTGATGTAATGCCTAGCCAGGCGTCTGGGTATAAAGCTAAGCAACCCCCGACTGCCTCCAGAGAAGGACAGTCGAGCCTCCTCTCAGGAGCGCTGATACGGCTTGCCAAGGAACTGCTCCATGTCACCCTGGTTCTGCGGACCCCTTCTGCTGCCTGGGTGGTGTCTACCATTATATACCCCTCCTCTGCCCCTTGAGGGGGGTTCACTACGTGTGTTCTGGAAAGCTCCTTGGGACTTTCGGAACCACATTTTTCCATCTTTCTGCCCTTTGGAGTATGGTTTAGTGGGGGTGGAAAAACAGACTCTTACGGCAGATAGAGTCTTTCCTTCCTGCTCACACCTATTGAGTGTCTCCTTGACTTTAGGCCCAAACAAGGAAAAGCCATAGAATGGGGGTATTAACAAAGGAAGACTTGAAGGCTTCCGCAAAGGAGTATAAGCATATCCAGGATCGTCTCCGCAGAGCTATCGCTGAACCTGCTGCCCCGCTCGATCCATCAGCTGCATAAGAAATGAGCCGCATGGACGAGTTCACAATCGAATTAAGGGTGTTAAGCTGTGCCGTCACTTTCTCAGAAACAGCATCATCTGTTTTGCCCTGTAGACTATCTCCAAGCTCTTTGAGGAGATCTCGTTGAAGACAGGTAAAGTGGGTTAAAGAGTTAAGCGATCTCATTGCAAATGTCGCAGAGCTGAAGATGCGTTTCCCATATCTGTCCATCATCCTAGAGTCTTTATTAGGAGGATGAACAGAAGAAGATGTTTCCAACATCTCTTTCTTGGTGGCCGCCACCACCACCATGGCATCAACGGAGACTCCCTTCATAAAAAAAGACCTGTCTTGAGTAGAGGTGATAAATTTGTTGGGCCTCCGAGGGACCGGTTCCATGGAATCAGGAGACTCCCACGCCCTTCGAGCGACCAAGTCCATTAATTCGTCAAAGGGCGGAGTAACCCAGGAGGTGGAAGGTTGAGACCCAAAGGCCTTCAGCAGCACAGACTTATCCTCAGTAGGGGTAAGGGACTGCCAGTCACCCCTCTGCCTTAATATTTCCAGGATGTCTGCAAATGAGACAGCCTCAGAGGACCGTGGGGACCCTTCTGATTCCTCTAAGTCTGTGTCTGATGTTAAGGATTCCTGTGGGGAATCCAAATGCCTCCTCTTGCACACTCGCTTTCTAGGGACTTCATCAGTGGGGGCGTCTGGTGAAGTCTCCATCAAGCAGGCGTCACCCAATGGGGTTACCTGAGGCTCTGGGTCTTGACGTTTGGTAGGAACCTGTGGTGTAGGGACAGAACGTGGCCCTTTAGGGGAGGAAGAGGAAAGATCCGAAGAGGTAAGGGTCTTTGCAGATATGACCCTCCTCATGGCATCGAAGACACCAATTTCCCGACCCAAGGAGTCCGCCGGTTTCGAAGAAGATGGCAACTTCCCAGGGGCTGAAACCACGGGCTCCGAACTAGAGGACGGAGCTGAGCTTATCTGCGCCGAAGCCCTGAGAGGGAGAGTAGGAACTGAAGTGTCGGTTCAACTCTCTGCCCTGGAACCAGCGAGAGAGTGATGGCTCCAAGAGACTTCAATCGGAACCGAGGAGGTCAAGGTCGACTGAGCTGAGGGCACTGGAACAGGCCTCGGCTCCAATGGTTCCACAACTATCAGATAATCTCTTTCTGGCTCCAAAGGCTCGACTGGCCTCGGAGGAGGAGCAGAAATTGTGGCGGGGGGGGGGGGTCGTAGGCTTCGAAGTCAGTTGGGACAAAGCCGAAAGCAATTTGGCCAGGGCCGGGTTCTCCAAAAGCCTCTGCACCACGCAGCCCACATTGATGTTGGAAAGGGTACCGGAAGAACAGATCGAAGGAGCTGAAGAAGCCACCATCCTAAGGATCGGGGACTTTAAAACTTACAACACCGGCTCCAACACTGTGATTTGGCTCCGAGGTAAGAGTTCAGTGCACAGCTCCGAAGGCTGAGGAGCCGGCGACCAAGTCTTCCAGAGGTGCTCGGAGCAGAGGACCTGTGCTCCGATGACACCTTAGAAGACTTCGACCCCTTGAGGACTTGGAGGTCTGGTCAGTCTTGTCTAGTGCTTCTTGAAAGTCTGGCTTCAACAGCCCTCTATCCACTAATTTCCTTTCTTTCTAACAAAACGCTGCCACTGAAGGAATGGCAGATAGAGCAATCCTCTTGCAAATGTAGTGGACCCAAGCAGTACACACAAGAAACGTGGTTATTAGTGATGGACATCTTCTGGCCACAGTCACACCTCTTAAATCCTGATTTTTGTTTCTCAGACATGATACCAAAGAAAACAAATATCAGATCCCTGATAAACAGTAATGTCAATAATCTGCTAAGAACTCCTAGAAAGTTCAGATCCCTGCACTGCAAATTGACTACAAGTATTATTTTAAAAGGTCTCATCACAAAAACGTTCAGATAAAACAAATCTAATAGCACCTACAAGTTATGAACAAGGAGGGGATAGGGAATTAAAAAAATTTGACAGAGCACTGTCAAGTAAAACACAACTAAATAAAGGCCAAAGGCCTAGGAGCAACCGTTCCGATTTAGAAAGACAAAAAATATTATACAGTTAACTCACTGAAACAACAAATATGAGTAATATTAAAAGTATCACATATATCAGATCCCTGATAGCTAAATAACTAAATATATTCTTCTAAGAAGAAATAAAGGTTACTGGCCCGAGCTTCCTCCAAAGGTCGTGCGATCCGTTGCAGCGGCAAACTAGATCTGGGGTTGGTAGGAGAGCATCATGGGATAGGGACTGTGCCTCGAGCTACTCAAAGATCTTGAGCTTGGAAAGCAGCAGACTCGCACCCCTACGTGTAAAGAACAAATGGCGAGATTGAACAACTTCACATTACTGTTTTTTTAGTAGATTTTATGGTTTGAAGAAGCACAATCAGTTGTGTGAAAGCGCTTACCTTTATGCATTAGTCTTCTGTCAGTTTTATGATATTGGCCATGTTTCAGTGTTTTTCTTTTATTATTTGGATAACCTCACAAAGCTTAAGGAGGGCATCATGGAAGATAAGCAAATCACCCCAAGGGCATACAAGTGTTCCAGAGTATTGGCTTCTGAATGCAGAATGGCCCTTTACTTTTTTTTACAGGTCTTTATTAAAGCATCCAAGCCACTATAGCCCAACACCATTATTTATTGATATGACATATTATGCCCACTTCTGGGCTAGTCAGTAAATCACAGGATAAGATCAAGGCAAGGATCGTAGGCGGGCATAAGACTTTTCAGACATTACAAAGAACTCAACATGTGTACTTTCATTGCTTTGCAAACTGCATAATTTCTTCTCAAAGCTAAAAAAAAACAGTAAATATTCTGTGAAGTACAACATTTGATAAAAAAACACAAAGAAAATTACAGGATGAGGAAAGCAACTTTACCCAAGTTGGTGTGTATCATAGTCTTGTATAGCAATAAGTCAACAAGAGAATGCAGAGAAAAGAATTTGCCAACAGGGATGACTGCAAGTAGGAGTACAGAAATTAGGCAAGATGGGATGGAATTTACCAGAGAAAACTGGCAAAGGAACCAAGGTATAAGGAGCAAATAACTAGAGAGGGAAAGATAAAAGAATGGGGCTGGGGCCAAGCAGAAGTCTGGAACGCAGGTTAATGACTGCATTCCCTACCAGTGACTGATACAGCACAAGCAAACAGAAATGGATAAGGGAGTTCTAAGTGAAACACCAGCTCTGGGGCAGTTTTTAGTATAGTCTAAAACAGAAGCTGCTGTTACATAAAGTATTGCATTTTAACTAAAAAAAAAATCAATAAAACGTGGTTAGAAAAGATTGGGGAAAAAAAGAGACTGGAAAAGCAATTTACAAAGGAACAATGGAAGGTCGTATGCATGTCTCCTAAGTACGCAACACAGTTTAGAAGGTTTAGGATTGAGGTATCTGCATAGACATTTTTGTACCCCAGACAGACTTCAAATCATTTTTCCCAAGGCAGACAGCAAATGCTGGAGGTGTGATGGGGAACAGTGAGGTAAATGAGGACATGTTTTTTTATGACTGCAATGAATTGGCAAATTTTAAAACTTCCTTACAGAGTGCTCTATCAGAAATATTCGGGGAGCAAATGGCTACAACTAAGGAAATTATTCTTTTGAGTTTGGATACATAATCTGATTTGCCTAGACCTATTAAGACCTTAAGTTTAATACCACTGACTGCAAAAATAGCAATTACTAGAACACGGAAATCAACATCTAACCTAACTGTAACAAAAGTATTGAATATTGTTAAAGAAATAAAAGAACTGGAAGCGGGATCTTTCGAAAAGAGAAAGAGTGAATTACATAGAAATAAATGGAATTTCAGGAAATGATATATGCTGAATAATGTTCAGGAGGAGGGCGAGCAAGGGTAAGGGAAGCAGGAATTGTGCAATTTATGAAATGTGGGAATGAGTGATAGTTGATATAAAGAAAGTATAAATAAACAAACCATATACGTAATGCATAATGCATGAAACTGTTAATACAGCTTGTTTTCTATTAATGTCTGTGTGCTTATGTCTTAAATGATTATTTAATGGATTGTTTATTTTTCTTTAGCTGGGCAAACTCCAATGAGTAAAGCCATTCTACAGGGGATATCTGGAAGCCCTTCACCTGTGACACAATGTGGAGACCGTAAGAACAAGACCGAAAACCACACGTCTGCTAACCAGCAACAATTATGACACTGTTTATTTGATTTCACACAGCAGTAGAAAAGTCCTTCAAACCCTATCTATAAAGATCTTTATAGAAAGGGGCAATCAAATGTCAGAGAAAATGGCATATACTCTAGTTACTTATTTATTTTTATGTAACACTTCTTAACTGGAAATGACTAATATGGCAGAGCCTATTTTCAACAGAGGCCCAAGAAAAAAGTTAAAGAAGAAACAGTGAAGCGACTGCATTCAGGATAGGGATTAAAACAAAAAAATGCATATGATATATAACACACAGCTGTAGGTTGATAGCGTTTTGTGTGATACAATAAGGATGTATGTATGCATTGTTAAAAGTTAGTGCACCCGATAAATACCACTTTATCTCAGTTCTTTGCACAGCAAAAACTATAACCACAGTAAAAAATATAAAGTCAGTGATTACATCAGTACAACAAAGTAGAGAATGGTTGATGCTTAGCTAGAATAAGGCTATATATTTTGAAAATAAATTGTTACAGGTACCAATAATTAACAGTTTTAGCGAAGACCATGAAAACTACTAAATAAAAAGAAGTGGACATCTATCGTCACTACCTAACTAGCATTTAGGTACAAATACCTGGACAACATTGCAGTAGCTTTTATCAAATACTCATACCTGACAAAGTTGGTGAGAAACAGTCAGGATAACATTTAACGTTTGAAAAAGAAAAAAGAAGCATATGATCAGAGGGTATATTTCAATGCTGCATAGGAAAAATGAAGTGCATACATACTTTAAAGTGCTGCAACAAAACCAAATATATATTTCAAAAATATATTCAAAAGATCTCCCTTTTGGGGTCTTGAAGGCATTTAATGATGGTTAATTATAGCAGTTAGAACATTTCCATCTTGGTGTATTTTCCCCCTTAAGAAGAGCCTTGTTATAATTTTAAGCCTACCTGGGTAAAAATGAACTCATGAACAGAATGGCTAGTGAGCTTTTCTCAGCTTCATATTTTCTCAGTTGTGCACAGTCATTCGCACGCTCAACAGGGAAATGGACAGAAAGGAAGAAGTATCCCAGCCCTTCACATAGTTTCTGCAGTTTTGGAGCATAGTTCTGAAGATAATTAAAAATAATGGTATTACATTAAATCAAGACAGAGCAAAGCACACATGCAGGCAAGTCTGCACTCTTATTTTTCAGTACAACAACCATTAGTTTGTTGATCACTAGATGTCAAATACATATTCATTCAACAAAAATGATTATGTCTGTTCATCAGAGTAGCTTCAGCATTTAACCTGTTCAACAGAAAACAATATACAATACATGCAGCAGCAGCACAAGGTATCCTGCAATAGTAAGGGGTAATGAGGACCTATTTTATCCCTGAGGAAACTGCAGTATTTGAAGGGGATGATAGGTTGGAAAGAAAGATTATGACTTGCAATACCGTTAAAGTAAGACTGCGGGGAAAGAAAAAAATGGGAAGTGAGAGTTGAATAATACAAAGGATTGCTGGAGAGTAGGAAAATATAAGAGAACCAAGGTCCTGGCAGTGAAGGTAGAATAAAAAAGCACATGCGTTGAAGTGTTCTAATGAGTAATTGTAGGAGCTCACAAAGAAAAATGAACTATATGCACTGGCTGCAGCAGTAGATGCTCACATGGCAAGTAAAACTGTGATCTGCTGGGCAGCAGTAAAGACTGAAATATGAAAATCCCTGGTTACAAAATATTTAGAAAGGATGAAAGAAGAATGGAAGGAGGAGCAGAAGCAATACATGTGATGGAAGGAGCAAAAAGTACAGTTTTGTACCTACCATAAATGTAGATGTCCGATAGGTATGCATCTGCAGTCATAACATATGGGTTTGTCCTGCCTCAGGCAGCCCTTCGGTCGGCCGGATTCCAAAGTCTGGGTCTGGCCTCGGCTGATGTCGCACTTCACCCGACGTCATAGCTCCTGGGGTATAAAGGCATCAGCCGACGCCATTTTCCTCAGTGTTTCTTGCCCCAGATGCCAGGTGCCCTCAAGGAAGGCTAAATTTGTATAAAAGTAGCAAATTCCAAACAGTAGAAAACAAAAAGTATATATACATATATACATACAAACAAATACACCATAATAGATTCCCCCAGCTAGCTAAGAGAGGGGTAAGTACCCTAGGAATACCACAGAGGGGAAGGAGGGTGGGTAATCCTGACTGCAGATGCATACCTATCGGACATCTACATTTATGGTAGGTACAAAACTGTACTATGTCCTTCAAGGATGCATCTGCAGTCATAACATATGGGTAGAATACCATAGCCAAACTGGGGGAGGAGGCACTAAGATAATGATTAGTTAAGATCCCTTGTAAAACAGCAGTTGCAAAACCTGCTCGGGATCTGGAGTATAAAGGAAGATTGTAATGCTTGGCAAATGTATGCACGGAGCTCCAAGTAGCAGCTTCTAAAATGTCTTTGGTAGCCACTCCTCGTAGGAAAGCTGTAGTGGTGGCTGTAGCTCTTGTGGAGTGAGGCCTGATATTTTCAGGAGTTGTCTTTCCATGAAATGAGTAGCAGAATCGAATGCAATTTCCTATCCATTTTGAGATTGTCTGTTTTGAAATTGCTTTCCCTTGCACTCCTGCTGCATATGCTACCAGAAGCTGGTCAGTTTTTCTGCTGGCCTTAGTTCTGTCTAGATAGTAGCGCAGTTGTCTGTGTACATCCAAGGTGTGTAGTAGTTTTTTCCCCCTGTTCTGTGGGTTGGGGAAGAATGTAGGTAAATGAATAGCTTGGTTCAAGGATACCCTGGATACCACCTTTGGCATAAAAGTAGGATTGGTTCTCAGAGACACTCTATCCTGGTGAAAGATGAGAAAAGGCTGCACTGCCATTAATGCCTGTAACTCGGATATCCTTCTTGCTGAAGTGATTGCTAGCAGGAAGGCAGTTTTCCAAGATAAGAACTGTAAGTCTGCTGTTGCTGCTGGTTCAAAGGGAGGAAGTGTTAATTTTTCTAGCACAAAATTGAGATCCCATGCAGGTAGAGGTGGTTTCCTTGGAGGTTTTACATTTTTGATCCCTCTCAAAATTGTCTGAGGAGAGGATGAGAGAAGACAGGAGGATCCATGTTGTACTCTGCTGAAATTGCTGATGCATGAATCTTAATGGAAGAGTAGGACAGGCCATTGTGGAACAGTTCTGCTAAGTATTCTAGGATGTGTGCTAGGTTTGCCAGTGTGACATTTGTTCCCTTTGCTGCACTCCAAATGAGGAATCTCTTCCATTTGGCTGAACATGTTTTCCTTGTGGAGGGTCTGCGAGCCTCCAGGATAATGTCCTTAACCCTCCGAGATAAAACAGGTTGGTTTTGTGTTATGCAATTTTCCAAGCAGTTAGCTGCAGCGTTTTTAAGTTTGGATGCAGGGTCCTGTAGTTGTTCTGCGTTAGAAGTAAAGGACATAGAGGTAGAGGCCATGAGTTCATCCGAGACATGCTTCTCAGTAGCGGGTACCAATGTTGCCTTGGCCAGTCTGGAGCTATCAGAATTACCTTTGGCTGTTCCTCTCTGATCTTCAATAGTACTTTGTACATCAATGGGAGAGGTGGAAAGGCATATACCGTCAGGGCCTTCCAGCTGAAAGAAAGGGAGTCCACCTTCCTGGCTAATGGGTGGTATTACTCTTGAGCAGAATTTCTTCAGTTGGTGGTTGAGTGGGGAGGCGAACAGGTCTATTTCTGGCATTCCCCATTTCTTTGTTATGGTTTTGAAGATGTCTGGATGCAGCATCCATTCGTGAGCATCTGTGGTAGTTCTGCTTAAGCTGTCTGCTAGTGAATTCTCTTTTCCTGGTACAAATCTGGCCTGCAGTTTGATGTTGAGATTCAGGCCTAAGTTCCAAAGGTCCATTGCCATCCGGCATAGGGGGTATGAATGTGTGCCTCCCTGTTTGTTGATGTACCACATGACTGTGGTATTGTCCGTCCTTATCAGCAGGTGTCCTTGCTGGAGGAATGAACTGAATGCCTCGATTACATGCTTCACTGCCAGCATCTCCTTTAGATTTATGTGTAGATTCAGCTGGTCTTGGGACCATAGGCCTTGGATACACTTGTCTTCCATGTGAGCCCCCCAGCCTAGGTCTGAGGCGTCCATGGTAATGGTCTGCCTTGGATGTGGTTTGTGGAAAGGCAATCCTCTGTTTATCTGGCAGGCCTGAGCCCACCACAGGAATTCGTTGTGCAGGCATGGAATGATTGGAATCAGGGCTTCTAGACTGTGCTTGTGTTGAGACCATACATTCCTCAGGTGCCATTGCAGTTTTCTCATGTGCAGCCTGGCATGCGGGATCAAGATTATGCAGGATGCCATGTAACCCAGGGCCTGCAGGACTTTCCTTGCAGTAAGCGGAGTTTGTTTTGTTAATGCCATGAAATAGACTGGTAGTTGCTTTTGTTTTTCCTCTGTGAGAAAAGCCATCTGAGCTATTGTGTCCAGTTCTGCACCCAAAAATGTTATCCTTTGGGATGGCACTAGTCTTGACTTTTGTATGTTGACTGTGTATCCCAAGGCTTGCAGCAGTTGTATGACATAGGCCAAATCCTTTATTATTTTTGTCTTGTTGTCCGCTTGTATTAGGCAGTCGTCCAGGTATGGGTTGATTTGAATTCCCTGAAGCTTGCAATGAGCAATTACTGATGCCAGGCATTTCGTGAATACTCTGGGTGCAGTAGATAAGCCAAAGGGCAATGCTGAGAATTGATAATGCTCTGATCCTGCAAGAAATCTGAGGTGTCTTCTGCAATCTGGTCATATAGGGACGTGCAGGTATGCCTCCTTGAGATCTAGAGTCACCAGCCAAGACTCCTTGCCCAACATGGGAAGAAGTTGCTGTAGGGTCAGCATTTTGAATTTTGGAACAATGAGATATGTGTTCAGTGCGGACAAGTCGAGAATAGGCCTCCATTGATTTTCTTTTCTTGGTACAAGGAATAGTCTGGAGTAAAATCCTTGGCCTTGTTCCATAGATGGTACCTTTTCTATTGCTCTCATCCTTAGTAAGCTGATGATTTGTTTTAGAGCCTCTGATTTCTGGCTTGGTGGAAGGTTTGGCATTCCTCTCTTTTTTGGTAGAGTGTGGAAGTGAAACCTGTAGCCCTTGTCTATTGTTTGCAAAGTCCATTTGTCTCCTGTAATACAATGCCAGTTTTTTGAAAATAAAGCTAGCTTTCCGCCCAGGGTGCTTCCAGTTGTTCCCTGGTAGGCGGAATCAGAGTCAAGTCATTGTGTCTGTCCTGTGGAAGTAGTTGCAGTCGCAGCTGTGGCGGCACTTCTCTGGTTGGCAGGTTGCCACTGACGACCCCTGTAGGCACCCCTAGATTGACCTCTGCCTCTTGGGCGCCTATTTCTGCCTCTCTGTGCTCTAGAGGTGCCTGGAAAGGACCAATTCTTTGAAGGCCAATTGCTGCTGAACCTCGGAGGTTGGACCTGCAGGAAATCCTTGACTGTTTGGACAGATTTTGCTTTTTCTTCCACTTTCTTTAGAACCTCCTGTGCAGGGGAGCCAAATAAACTGTGTTTCTCCATAGGGGCATCTAAAAGCTTTGACTTAACATGGTCTGGCAAGGATTGTTCTTTTAGCCAGGCATGCCTTCGAATCGCTGCTCCAGTCATAGCTGATCTAAATGAAGCCTCCAGTGCATCATAGCCACATTTCAAGAAATTATTACTGACCTGCTGAGAGTTGTGTACCAAATCCTGAAGGGACGTACGGTCTAAAGGTTCAGGAGAGGCCAGTTTTTTATTCAGCTGATCTAACAAAAATTCCTGGTACTGTATCATGTGAAATTGACAGTTTAAAACCCTGGCAGAAAGAGTAGCAGATGTATAAACCTTTTTACCCCATCTCTCTAATGCTCTACATTCTCTTTCAGAGGGTAGGGGGTTTTTGGCAGAGGCAGCTGCAACACCCTTAGGGCCCTGAGAAATGGTTTCTGGGTCTGCAGCATGGGCCTTATACAAGTGGAAGTGAGAATCCGGGACCCTGTAGTATCTGTCAGGTTTGGCAGGGGCCGGGGGAAGAGAATCAGGGGCAGTACTGGCATCACTGTATGCATCATCAACAACTGATAGTACAGGTGGTATGGCTAAAGGCCTATGCTGTGGTAAGTGTAAGAAAGTCCTTAGCCTTTTCCTAGAATCAGAAAAATCCTGACCCTGCCATTGGAAGTGTTCCCTCAGAGTGTAGGGTTTCCCCAAATGAAAATTCTTCTGGAGGAGAGGCTGAAGGGATGCAGTCTTCTGCATCAGAATCCTCATAAGGTGAGTATGGCCTTCCTGATGGTCAGATAAATCTGAACCATCCGAGGAATAGTCAGTGGAGAGAGGTTCAGGGGGTTCAGTCCTACGCCTCTTTTCAGGAGGGGCTTGTGAGGCCCTGTCTGGGTGAGGTTGGGATCCCCTGATCAGAGAAATAAGGTCCTCAGCAAGGCTGAGAATCTGAGAACTAGAAGTAGGCCTGTGAGAGGGAGCCTTTGTAGGTAAGGCCTTGGAAAGTTTTGCTGCTTTAGCCCTGGAAAAGGCCTTGATAGACATAGAAGCAGGGGGTCTAGCTGCCCCACGTGCAGGAGTAGAGATGTCCAACGGAATAGTGTCGGACAAATCTTGTGTGCCTGCTTCTTCAGTAGGAATTTCTGTAGCCGACTCAGTCATGGCCTGTGTGGCCTCGGTTGTCGGAGGCATGCTTTCGGCCGAAGGGAGAACCGAGGTCTCGGTCTCAGCCGAAACCGAGACACTCGCGGTAGGCCTAACCGTGGTTTCAGCCGAAACCGCGGGCCGCGAGTGTCGGTCCTTTTCCTTGCGTTTTTTAGCTAAATGTGTAGTCGGAGTCTCCGACGGCATTTTATATGCAAAAGCAGAGCCAAAAAACTCTTCTGCAAACTCCGACCGACGTCTAAGTGTCCGTTGGTTGAAGGAAGCACAGGCTAAACAAGCTGATACGTCGTGGTCTGGGCCTAAGCAAGGAAGGCAGTAAGAGTGGAAATCCTTATGAGGTATTTGTTTCCCACAAGTTAAACAATTATTTACTTTGTCTGACATCGGCTGAGGCAAGAAAGAGTCCCCAACGGGGTACTTAGCTTTTTTAGAAGTCTTCGGTAGTTGAAATCTCTGGATCTGACCGACCGGCACTTGCGAACAGCTTCTGCTTCGGGCACCGCGCGGCAAGAAAGACAGAGGAAAATGGCGTTGGCTGATGCCTTTATACCCCAGGAGCTATGACGTCGGGTGAAGTGCGACATCAGCCGAGGCCAGACCCAGACTTTGGAATCCGGCCGACCGAAGGGCTGCCTGAGGCAGGACAACCCATATGTTATGATTGCAGATGCATCCTTGAAGGACATCCATGATATGGTAAAAACAGAGGACAAGGGAATAGGCAGGGCAAGATGGGGTGCAAAGCAAATGTTGTACTAGTTTCCAGGCAATCAGGATGGCAAGGGTAATGAAAAGCTATTGGAGAGACACCAAAAGTAGGCCAACTGATAAAACAAATGATGAGGATGACAGGATAGAAGACAGGATCAGAAGCTGAAATGAAAAGTAATCAATGGGGCTTCAATGTACCAGACACCAGCTACAGCATTCCACCATCAACAGTAGGTAAAGGAAACCCAGAAAGTGCCACAGAGAAATGAAGCCCTCACTGCAGCTACGATGTCCTGTATTCAATTAGTGGTACAGGTTTTGGAGGTGAAGGACCAGGAAGGATATGAGTGAGTGGCAGCTACCAGCTCACCCATCTGGGGAGGAAGACATCTCTGAATCATCCCTTGGGTGACACTTGGGGGGGCACAAAATATTACACCAGTGCAGCATGAGCCTGAGTGCATGCTGCCAAACAGTACAAAGCAGACAGCAGTCTTAGAATAGAATGTGTGTGGCATGAAAGCTTTCCTGAGGTAGGAAACAATTATGGAACTAGAGAGAGCTGCTTCCAACGTTATGAGCACTGGAGGGAGAAGCCACATGCTGGGTCCGGCAGTCAGACTTGACTCCCTACAGCTCGACTCTCACCTACATTACAGAATGAATAGGCAGATAAGACCTTGTAGCCAATGAAGAAATGAACCACAAGACTCTCACCCAGGCTGTTCGGTACCTCTTCTAGCCGCAGAAAAGGACTGACTGGGTCACTGTGACAAAAGAAGAGAAGCCATTGTAGAGATAAGTGGCCGTGAAGCCTTTATGTCAGAGAAAAGAATAAGAAAGTGATATATGCAAGACACAACATTAAGTAGGGGATTGGAATACATTATAGATAATGGCATTTAAAGCTAATAGTGATCATGCAGTCATTTGAATTATTATCAAATAGGAACCTGGAAGGTCTCCAACAAAGGCAAAAGTATGGACTACAGTTGCACGATTATTTGAAAGCTGTAGAAATTTTGAGAACACATGCTAATAAAACAAGGAAATTACAGTGGTAGATTTGCTATGAAAGACAATTTAAGGAACATTATGAGAACGAAAAAGAAGTTATGTACTTACCATAACGTTCCATGTTAGTAGTCCATCTCACCTTTCATTCTTTACATATGGGATCGGAGCCGATCCTTGGCTCCGACTTGGCCTATTTACAAGCTGGAAGACTTCTGGTTGGCTCGTGGCTAGGTAGGCATCCCATGGTGCACCAGTACAATCCCCAGATCTTGTTTGTTGCTGACTAGAAGAAATAAAACAGCCCACAGAAAAAGCCAATACTAAAAAGTCTCCATAAATAATGAAATTAGTACTTTTCTGTCTCCAGGCACTTCCAGGATGGGGGCAAGAAGGTGGGTTCGAAAGAATGAAGGGTGAGATAGACTACTAACATGGAACGTTATTGGTAAGTACATAACGTCTTTATGTTAAGTAGTCCTATTTCACCTAAATTCTTTACATGTGGGACAGTGTCCCTAGCACCTTATCCTTGGGTGGCTCAAGGAAAAATACTCCTGAGTACCGTGGAACCAAAAGATGCTCTACCCCTGGAGGTTAAATCCAACTTGTAATGAGTAATAAATGTGTGAGGGGTAGCCCAAGTAGCAGCTGCACAAATATTGTCAAATGGAACCCTGGCTTGAAAGGCTGCAGAGGTAGATTGAGATCTGGTAGAATGAGCCTTAATTTTAAAGGGTAAAGGTTTATCCTCAGAACTGTAAACATAAGCTATACAGCTAGAAATCCAGTTAGTGAGAGTCACTTTGGAAACTGGTAAGCCCAACCTGGATTCGGAGAAGGAAATTAACTGATCCGATTTTCTGTCTTTAGTCCAGTGCAAATAAAAACGTAATTGTCTATGGACTTCCAGTTGGTGAAACCTGTACTCAGCTGCATAAGAGAGATTCGGAAAGAAAAACGGCAGTTCTATGGACTAATTCAAGGTGGCATCGGAACAGACCTTGGGGACAAAGGAAGGGTTAGTATGAAGGGACATTCTGTCTTTATGAAAAATCAGGTAAGTCAGTTTAACAGACAAGGCTTGCAATTCTGACACCTGTCTAGCAGACGTGATAGCCACCAAAAACATCTTCCAAGACACGAACTTCAAGGAGCATGAATGAGAAGGCTCAAAGAGCAGAGATGTTAATTTTGATAACACAAAGTTTAAATCCCATGAGGCCACAGGCTCTTGAACCGGAGGTTGTAGCAAAGTAGCGCCTTTAAAGAAAGTTTTGCAGAATTTATGAGACATCAAGTAAGAATCTGGAAACCCCAAAAGGAAATTTGAAATCACTGCCAATTGGACTGTGATAGTGGCAGCTGAAGATCCTTGGTGAAATAGTTCAGAAAGAAATTCCAAAACCACTGGAATGGAGACAGTGAAGGGGTCAACATCCACTTTCTCTGCCCAAAGAGAGAATCTTTTCCATTTACTGTAATAAAGTTTCCTGGTTGAAGGTTTATAAGACATAAGGATATGAGTCACGGAAGGTGAGAAGTCGTGAAGCCTGACTAGGGATGGAACTGGAGCAGCCACGCTGTCAAACTGAGGGTATGTAACGAGGGGTGAAGCAAACCTGACATGCGAGTCAACAGGTCTGGAACTGGGTCCAGAATCCAGGGATCGTCCAAGATCAGAGGCCAGAGGAAGGGGAAAGTACAGTTGTGTACCTACCATAAATGTAGATGTTAGAGTGTATTCACTGTTGCAGTCATTACAATTGGATTATCCTGCTGGCAGGCTACCCGCAGTCGGCCCGAGTTCCAAAGTCTAGGTCTGACGTCGGTTGCTGTTGCCTCCTCCCTGACGTCAGTGCGCCAGGGGTATAAAAGATGCAGCCGACGCCATTTTCTTCATTTTTTCTTGCCCCAGATATCAGGTACCCCTAAAATGGTAGGCTAAATTATGCCAAAAAGCATGCATACACAAAAAACAACTTTTCCTTCATCTACAAGCAAATACACCACATAGGTTGTATAGAATAGAGAAGTACAGATAAGTCCCAGCAAAGAAAAGGGGGATGGTGGGAGGGTAACCTGGGCTGCAACAGTGAATACACTCGAACATCTAGGTACACAACTGTACTATGTTCATCATGTTTCACTGTTGCAGTCATTACAATTGGGTTGAATCCCAAAGCTAAGGTTGGGAGGCTGGTGCTAAATAGGATTAGGAGAGGCTATCAGGCCCTGCAGAACTGCAGTGGCAAAACCTGCCCTGGATTTAGAGTAGAGAGGTAAGTGATAGTGCTTTGTAAAAGTATGCACTGAACTCCAAGTTGCAGCCTCTAAGATGTCTTTGGTTGGTACTCCTCTGAGGAAGACTGCTGAAGTGGTTGCTGCTCTGGTTGAATGTGGCCTGATGCCCTTAGGCACTGATTTGCCATGCTGTGAATAGCAGAAACGAATGCAGTGGCCTATCCACTTTGAAATAGTCTGTTTCGAGATAGGCTTTCCTTGTGATCCTGCAGCATATGCCACTAGAAGTTGTTCAGTCTTTCTGACAGCTTTGGTTCTGTCCAAGCAGAAGCGTAGCTGTCTGTGAATGTCCAAAGAATGCAGACGTCTCTCACCCTTATTCTGTGGGTTTGGGTAAAAGGTAGGCAAATGAATTGTTTGGTTAAGGGCCACACTGGACACTCCCTTAGGCATAAATGTAGGATTTGTACTTAGAGAAACCCTGTCAGGATGGAAAATGATAAAAGGTTCCACAGCCATGAGTGCCTGTAACTCTGAGACGCGTCTAGCAGAGGTTATTGCTAGGAGCAGAGCTGTTTTCCAGGATAAGAATTTTATATCAGCTGCAGAGGCTGCCTCAAATGGAGGCAGTGTGAGTTTTTCCAAGACATAGTTGAGGTCCCATGCAGGTATTGGTGCTCTCCTTGAGGTCTTATGTTTTTGGCCCCTCTGAGGTACTGCCTTAATAATGGATGAGAAAAAAATAGGTGGTTCTGTATTGTAATGAGCTGAAATGGCAGAGGCATGAATTTTAATTGATGAAAAGAAAAGGCCTTTATCCAGCATTTCAGTTAAGTATTGCAAAATCTGAGGAATATTTGGAACAGTCGTGTCAATACCTTGTGCCTGGTTCCAAGCATAGAATCTCTTCCATTTTTCTGCATAAGATTTTCTGGTGCTAGGCCTCCTGGCCACCAAAATAACATCCATCACTGCTTTAGAGAGAGGTGTGTCTTGAATGGCTACATTATCCGCCATGCTGCCAGGTTTAAGGTCCTGAGTTGGCTGTGTAGTGTCTGACTGTCTTGTTGGGTCAGTAAGTGAGGAATTTGAGGTGATGTCCAAGCTGGGCATTGAGACAAGCTCTTTAGGATTGGGTACCAGTGCTGGCGGGGCCAGTCTGGGGCAATCAGTATAATTTTTGGCTTCTCTTGTCTGACCTTGAGGAGTACCTTGGGGAGGAGAGGTAGAGTAGGAAAGGCATATACTGTTAGGTTTTTCCAGCTGAAAGATAAAGCATCCACTTTCCATGCTTGCTTGTGATAAGTCCTTGTGCAGAATCTCTATAGTTGGCAGTTGTGAGGGGAAGCAAATAGGTCTATGTCCAGGCATTCCCAGTTCCTTGTTATCATGCTGAAGACTTGTGGATCCAATTTCCACTCGTGGGGATCCATTAGGTTTCTGCTTAGTTCGTTTGCCAGAGTGTTTATCTTTCCTGGCAGGAATTGTGCTTGCAGATGTACTAGGTAAGTCAGTGCTGTGTCCCACAAGTTCATGGCTAGTCTGCAGAGGGGGTAGGAATGCGTGCCCCCCTGCTTGTTTATGTACCACATGACTGTAGTATTGTCAGTCTTTATCAGTAATTGTCCTGGATGAAGTAGATCCTTGAAGGCTGTCAGGGCATTCTGAACAGCTAGCATCTCTTTTTGGTTGATATGTAGATGCATATGACTTGCGGACCATGTGCCCTGAATACATCTTCCTGCCATATGGGCCCCCCGGCATAATCTGATGCATCTGTTGTCAATGTCTGCCTGGCTGTGGGTAATGTGAATGGCTGTCCCGTGTTGAGGTGACAAGCTTTTGCCCACCATCGAAACTCCTATTGCAGGCAGGGAATGAGGGTAGTTATTGTTTCTACGCTGTGGCAATGTTGAGTCCAAACACTTTTTGGATACCACTGAAGTTTCCTCATATGCAGTCTTGCATATGGAATTAGCAGTATGCAGGAAGCCATGAAGCCCAAAGCCTGCACAATTTTTCTTGCAGATAACTAGGTCTTTGTTGCCAACATTTTGAAATAAGTAGTTAGTTGTCTGTGTTTGTCTGGTGTGAGATAAGCCATCTGGGCAGTTGTATTTAAGCTTGCACCCAGGAATATTACCTCTTGAGAGGGTACGAGTTTTGATTTCTTTTAGTTTACTGTGTACCCTAGACCTGTTAGTAATCTTTTTACAAACGCCAGATGCTACAGTAGAATGCCCTTGTTCTCTGCTTGAATAAGGCAGTTGTCTAAGTAAGGATATATTTGTATTCCTCTTTGTCTGCAAAATGCAATTACTGGTGCCAGGCATTTTGTGAAGACCCTGGGCGCAGTAGATAAGCCAAAGGGCAGTGCAAAGAATTGGTAGTGCATTGAGCCAGCTATAAATATGAGGTATCTTCTGCATGACTGTCTGATTGGGACATGCAGGTATGCCTCTTTTAGGTCTAAAGTCACAAGCCAAGCCTTCTTGCCCAGCATGGGCAGAAGCTGCTGCAGAGTTAACATTTTGAATTTTGGAATATCCAGGAATGTGTTTAGGATAGACAGGTCCAGTATTGGTATCCAGTCTTTGTCCTTTCTGGGTACCAAGAATAGCCTTGAGTAAAATCCTTGTCCCTGCTCTTGCTGTGATACTTGAATGGCTCTCATGTCCATGAGGGATGAAACTGTGCCTCTGCCCATTGATTGCGTGGCAAGTCTGGCATACCGTTTGGCCTTGGCAGGGTGTGAAAGTGGAATCTGTAAGCCTTGAGATACGATATTTAAGACCCATTTGTCTTGGGTGATCATATGCCAATTTCGTGAAAAAAGTGCTAGTTTTCCCCCCAAAGAAGCAGCCAGAAGATAAATGCTTGGTGCTGGCAGGGGAAGTCATTGAGACTGTTTCCTGTATGGCTGTGATTTTTCCTCTCCGCTTTTGGAAGTAGAAGCACCCCACTGTTTAGGCCTGTATGAGCCTTGGGGCTGTGATCTGCCTCTGGGGCATCTGCCTCTTTGTGGCCTGACACTGGAAAGGACCAATTCTTTGTAGGCCAGTTCCTGCTAAATCTGGGAGGCTGTACCTGTAAGAAATCCTTCGCTGTTTGCATAGATTTAGCTTTGTCCTCCATTTTCTTGAACATCTCTTCTGCTTTAACACCAAACAAGATATCGTGTTGTAATGGGGCGTCTAATAGTTTTGCTTTAACATGATCAGGCAGATTCTGTTCTTTTAACCAAGCATGTCTCCTAATGACAGAACCTGTAACTGTGGCCCTGCAGGAGGCCTCTAGAGAATCAAAACCACGTTGCAAAGTATGCTTTCCCACTTGTTCAGCTGCATGCAATAAATCCTGCATTTCTTTGTTTTCTGCACATTCTGAATTTGTCAACATTTTCTGTTTAAGCAGTGACATAAGATATTGCTGATATTTAAGCATATGAAACTGACAATTTAAAGCTCTTACAGCCAAGGTAGCAGAAGTATAAATCTTTTTCCCCCCATCTGTCCCGGACCCTTGAATCCCTATCAGAGGGGATAGGGTTTTTTGCAGTTGAAGCCTTGACCCCCTTGGGACCCTGAGAAATAGTTTCTGGGTCAGCAGCAGGGTTTTTGTAAAGAAATTTATGTGAATCAAGATCCCTGTAGTATCTGTCTGGCTTAACAGGAGCTGGTGGTAAAGAGTCAGGAGACAGACCGGACTCTGAAAATGCATCATCTACAATGTCTAAAACAGGAGGAATAGCAAGGGGCCTGTGCTGAGTTAATAATATGAAGTCTCTGAGCCTTTTCTTGGATTCTGAGTAATCTTGGCTCTCCCAGTGGAAATGCTCCCTCATAATATGTAGGGTCTCCCTAAAAGAGTAATCCTCAGGAGGAGAGGCTGAAGGGATAGATTCTTCAGCATCAGAATCCTCATAGGGAGGAAGGGAATATTCTTTTCAGAAGAGGACTCAGAGGAAATGGAAACCTGATCTGAAGATTCATATTCTATCTCTTGCCTAGGCCTCTTATCAGGAGGGAGATGGGAACCCCTGATCAAAGTAATTAGGTCTTCGGCCATTTTAAGCATCTGTTTTTTAGGCATGGAGGCCTGTCCAGGAGAATGCTGTACTTGTTTCTTTGTCTTTAGAGCTGCTTTAGTCTTTGCCTTTGAAGCTGAAGTTGGTTTTACATACAACTGTGTAGGCCTGAAAACACCCTCAGAAGCCGATGCCTGCTCAGCGGCTCCGGACACATCTGAGGGAATAGTTTCAGAGTGTCCAATACCTTGAGTTTCCAGCGGCCTAGTCGGCTCCATGTGGGAGTCGGAAGCGGCCTGTGGCTCTGAGGTAGCGGGCGTCAGGGGCTGCAAAAGCACCTCACTGAGAACTGGCGACAGGCCTAATGGAAGCCTTGTCGTCGGTTTTGGACCTCGGATGCCTGTCTTTTTTTTTTCTTTGCGCTTTTTATAAACTCCGGTAGTCAGCTGTTCCGACGGCATTATATAATTGAATCTTCTGCCAAAGTAATGAAATGCAAAATCATACCGACGTTTAATAGTGCACTGGTTAAATCTAGCATAAAACCGACAACTAGCAACGTCGTGGTCAGGGCCTAGGCAAGGAATACGGTTGGAATGAAAATCCTTATGAGGTATTTGCTTCCCACAAGAAATACAATTATTAACTTTTTCGGACATTGGTCTGGAGCAAGAAAAAAGTTTCCCCAATGGGATACTTAGCTTTAATGAAGACTTCGGATCTGAAATTCGAATTTGAAAATCTCAAGAGTCGGCCGACCGGCACTTGCGAACTGCTTTTGCTTCAGGCACCGTGCGGCAAGAAAGACTGAAGAAAATGACGTCGGCTGCATCTTTTATACCCCTGGTGCACTGACGTCAGGGAGGAGGCGACAGCAACCGACGCCGGACCTAGACTTTGGAACTCGTGCCAAAGCGGGTAGCCTGCCAGCAGGATAACCCAATTGTAATGACTGCAACAGTGAAACACTATGAACATCCAAATCTGACAAGGCCAGTAAGGAGCAATGAGAATCAATTTGCTTCCCAGCCGTTTCGCTTTCTGAATTACCTTGGGAATGAGACGAAAGGGAGGAAAAGCATGCAGGAGACCCAGGGGCCAATCGTGAACAAGTGCATCTCTGGGTGACTCCCCTGGAGGGGGGAATGAAGGAAAAGTAGCTGCTGCATTTGGCATTGATTGGACTGGCAAAGAGATTGCAGCAAGGCTGTCCCCACCTGTGGAAAATCTGTGCCGCTGTTTCCTGTTTCAGAGACCACTCATGAGGCATCAGGATCACCCGGCTGAGCTTTTCAGCTATCATGTTGGTCGTCCTGGAATGTGCGTAGCCACCAGAAAGCACTGAGAAGATATTGTCTATTCCCAAACTCGCATGGCCTCTCGACAGAGTGGGTAAGATCTGATTCTGCCCTGTTTGTTGATATACCATGCTACCAACATGTTGTCTGACTGTATTGCAACAGTCCCCAGAGGAAGAAGGTCATGAAGTGCTTGAAACGCCAGGAGCACCATCCTCATCTCTAGAAAGTTGATATGCAGGTGGGCCTCGTGGTCTTGCCATGTGCCTTGGACAGTCTTGCCCAGATGATGCCCCCCCCCCCCCCATCCTATCTGTGATCACAGTGGCAACCGGTTGGCGAGGAACAATTGAAGAGCCTGTGGTCAGTTGATTACATAATGTCCACCAAAGGAGGTCCTTCTTGCAAGAGTCCATCAGTAGAATGTGATGGGATAATGGAAGGTGCTGAAAGGACCACTGGGACGACAGGAGCTACTGAAGAATTCTCATGTGTAACCTGGCTAGTGGCACTAACAGTATGGTGGAAGCCATGGTCCCAAGGAGCTGCAGAACAATCTTGGCTTTGACCCTTCACAAGGGAAGAAACTGAATTTGAAGCACCAGGTTTTCTGCCCTTAAGGCAGGAAGACGAACCACCATGTTTACTGTGTCTATCTCTGCGCCTATAAAATTCACAGATTGAGAGGGCAATAAGGCAGATTTTTCCCCAATTTATAGAGATTCCCAGTTGGGCACAAAGCTGAATAGTAGTGTCCCTGCTCTGAAGGAGTAGATGCCTGGTGGGGGTGGTCAGGAGCCAGTTGTCCAAATACGGAAACACCTGGAATCCTCGACGTCTCAGGTGAGCTGTCACTACTGCCATACATTTGGTGAACACCCTGGGGGGCTGTGTTGAGGCCAAAGGACAGAGCACGGAACTGGAAGTGATTGGCTCCCAGCCAGAAGCACAGATGACTCCTTGATGCCCTGTCCATTTTTATGTGGTAGTAAGCATCTTGAAGATCTATTGAGCACATCCAATTGTCTTTCCCTAACAACAGGAGTATAGACTGCAGTGTTACCATCCGGAACTTGTCCTTTACTGATTCGTTCAATCTGCTGAGGTCCAGAATGGGCCTCCAGTCCCCTGTACGTTTTGGCACTAAAAAGAATCTGTAATAAGTTCCGGATCCTATTTGGTCTGCTGGGACGGTTTGGATGACTCTTTTTGACAGCAACTTGTTGACCTCCACAGTTGCCTGATCCTTGGGAACAAAAGGTAGAAGAGAAAAGGGTATTGCATAACCTCTGGTAATAATTTTTTGTACCCACTTGGTCTTGAGTGATACTTAGCCAGGCTTCTGGATACAAAGAAATGCGACCTCCGGCCAGCCCCAGTGAAGCACAGTCAGGCCCCACATCAGGAGCGCTGGTAAGGCTGGCCCCGAAAGGAATTGCGACCTCTCTGGTTTTGCGGACCACCCCTGCCTCTAGGGTGACGTTTACCATTTCCTCCTCCTCCTCTGCCTCTGAAGGAGGAGTCACCCTGTGCCTCCTGGAAAAACCTCTGGGACTTCTTGAACCACATTTTACCACCCCTCTGATCCTTAGGGTATGGTCTAGAGGGAACAGTAAAACATACTGTCACAGCAGAGAGTGTTTTTCCTTCTTGCTTGCACCAGGTGAGACTGTCCTTTACCTTGGATCCAAACAATGAGGAACCGTCGAATGGGGCATTGGTAAAGGTAGACAAACAGTTCTGCAAAGTTACCCAAACACATCCAGGAATGACGCCTCAGGGAAATTTCTGAACCCGCTGCCCTACTCCCACAATTGGCCGCATACGAAATAAGCTGCATGGATGAGTTAACGATAGAGGTCAAGGTGGACAACTGGGCAGAAACCTTGTCAGAGACTCCCTCAGTACATGTACCTTGTACAGAATCTCCTAACTCTTTAAGGAGATCTCTCTGGAGCCTCGTAAAGTGAGTATGGTAATTCAGCGATCTAAGGGTAAATGCCGCTGAAGAAAAGATATGCTTCCAGTATCTGTCCATCGTTCGATACTCCTTATTCGGCGAATGAACAGAAGAAGTCTCAGCTAACTCCTCCTTAGTGGCCGCCGCCACAACCATGGCATCTACAGACACACCTTTCGATAAGTCTTTTCCTGGAGGGGAAGAAAGGAACTTGTTTGGTCTCCTAGGAACTGGCTCCACGGCATCAGGAATATCCCACACCTTTCGACTAAATCCATCAGTTTGTCGAAAGAGACCCGAAAGCCTTCAGGTACACCGACTCATCAGAAGGGGTGACAGTGGGCCAGCCACACCTCTGTTTAAGGATCTCCAGGATGTCTATGAAGGAGACATCATCAGAGGATGACTTGGGGGACCCTTCAGACTCCTTGAGGTCAGTGTCAGATGCCAAAGACTCATCCTGGGAGTCGACATACTTCCTCTTATAAGTCCTCTTCCATGGGGCCTCCTCGGAAGGACATTCTGGGGAGGTCTGGGAAGAGTGGGGTCCACCGGCTGTTGGCTCCTGAAGCTGGAGGTCTCTGCTGCCGCTGGAGGGAGCAGGAGCCGAGACAGAAATAGGTGCTATGGGGGGGGGGGGAGTATTGGTACCCCTGGTAGAAGCTGACGGTCGGGACAGCACACTCATCATCTCGAAAGCCGACCTCTCCAGCTCCGAAGAGACCAAGGAAGCAGTCGGTACCAGAGCCATCGGCTCAGAGATAGATGCAGTGTCAGAACTCACCCTAGCCGACACGTCGAGAGCAACACTCAGACCTGAAGAAGTATGGTTCCAAGTATCCGTCGGGGCCGACCGGAAAGCTTCAACCCCTGGACACTACGAATGGCGCTGAAAGTGTCAGAGCAGAAATCTGCTCCGAAACAGCCACAATGGGAGCTGCAGCCGAAGGTTCTACCAGTGGTACCAAGCACTCCGGCTCTGAAAGACTACCATGGCTCGGAGGAGGAATGAACACAGAGGGCTGAACGGGCTCAAGTGGCTCCGGAGCCGACTGGGTTGGATCCAACAACAATTTAGGCAAAGCAGATGACTTCAAAAGTCTCAGCACTACCCTCTCCACATCTTCTGATAAACTCCTGGAAGACCTGGATGACATAGTAGGAGATTGAGAACTCGAAGGTACAAGAGACTTCACTAACAAGGAGACCAGTAGAGGGTCCACAGACCGGCTCCGAGAAGTAGTTTCGAGAGTCTCAGTGGTCGGCTCCGAAAAACCTGGAGCCGACCCTGCAACAACAATGCCACTCTCAGTCAGCTCCAATGTCTGTGGAGCCGATGAGACACTTTTCGCAACTTTAAGAGGTGGCTCAAACACCAGCCGGTGCCAGGGAGGGCCTCTTGGCAGATTTAGACTTTCCTTTAGCAGATTTGGATGATTATGAGGAACTAGACAAATCTTCCCCGAAGGAAGGTTTAAGAAGACCTATTAGTATTAACTTGTTCTTCCTTTCCTGCAACACCCTAGGACTAAATGTATGACAAAATAAACAGATCTCCTGCAAATGGGATGGCCCCTAAACAGCAAACACAATTACTGTGACCATCCGTTACGGACATCTTTTGGGAGCACTTAACATTTCTTGAAGCCGGATGGCTTATGCTCCTTCCTCTCTTTTGACATTCTGAAATCAGTAGAACACACGCACACAGAGAAGGAGGAGGAAAACTAGGTCCTCTAACTTAAACAGGCCTAGCCAGGGCAAAAGGGATAGGGTCTTCTAACTTAAACAGACCCAACAGTTATAAGGAAAAATAGCACACTCAACAGAACAGTGGAGAATAAAAGCACAAGGTCAACTGCAAATACAAACAGAACAAAGTTCTGTTAACAATATTAGCAATATCAGCAAAACAATGCTAACAGTATTTAGAGTTATTAGATTGCTAAGAGGAAACCTGCCAAATTCTATTTAAACAAACAGAATACTAGTGTGCAAAAGGCGCCTACTCTAATCCAATAGTATGTTTGGTACAAGGGATACCAAGACGAATTAACGGCCAAAGGTCAAAAACTGCACCAAAAGGTGCAAATAGAGGATAACTTTAAATAACTATGCTAACTGAATACTACCAACAGTAACGATTTAAGCATATTGAGCCATACAACTAATCTAAGCTAAACAGTGAAGAAAACTTTGGAAAAAGTGAAATATGCAAACACTTAGCCAGAGCCAAAGAGAAGCACAACCGAACTCGTCGAAGTGGCAAACGAGATCTGGGGATTGTACTGGTGCACCGTGAGATACCTACCTAGCCACAAGTCAACCAGAAGTCTTCCAGCTTGTAAATAGGCAGAGTCAGAGCCAATCCCATATGAATGAAGATGAGATAGGACTACTTGACATTAACTTTTTTTCAGGGAAAATTAAAAGGTGATCAATGCAGCTAAAACAAAACATGCGCACTTCAATAAGGGGCAAAAACAGTGCTTATAAGTTTAACTACTAAAATTATGGAGAAACCAGAAAAACTGCAGCCAGGGAGGTGAGAGGAAATAAGGTAGCTAGGAAAAAAATGTAGGAAAGTATGTAAAGAAAGAGGACAAAGCATGCGTCAGCTACATCATGGAAAGATGGGGAAGATAGAAATAAGCAAACTGAAGACAGGAAGCATTATGTACGGAGCAGTGCATAAACGTTTGGAAGCCAACAACATTAAACTTAAGACTTTGCTTGCCTAGACAATTCAGATCACACTTCCCAACTCAAAAGAATAACTTTGTTAGTTACTACCATATATTCCCTGAACATTTCTATCAAAGTACTCTGAAGGGAATGTATAAAATCTGCCAGCTTGCTCCATTCCTGATAACTTCTCTTTTCCCCATCATATCTCCAGCATTTGCTATCATTCTGTGGAAAGAAATTCACCAAATGGTAGGAGAGAGGATGTGCACATGATTAGAGAAAATTTTGCAAGGAAGAATGCAAAGGTGGCAATCCAATTTCAGAAAAAGGGGACAGTATTCAGTAATGCATCACACTGGTCAGTTCGGTGCCTTGCAATACTTATTTTGTACTTAACAGTCAAAAATAGAGGACAGAGGACAGAATCAACTTCCTTGTAGAGAACATTTAATTTAGTGGAGGTCATACAAGAAGGTTCAGTTGCGCAACTAAACTTACTGTAACAGTAGATCACTGTGCAATAGGCTTAGCTGTATGGGTTGCATCCTGTGCAGGATACAACCCATACTGATAAGCCCATGGCAGCAGTGATCTTTATAAAGAATACGGGTAAAGTTGTCAAGATGATCAAACCTACAGAAGTGAAAACAAACTAAAGAAATGTACAGAACTGCTTCTAGGGACAGAATTGTTTATTTTTAAGGAGGTAAATTCATAAACTTCCCAGGGAAGAAAATGAACTGTGGAGTTAATGACAAAAGTAGTGGGCCACCAGGCACACCATGAAAGGCAACAGCAAGAGCAAACTAATTGCTAAGGCATACTACCAAAAAGACAAACATTGGAAACAAGAGTGTGTCACAGTTTCCCCCTTACAATATACTGGAGCTATCCCAACTGGAATTCTGTATCCAGTAGGCAAGGTTCTACAGACTGAATGAAACAAAGTCAACTGACAGTGCAAAGAATGAACACTGGAATGGGCATGAGGTTACAAAGGATATCACATGATGAATAGTCCTGTAGTTTAGGACTGCACTCCTTAGAAACAAGAACAGACACGAAAGAGATGCTATGATGCATAAAGTCATTTCAGGGAAATACTAAAGGATAAAGCTGAGAAAGAAAGGCACTTCAAAGTGGACAGGATATAATTGCTAGATGCAGGATCCAGATTTAGTCTGGACATGAAGGAAATTGTTCACAACAAGAGTGCTACAGAAGTGAATTGTTCTTCTAGAATGTGAGAGGGAGAGAAAATGATGAAAGCTTTCAAAAAATTAAGGAACATATTAGGACAGTGCAACTGCAAAGTTTCCAGCTGCAACTAAGAGGTAAGCTAGATGGCTTAAAGTGCTTCTACCAGTCAGATGCATGACAGTAAAGTAAGAGAAGTCTCATCTTTTCGTATCAACAATTTTACTTGTAGCTTAATCTACAGAGATAGAGATCTGATAACCTGAAAGTATACCTACTAAAATTTTGATAAGAAGTCTTCCCTAGGACTGCACAATTCAAATGAATTAAACAAGAGTTTCATGTATACTTCTTGGATCCCCAAAAAAGAAGCATGGCATACAGTAACATTATGTGCTGAACTTTACGACTTATAATCTAACAATGCCAATAATGAAAAGGTGAACCTGAAAAAAAAAGTTATGTTTAAAAAGTTTTAGAACTTGCAGTTTTACAAATATGCAGCGGTTACTCTTCAGAAGTATGGAAAAACATTCATACCTGAAGAATCACAAATGCTACTAAATTTATACAAATTACATTTTTTTCATTACAATCTAACCTTTACAGTGACAGATTCTTAGATTCCATGTCTTATACCAGATTTTACACGTTGCAATAAACACTGGAATTCTACATTTTTGTAAAACAGTAAATCAGATTATTTGCTAAAAAATTATGAATGTACCAGTCAAGCTCATTTCACTTAATGGGTATGCATGCATAAATGTCCTTCATAGCTCTGGTTTCTGCCCAGAGATGAAGAATGTAAATGCAGTTTCTGTTAGCCTAGGAACCCAGGGAAGTGTAAAGAATGATGTAATGTGAACCAGGAATGTGATTTTAAAAACAGAGAATCAAAGAGCATTAAGTATTTTTGTCTTGATCATCCAACTCATCAGCACTGTCTTGCTCTATATGTAAGTTTATCTTAGATTTGTGTTTTCTTAGAAATAGCTAGAGACTAGAAAGATTAGACCAAGTGTTTTCTGGGATGTCAGAACTGTACTACTGAATTATTTTAAGTATTTCTCTGTGATCTCTGAACTCTTGACTAGCACTGTGTAGTAAAAAGTATTGTCGTGTGTTTTTATTTATTAAATATTTTAAAACCTTTCAACTGTGGCTGTTTTGTGTAGAGATAATTTAAGCTCTAGAGTGCATTGCATGTATATAGTGATCCTGTACCAAGTCACTCTAATAAGCCTTGACTGTTTAGTCACACTTACCAGTTGGATAATAATATTGCACAGTAATAATTGGACACACTTTTAAGGGCCTTTGAGTAGCTGATAAATATTAGTGGGTGGTGGCAGCTGATACTACCGTATAGTCTGGGAAAAAGGGGCACAGCTGGAGAACCTGTGCCAGCCTTCCCCAGGAGTGTCTGTGTGGTTGTATAAACTCTTCTCAAAGTGTGTGCGTGTGTCAGCTACTTGGGCAAGGACACGAAGCACTGGTTGGACAGAGAGGGTGCTGCAGGTTTTAGCTTACCCACTAGGCTGAGATCTGGACCCTATAGCTGTACCTGTGGGGAGTCTTATTGGGGACCTGGAGAGCAAGGGAGCGACCAGCCCCAGACTGACTGTGATCTCTGTGTGCTCTTAAGGGAAACTGCACTTACTGTGTGCACTTGTTATCCTTTCCTCCTATATGAGATGCCCCTCAATGGTGTTAGTGATGAGGATTGAGGCACCTTGAATGCTGGGCCAGGGCATGGGCGTCACAACACCTACTCTAAAGAATGAGCCAATTGGTGGCTTGGTGAGCCTAATGTCCACCTTCAGGTCTTGCCTCCTGTTAGGGATTATGGTATTGCACAGCCAGCACTACCTTGCTGCACCCCCCAAAGAAAGGCATACCCATCTTTCTCTGCCAGCCCCACCAGATGCCTCAGCCACTAATGAACTCAAGTTGTAGGGTTCATAGTCTGGGCTTCATCCCTCTACGCCACTGGAGCTGGCAAGTTTGCAACTTGTTTTACCATGTCTCAGACTGCAAACAATCTTTAATAATCGATAAGAGCAAAAATAGTTAAGGCAGATTACAACTCACTATTCACTGGCCAAAGAGGACTTCGTCAAACTGTCTTTGTGGTTAATCACAACACAGTACTGGTCCAACAAGTACTGAAAAGCCACCTCACAGGCTGGCAAGACAGTTTGTACTGGGATGGTACGGCCTCAGCATTGAATAAATTTAACAAGGGAACTATTATGCAAAGTGCCAGAGGTGGATAGCAATGTAACTAATGTACACAGTGCCAGACATGGCCTGCAATGCAACTTATGTGTAGACTGCGAGATGTGGCCATCAATGCAACTAATGTGCAGAGTGCCACATGTAGCCAGTAATGTAACTAATGTGTAGAGTAACCAGATGTAGCAGGCAATGCAACTAATGTACACTGTGCCAGATGTAGCTGGCCATTTAACTAATGTACACAGTGCCAGCTGTAGCCGGCCATGTAACAAATGTACACAGTGTCAGCTGCAGCCGGCCATGTAACAAATGTACACAGTGCCAGCTGTGAAACCAGGCTTAAATAATGCTGTTAGCCTTAAACCAGTCTTATTGAAAAAGCAAAGAGGAAGACTTTGATATTTTTAAACAATATCTATATTCTGATAGAGTATATTTATTTGGATAATGGTTTTTAAGTTAAGATATGTAGTAATGTATTTCAAGTTAAATGTTTATGTAGTGTGTTTTATTTTTGTAACAAGTTATATCTTTTTAAATAACTAGGCTGGCTACATCATGTGATTAATTGATTCCTCTATTTAAAGTTTTGTAAATTAACTGCTTAATGTGTACTGATGAAGGGTGTATTCCCGAAAGCTTTGCTACATAAAGTTTTGGTGTGTTTAGTTGCTGTTTCTTAGTACTTTGTTTCAATACAAGTATTACAGAAGTATTTTATTTAACATAACTAATGTACACAGTGCCAGCAGTAGTTGGCACTGGATAATGTACACAGTGCAGAAGTAGCTGGCAACATAACTAATGGCCACAGTGCCAGGTGTAGCTAACAATGTAATTAGTGTGCACAATGCCAGATGAAGCAGAAAATAACCAACGAGCATAGCACCAGATGTAACTGATTATTTAAAAAAATGTGTAAGCTGCTAGATTAGCTAACAAAGTAAGATGCACAGACCTAGATGCAGCAAACAATGTAATCAATGTTCAAACTGTCGAAGGGTAGCATACATGCACTTACTCGGTTGTCCTCCATTAAGTAAAGAAATTTTTTTTATAATTTACAATCAATGTGTGATGATCAAGAGCTTTTTCAAAAGGAACCACAGTATACAGGATATCATTTTTATAAACACTTATTAAATTATCACTTAAGATACAGACACACAAACATTAACAGAAAAGAAAACAAACCATAACATTTTCACATGCATTATACATTACATATGCTGTGCCATTCTTTATAACTGTCATTCACACCAAGGTTATGTAAATTGCTCCTGCCTTCCCTTAATACTCATTCCTCTTCGAACATTATTTTGCATGCAATGGTCCCACAAATTCCATTTCTTCACAATTTGCACCTTCCTTTTTTCCAAAAGATCTGACTTCCATTTCTTTTACCTCTAACATTCAAAGCTTCAGTTACAGTTTGGCTTGGACTTTGATTTCCATTTTCTAGTAATTCCTTTATTGTCAGCCAATAACATTAAAGTTAAAGCCTTGAGATGTCTAAGCAATTCTGATCCCAGCTCAAAACAATCTTTTCCTTGCGGACGTCTAAGCTGGCTGCACACCTACAAACAGGTCAATTTTACTATGCCAGTGTGAAAAAAGAAACTGAAATAAAAGCTAGTAATTCTGTCAGCTTGAGTAAAATTCAGTTACTACTAGTAAGTACACTGCCTGAAAGTCAGCAAAAAAGAAATATAGAGGACCTGAAAGAAAATCAACTAGAAAAAGTGAAGAAAAAAAAAGACTTGGAAGAATCCTGCAGCTGTTCAACAAAAAGCAGTTCAGGCTTCAGCTTTGGTATAAGAGATGGTTTCCAGTAATTTAGATGAAAAAATAAATCAAATGTACTCAGAAGTGATTAAAATAAATGAAACACTGAAGGAACATATCAACTCAAATAACAAGAGACTGGAAAAAATAGAAGCTTTAATTAGCTATTCAGATGAAACGAAAAAACTGCAAAAATCAGAGGCTGAAATGAAAAAGACTGGCTAAGTATAAGACTTCTCAAGAAGAGCTGTTTCTGTTTCAAAACAAAAAAATGGCAGAGTTAGAAGACCACTACACGCACAGAGAAAATCTGAAATTTTCTGCTATACCACAGAAAGTGGAAGGAACAGACTGTACTTATTATGAAAGCACAAATAAGCAACTGGACTGGTATCCCACAGTGAAAAGAGCACATTAATTGCATGCTCCAAACCTGGCCACGAGAAAGCAGCCAAGACCTATATTGATAAACATTAAAAGCATACCAGCAGAAAGAACTGATCCAGACAAAACTGTGGAAGAAGGGAAACGTATTAATAAACAGAGACGGGTACAGGGTTTGCGGAAAATATTTATTCACTGTACACCAGGCAGAAAAGTAAATTTATACCAGGAATTGGGGAATTTCTACAGGCAGGTGTAAAATTCAAGTTGCTGTATCCAGGTGTTTTCAGAATATTTTTTCCTGAAGGGTCAAATACGTTTTTGATTTAGAACAGGCTAAGGAAATTACAAAAGCTTATTCAAAGTGAGCCATCAAACAGAAGGAGACTCTGTTGCCAGTGAAAACTTTTCCAATGTTCCAAAAGAAAATGCTTGAGAAACAAAAAAAAGCACAGGAGTTGACTAGATGAATCATGACTACCTTGGACTTGAACCAGAGTCTGGTGTTAGGAGATGGAGATGAACAGGAAGAAGACCAGCAGTGCTGAAATTACTGAATAAATGTGAGATTATAAAGCATAAATTACATTTGTGAAAATATGGCTTAGCAAGAAAAAGTGGCTGAAAAAGAACGGACTTTTGTTGACTTTGTAACACTTGTAGGTAGACTCTAAAGCATATACTGCAATTTACGTCAATAATGTATAGAAAGACATTAAAAGGAAAAAAGTAACCAAGAACAACCACTTTTGTTCTTAATAGTATTTGTAAAAAACATTTAATGCTATAAACTGCATTTATATAGTAAAGCAGTTTAGTTTTGTTTTTTTGTAGTATTTACACAGGGGTAAATTAACTCATTCACTCCAATGGAGTTCAGTAAGTTTGCACTGTAATTCAAATGGGCGGAGGCTAAGCCTTCTGACCAATTTTAAATTATGCCCTCACATTTCAAATGTTTATATCTCTGGAAAAATGGGAGTTATGAAAGAAGTACAAAATGGCAAACTCTTCAGCACAAACTGTTTTTATAGTGGTAGTATTCTTTAGTTTATAGGTCTTAAACTGAATTTTATAAGTCCCAGTAAACACAGTAACTATTACATTCGTAATATTTTGTAAACAACTTACAATATCTCAGCAACCAAACCACTCAGGTTACACACACTGTCAGCAGCATTTTATTCATCTAGCTGAGAGCTTTCATATGAAGCTAAGGAGTTCTGTCTGTTACTTGGTTGTTGAGATATTTATAAAAATGTGAAAATTATTTCTATATAAATTAATATCATAAAAAAAGAAGTTATGTACCTCACCGTAACGTTCCATGTATGTAGTCCATCTCGCCAAACATTATTATGTGTGGGATCGGAGCCGATCCTCAGCTCCGACTCGGCCAATTAGAAAGCCTGAAAACTTCTGATTGGCTCATGGCTAGTAGGTATCCCATGGTGCATGCGCACATTTCCCAGATCTTGTTTGCTACTAGTCTATCAGAATAAGACAGGAAAAAGGACAAAGGTCCGGACGAATAAACTTTAATAAAGGCAACCTTACGGTATAAACCACTGTAGAAAAGGAAAAACTGTTTCCAGATCCTCCAGTAAGGGGGCTGGTGGGTGGGTTTGTAATAATTTTCGGCGAGATGGACTACATACATGGAACATTATGGTGAGTACCTAACTTCTTTGTGTTATGTAGTCCTATCTCACCTCCATTATTACGTGTGGGACAGTGTCCCTAGCATCTTGAATGGGTGGCTCACTGGAAAATACTCCTGAGTACCATGGAACCAAACGAGGCTCTACCCCTGGAAGTTAAATCCAATTTATAATGGGAAATGAAGGTATGAGGGGTAGCCCATGTTGCTGCTGCACATATATTATCAATAGGTGTCCTGTCTTTGAAAGCAGCAGAAGTAGAAAAGGACCTGGTAGAATGTGCTTTGACTTTAAAGGGTAACTCCTTTCCCTGAGAGGTGTAAATAAAGGAAATACAACTAGAGATCCAGTTCGACAGTGTGACCTTGGAAACTGGCAAGCCCATTCTCGCCTCAGCAAAAGAAATGAATAGCTGTTCTGATTTTCTAAATCCTTTGGTCCTGTGGATATAGAAACGCAGTTGCCTATGCACATCCAATTGGTGGAATGTATAACTCTGCTTTATTGGTGCGATTAGGGAAGAACACTGGCAATTCAATTGTTTGGTTTAAGTGAAACTGAGAACAGACTTTAGGAATAAAGGAAGGACTGGTCCGGAGAAAAACCCTGTGTCTGTGAAAAATTAAATATGGAGGTTTAACTGATAGGGTTTGTAGTTCAGAAACTCGTCTGGCTGAGGTTATCGCTACCAGAAAGAGAGTCTTCCAAGACAGGAATTTCAACTGACAACTATGAGTTGGGTTCAAAAGGTGGCAAAGTAAGTCTAGACAGGACTAGATTCAGATCCCAAGGAGGAATGGGGTCTTGCACAGGAGGTCTTATCATGGAACCCCTAAGAAAGGATATGCACAGTTTATGAGACATAAGACTGGAATCATTAATCCCCGCATGAAAATTAGATATTGCTGCTAGCTGAACTCTGAGTGTAGCAGCCGCTGAACCCTGGAGAAAGAGTTCTGAAAGGAACTCTAAAACAATAGTAATGGGAGCTGTAAATGGATCAACTTCTCTGTTGTGTGCCCATATAGAAAATCTCTTCCATTTACTGTGATACAATTTTCTAGTCGAAGGCTTGTGAGAAGAGGTAATAATATGGGTTACAGCTGGAGACAGATCATGAAGCCTGACTAGTGACGGAACTGGAGCAGCCATGCTGTCAGTTTGAGAGTGTGGAGACTGGAGTGAAGAAAACCTGACGTGTGTCAGGAGGTCTGGCACTGGGTCCAGAGTCCATGGATAGTCTAACAGGTGAGACCCGAGGAAAGGGAACCAAATCTGACAAGGCCAGTAAGGAGTGATTAGGATCATCTTGCTTCTCAACAACATTGCTTTCTGTATGACCTTGGGAATGAGTGAAAAGGAGGAAAAGCATACAGGAGTCCTGGGGGCCAATCGTGGACGAGTGCATCTCTTGGAGACTCTCCCGGAGGGGGGGGGGATGAGGGAGAAAAAGGTGAAAGGTGCTGCATTTGGTGTTGATGGGGCTGGCAAAGAGATCGCAGCAGGGTTGTCCCCACTTGTGGAAGATCAGAAGGGCTACTTTCTGGTTCAAGGACCATTCGTGAGGTAACAATATTGCCCTGCTTAGCTTGTCCGCTATCATGTTGTAAGTCCCCGGGATGTGCATTGCAATGAGAAAGCATTGGGAAGAAATTGCCCAATTCCAAACTCGCAGGGCCTCTTGACATAAGGGGTATGATTTGGTCCCCCCTTGTTTGTTTAGATACCAAACCATCGACATGTTTTCGGTCTGGATAGCTATCATCCCTAGAGGGAGAAAGCTGTGAAGTGCTTGCAACGCTAGAAGCACTGCTCTCATCTCTAGGACATTGATATGCAGATGGGCCTCCTGATCTTGCTATGTGCCTTGGACAGTCCTGCCAAGATAATGCCCCCCCCCACCCTGAGAGGCATCTGTGGTCACAGTGACAACGGGTTGGTGTGGTACAAAGGGAGTCCCTGTGGTAAGATGACCTGGTTGAATCCACCAGCGTAGATCTTTTTTGCAAGAATCTGTGATCAGAATCTGATGATGTAGAGGCAACTGCTGAAAGAACCACTGGGATGACAGGAGCCATTGGGGTATCCTCATATGTAGTCTTGCTAAAGGTACCAAGGTTATGGTCAATGCCATAGTTCCGAGATGCTGCAACATCACCTTCGCCTTGACTCTTCGAAGGGGAAGTATCATGTAAATTTGCTGTGCAAGATTCTGTACTTTTGTCTGTAGGTAGTCTGGCTGTCATAACAACCGTGTCTACGTTTGCTCCTATAAATGTTATAGGCTGAGTGGGAAAAGTAGAGGATTTTTCCCACTTTATAGAGATTCCCAACTGGGAACAGAGCTTGATTGTGGAATCTCTCGATTGAACTAGACGATGTCTGGTGGTGGCGGTCAGGAGCCAATCGTCCAGGTATGGAAAGACTTGGATTCCCTGATGCCTCAAATGAGCTGTGACTACTGCCATGCACTTGGTGAACACATGGGAGGCTGTGGTGAGACCAAAGGGCAGCACCCGAAACTGGTAATGATTGGCTCCCAGCCGGAAGCGTAGGTAGCTCCTTGATGCTTTGTCCATTATTATGTGGCATCTTGGAGATCTATTGAGCACATCCAACTGTCTTTCCCTAACAGAGGGAGTATGGATTGTAGAGTGACTATTCGGAACTTGGACTTCTTTACATACTCGTTTAACCTGCTGAGGTCTAGGATGGGTTCTCCAGTCTCCTGTTCTTTTTGAAACTAAAAAGAACCTGGAGTATGTTCCGAATCCTGTCTGGTCTGCTGGGATCTTTTGGATGACTCTTTTTAATAGTAGCTTTTTTTTATCTCTATAGCCGCTTGATCCCTGTGATTGGGGTGGTACATCTGGGATCCTTTTGGGAGGGCATGGTGGAAGGGAAAAGGGTATAGAGTAACCTCTGGTGATAATGTCTTGTACCCACTTGTCCAGAGTGAGATTTAGCCAGGCTTCTGGGTACAAGGACAGGCGACCCCCGACCGGCTCCAGAGACGCACAGTCGGGTTCCACATCAGGAACGCTGATAGGGATTGGTCACGAAAGGAATAGCGACCTCCCTGATTTTGTGGGCCTTCCCTGCTTCTAGGGCAACGTCTACCATTATTTCCTCCTCCCCTGCCTCTGAAGGAGGAATCACCCTGTGTATCCTGGAAATATCTCAGATTTCTTGAACCACATTTTGCCGCTCTTCTGACCTTTACGGTAAAGTTGAGAAGGAACGGTAAAACGGACTCCCATGGCAGACAGAGTCTTTCCTTCCTGTTCACACCTGGTGAGGGTATCTTTAACCTTTGGTCCAAAAAGAGAGGATCCATCCACAGGAGCATTGGTGAATGTAGACTTGAAAGACTCAGCAAAGTTGCATAGACGCATCCTGGAATGTCTCCTTAAGGAGACTGCTGAACCCGCCCCCTACTCGCACCATCATCTGCATATGAGATCAGCCGCATGGAGGAGTTAACAATAGATGTGAGAGTAGCCAACTGAGCCAACACTGTAGATGGGACTGCTTCAATAGAGGTACCCTGAAGAGCATTTCCTAACTCCTTTAGATCTCTCTGAAGTCTTGTAAAATGTGATAGTTAAAAGCCGCTGAAGAGAAGATATACTTCCGGAACCTATCCATCGATCGGGATTCATTATTGGGTGGATGGATAGAAGTCGTCTCTGCTAGCTCCTTCTTAGTGGCCGCCGCCACCACCATGGCATCAACAGGTAAGCCCTTGGATAAAAATTATTTGTCTTTAGGGACGGAAAGAAATTTATTCGGCCACCTGGGGACCGGTTCCATGGCATCAGGAGTCTGCCATGCTTTCGGACTCACAAGATCCAGTAATTCATCAAATGGAGGAGACACCCATGAAACTGAGGGTTGAGACCCGAAAGCCTTCAGGTACACAGACTCATTGGACGGGGTAACGGTGGGCCAGACGCCTCTCTGCCGGAGGATCTCCAAAATGTCTGCAAAGGAGACATCTTCAGAGGACGACTTAGGGGACCCCTTCCGACTCATCGAGGTCAGTGTCAGATGTGACAGACTCATCAGAGGAGTCTACATGCTTCCTCTTACATGATCTCTTCTGAGGGGGCTCCTCAACGGGGTCCTCTGGGGAGGTCTCAGAAGATTGGGGGCCACTCAAATGGGGGTCCTGAGGCTGTGGGTCTCTGCCATCCCGGGGAAGAGAGGATGCTGAGACCGTAGTCGGCACTTGAGGGAGTATAGCATTGGTACTCCTACGTGGGACGGATGAACTATCCAACATGCTCCTCATCCTCACGAAGACAGATTCCTCCAGCTCCGAATGATGCCCCAGCTCCGAAGAGAGCATAGGTGCCGATGGCTCCAAAAGAATCGGCTGCAAGAACGATGCAGGGTCCGGGCTCACTCGGGCCGATGCACCAAGAGGAAGACTCTGCATCCAAGAGGTTTGGTTCCAAGTGTCCTCCTCGGGGCTGACCGAAGAGCTTCGAACCCTAGACACTTCAGACGGTGCAGATAGTGTCAGAGCGAAGCTCGGCTCCGAGACAACCACATGGGGTGCTGGAGCCAAGGACACCACTATAGTTAGTACCGACAACATCGGCTCCAAAGGCCCAATCTGGGTTGGAGGAGGAAAAAGAGCAGGAATGGTAGCAGGTGTCGGCTCAGAGACCGAAAGGGTCGGAACCAATAAAAATTTTGGCAAGGCCGACGACTTAAGGAGTCTGAGCACCACTCTCTCGATGTCTTCTTCAGATAAGCTCCTGGAAGATCTAAAGAACAGTATGGGAGACCTCGCTCTTTGCAATATAGGCGATTTTAGAGTAGGTGAGACCGGTGGAATGTCTGTAGACCGCCTCTGAAGAGGACTGCTAGTGATCGGCACCGAAACACTTGGAGCCGATACTGCAGGGTCGTGTCCAGAATCCCAATTGGTTCCGAAGACTGTGGAGCTGAAGAAACAGTGGCCAACTCATATTTTGGTAACTTCTGTGGAGGTTCAGAGACAGAAGTTGAGGCTGGAGAAGGCCTTTTAGGTGTCTTGCCCTTATCCTTTCCAGAAGACTGCGACCTAGCAGAGGAGGAAGAACTGGCTAGGTCTTAATCAAAGGAAGGTTTTAACATGCCTTTTAGAATCAGCTTATTCTTCCATTCCTGGAGTACTCTAGGGCTAAAGGAATGACAAAAGAGAGAAGTTTCTTGAAGATGTACGGCCCCTAAGCAGTACACACAGATGGTATGTCCATCAGTGATGGACATTTTTTGCGAACATTTAGCACACTTTTTAAACCCTGTTTATGTTCTTCATGTTCCTTGGACATAATGGCAGTAGAAAAAAAAACAACACACTCACAACAGGAGAGGAACTAGATCCTCTAACTTAAGCAGATCTAGCCCCAAAACCCACAATAAAAATAAAAAAAGTTTTACTAGGTTCTCTAACTTAAACCTAGTGCAAGAAAGAAAAAGGGAACAAACTAGCACCTCTAAGTTAAACGGTCTAGTCTAAAAGCACACACTCACGGGAACTACACACAAACGGCCAACAAGCCCAAGAATTTTTAAAACAGCAGTAAGTCAAATACGGTTAAAGACACAAATCGTATCACAATAAAAACTGTCAGCAATCAGAATAACTTCACATGAAGCAAAAAACTCCTAATAAGCAGTAATAACAAAGAACTAAATCACTTAGCCACGGCCAACCAAAAGAAGCTTCTGAATGAAGACACGGCAAACGAGATCTGGGGAATGTGCGCATGCACCATGGGATACCTACTAGCCACGAGCCAATAAGAAGTTTTCAGGCTTTCTAAGCGGCCGAGTTGGAGCCGAGGATCGGCTCTGATCCCACACGTAATAATGGAGGTGAGATAGGACTACATAACATCAACAGTTAATGTCTATTTACCTGCATTAAACAGAAGTCAAATATGAATGCAGTTGAGTTTGCCATTGTGAAACTCCAAGATGAAATATTTTAAAACCTTGTACATAGCATGGTTTTGGAATTATTGATGCAAGCATGAACAATATTTTGACACCTAGAGGCGTCAGTAGGAGTCAACTGTAGATGCAGCTGGAGGCGTCACTCAGATGTAATGAGTTAAATGTAGGGGTGGGGAAATCTTTTCAGTGATTGTTGTATCCGATTAAGACATTGAAGTAAACAGATTTTTTTAGTTGTAAGATGTAGAAGCTTGACAGTCTGAGGAAGCATGGTGGATCCATCTGAAAGCGCTTACTGACTTACTTTGCACTTTCTGTGTGTGTCTGTCAACATTAAAGATTTATTCAGCCTGATCCATGCTGCTGTATTCGTGGAATTTTTTATTTGGATACTTATAGACTGACACGAAGAGGCTTTATTCCTGGCTGTGACATTTTTTTCTACTTGTATAAGCTTTACAATGTAAAAAGAGAAGAAAGGTTGGACGAAAGCAAGTTAAAGTTAATACGCTGTGATCTTGGGCTGCTGGGGTGGGGGGTATAAAAGTGTGCAGATTATATGTAGAAATGAGATGTTTTCTCTTATTTTTGCAAAGGTCTGGATTAATGCCCTTGGCTTAAAGTAGGCTTGAAAAATGAGACAAAATTATGAAGTCATGAGAAGTGCCAAGTTTCTTACATATACAATGATATTAACTTCTTCCATTATCAAATGCTTAGTTGGAGGCAAAAATCTGCAGCAGAAAGCAGTTCCTCGTTGTCTTACATTCTGAGTGAAACTGACAAATATTCCTTTATGCATCTGCAGAGTTGAGACAAGCTGCCTGTAGGTGCAAGCAATTAATCAAAAGATTTATCAGCATTCTTTGATTAAGAAATCACAACTTTTGTCAACCAGTTAGCTATCCATTGCACAACATCAGGATTTAAATTCCATTTTACAAGTTTATAAATAATGTTAGCATGGGCTAAAGTGTCAAAGGATTTTGCCAGGTCTAGATATGCTGTATGCACTGCATAACCACTATCCACTGCTTCAGTTACATTTTCAAAGGAATTAACAAAGTCAGATAGGCAAGATCTTTTTGATAAAACCAAACTGATGAGGGTCCAGGGTTGAGAGATTTTCAATGTCCATATTAATGGAGCTTTACACATGAGGCTAGTGAGACTAATGGGTCTATAGTTACAAGGGTCCATTGTTGGGCCACACTTGTGTTATGGCATTACAATAGCAGTCATCCAGGCTTCAGGAATATAACCAGTGAAGGCTTAAATTTAAGAGTATAAGTAGGGGTTCAGAAAGGACACATTTGTCACTAATAATCAATCAGTTATGCTGCCATGGCTCATGGATGAAGTATTCCTAGTTTTTGAAAGTGCTCTGAGAACTTGTTCTATAGTGCTTAAAGGGGGTGGCTGGGATTGTGGAAACTGTGGGATAGCTGTAAAATTTGTACTAATTGTGTTGGCTGGGATATTGGCTATTTCCTTTGGGTCAGAGAGTGTGGTGCTGTTGTGGATTAGTTCTAAACATTGTTGTTAGTTTTAACTTCCTGACACAAAGATATGCAGTTATTTTTGGTTTTAGTGACTGTTTTAAGTTCATACTCGGTTTTGCCCTCTGTAATGGTTCCCTTAAACTCGGTTTGCTTAACTGTGCTTTTACAATAGGTCAAATGAGAACACAAACATTAAGCAGTTTCTTTCTCATTTTATAACTTATTTATATGGGTATTCCACCACAGGGGTTTGTTTTTAAACTTCTCATATCTGTTGTGGATAGATACTGCCTTATCAACACAACTGTTTAAGTGGAAGTCGTCAAGAGGTACAGGTAGCAGCAATAGCAACAGTATCCTTCTCAGCAGTATTAGGGCAGATTTTAAGTCAGCAAGTAACTGAAAACGCCTGTTTTTTTCAGAAATCCTTAAACACAGAGCTATTTACAGGGGAAGTACCATCAGTTTTAAAGGAATAGGTCACTAAATTATGGTCTGATTTAACAAAACATGATGATACGTATGGAGCTGTGGAAGAAGTGGTAATATTTGTGAGGACTAGAGCCAAGATACTGGAGCTCCTAGCAGAATGATTAACAACTTGTGAAAGAGATGTAGCATTTATAATGACAAGGAAGCACTGGGCATGCCATCCATTGGCAGTGTAGGTCAAGTCAGTTTACTGATGGATAGTCAAGGACCCCTAACAGAAAGGTCTTGGGTTTAATGGGAATTTCAACTAATATAGTAAGACAGTTATTGTGTTTAGAAGGGGACAACGAGGGTGTTGTATAGATAGCTATGAAGTGGTAAACAGTCTTGTTTAGGGTGATTTGAAATTCTAGGAGTTCACATGTGGTGTCCCAAGAAATCTGTATCCTTGACAAAAAAGATACTCCCCCCACAATTGCTAGTGGGTCTGAAGACATAACAGATGTTACAGCCAGAAACAGAGGGGGTGCTTTCACTGCTGTAACTATACATATATGAATGGCCTCAAGTTGCAGGAAACTCCAAGTTCAAGCAAGCATTTTTATTTTTGTTTAGCCTCCTGGCATTGAGTAAAGTCACATTAGGAAGCCAATGAAGTCAATGTAGTTCAATAAATTTCCAGAAAAAACATATGGAAAAGGACTAAGTAAGTATGCTCCTGCTTCTATATAGTCTGCTTGTCTTCAGAGTAGCCTAGCACAAAAGAGCTCTGAACTGAGCAAGCCTCCTGGTATTTAAAGCCTCTAAGGCTCCACCCCTCAGAACCTGACCGATCAAAATTCAGCCAACAGCCCCGCAAAAACTGGCCAATCAAAATCAAGCACACAAATCCATCACTGGAACCCAAGCTTATGAAGCTGTCACATGGAAACTTCTGCTCTCACTAAAGGCTGGAACACTGCAGACTCGGTCCTAGGAAGACAATGATGTTTTTGTATTGTGATGAATTTGTAGAAAACCAGATGGAAAAGGACTTTGTAGTATGATCCTCCTCTGCAGTCTTCAGTGTACCCCCCAGCACTAAACAGCAATGAACTGACGAAGCCTCCTGGTACTTGCACCCTGTTACGCTCCACGCTGATGAAACCGTCCCATCAAAACATAGCCAACACCCCTGCCAAAACTGGCCAGTCAAAATCAAGCACTCCATTCCCTCACTGGAAGCCAAGCTCAGGGAGCTGTCATATGGAGGCATGTGCTCTTGCCAAAGGCTTCAACACTTCAGCAAATTTCAGCTGCTCAACCAGACAATGCTTTGGGGAAACTAGAAATTTGGGAAGGCTCCTTAAAGATCTTCTGGATTGCATGATTAGTATTTACCTATGAACCTGTGGTAGTTTTTTTGCCAGCCATTCCCTGACTCACAACTGATCCAGTTCAGCTTTGTAATCTTCTTCTCCTCTGCAGTCTTCATGTCTTCAGAGTACCCCAGCACTAAACAGCACTGAACTGACCAAGCCTACTGGTATTTATACCCTCATCATCATCACACATCAGTTTTTTTTAATACAACATAGGTATTTATTCTTCAAGGGCAGCAGGCATTGCATTTGTAGATGAACAATGAAATGCACAGTTGTTTGCCAACAGTAATATCTACATCAGTATTATTTCCCTTTAATAAAGAATTATTCAGATGATTACAGATAGCCCATATGGACCAAGCATAGGTTGTCTAGTAGTTAATACTAATTTGCTACACATGGATGGATCATATGGTGTGATATTAGTGATTTTTAAACAATTTCATGTAGTTCACCTAAAGTTAACAATAACGTACATGTAATTCATTTCTTCGCAACAATAAAGAGTGTACACATTCAACAAATTGGTTATAATTGCTGGTGTGTGTGTGTGTGTGTGTGTGTGTGTGTGTGTGTGTGTGTGTGTGTGTGTGTGTGGGTGGTGCTAACTGTGGATGAAAGTACCTTATGCTCTTATCTGTTCATTTGAAACCACCTTTAATCTGGCTTTGCAGGACTGGTATGTATGTGTGTCAATGCTTTAACATAATTCAAGTTTGTTTCAGACAAATACACAGTAGATACTTTGGTTACTTTTGTAATTTTTTTTGCAAAGATATCTGAGAAGGACGCAGTTAAAGTGGCTGTAATTCCTGAGTATGGGGAATGTCTATAAACAAAAATGACTGCTGGGTGGATAAAGTTAAACCCTCATTAGTCTATCTTTGCATGACTAATGCATAGTTACGTAAAGCAAATTGGAATAATTTACTGTGGCCATAAAATCAATCAATATAGTAGTCATAACTGATGAGCATGGATATTAGTTCATTATAATGACAGCAGTTTGAGTGGTCTTTTACTGCTAAAATGGGTACTTTTGTCCCAGTTTCGTTTCATTAATTACTGTAAAAATATTCAGAACTACAAATTTAGTAATAACCACACAAAATATTATATTCATAAAGTTACAAGTAGTACTCCAAGAACTAAGCCAACACAGGAAAGGAGATTTTGTCAATAAGGATGACTGCAAGTAGGGACTGGAAAAACTGGACAAAATTAGCAAAGTAACAAAGATACTGGGAGCAAGCAACTAGTGAGGGAAAAGTAACAGAGTGTGATGAGGTCATTAAGAAGTTTAGACTGCACATTAGAAACTGTCTTCCCTATCAGGGATGGCTATCAGAGTCTAGTCAAAGAGAAGGGGAAAGGCGTGTCTTAAGTGACAGACCTGCTCTGATAGAATTTTTGGTTGAGCCTAAAGCAGAAACTGCTGTTGAAAAAATAATTAGTAGGACATATAAAATACCGTATGATAACTATAAGAATCAATCAAAGGAGGTTAGAAAAGATTTGGACAAAAGACTGAGAAAGTAATTTACAAGGGAACAATGGGAGGAAATATGTATGGCTCCCATGTATGCAACAAAGTCCAGAAGGTTTAAGATTTTTGTAAATGTTTGCATAGGTACATTTATATCCTAAGCAAACTTCAAACAATTCTTTCTCAGGAAGACAGCATATCCACACACTGATTTCTGCTCAGCTCTCTGGTGCAGGCTCAGCTGGCTCATTCTCCATTGGTTAACACCTAGTGCTGCTGCTAGATATCACCCTTTGTGGCGAGTCAAGCTATGCCCCTCCCCCCAGAATGGGTGAGCTGGCAGTGGCCATTCAATCCCATCCTCTCAGGCCAGCTCCTTGAGGTACCCAAGGTGTTAACTGAAATTGGGTCAACTGCACCTTAGGACTTTATCACTCTACCCAACAGGAGCAAAAGTTTTTTTTAAATATTGGATATCTGATTCAGTGAGCACATCCAATGTACCAAGAGATCCTGGTGATTATTCTCCATGGATCATGTCTCAGCTATTGCAGCCTTTTGGCACATCAGTGTATGGAGTCCATATGAAATTCTCCTTTGGTTTGCTTAGAGTGGGTGTCACTTCAATGTACAGTATTGTCATTTCAACTTTTTATAGGTTCATAGGTAGATACTAGGCTATCTGCCCTAGGGCATTTATAAGCCTAGCCAGAGTGTATTTGGCTTCCGCCTCCCTATTAGATTAGACTACTGTGCCTCTGTAAGTAGGTTACAGAAGGTACCTTTTTAAGATTAGTTTACTGTGCCTCTGTCTAGCAGGGACACAGAAGAGATCCCAGGGTTGAATTTGCAAATTCCCATCCATGCGTCCAGATTTCACTTGAAGAGGGTCAGCGAGGGGCTATGTCTAACATGAATTGGGATTCTATTCAAGAGTGAGGGCAGCCTCTGGGAAATTAATCTGTCCTCCAGCATGTCCTATTTATTTTTGTGCTGAGGTTTAGGTCCCTGGAGAGTGTAGCTCTAAGGGACTTGGATTTTTTGAGGTGGAGCATGTCCATTAATTCTGGGTTTGACATGGCTTTGTACGTCAGGCATAGATTGCCTCTGAGTAGGCAGTAAGCAACTGAGTAGAGCTGGAGTTTCTTTAGTCGAGCTGCATAGGACATCTGTTTGTAGCCCATGATCCTGTTGGTGAGGTACTTTTGGGGTCTCTCCAGTTGCTGCAGGTGTCTGGTAAAGTACATCCCAAAAGGGGCATTGTATTCAATTATGGGCCTGATGAGTGACGAGCAGAGGGGCACAATGACCTCTCTTGATCTAGATGTGAACTCTTTCGTGATAAGGTGGGCTATATAGAAGGTCTTTCTAACCACTTTGGCAACGTGATTATCAAAGGAGAGATTACTATCTACGTTGGTCCCCAAATCTCTAATTACTTCTTCCATAATTAATGGATTACCACCTATGTGGTAATTTGTGGGCACCTTGTTTTTCCCAAAGGGGATGACTATGCACTTTTTAGCATTTAGCTTGAGGCTGTGGCTCTGGCACCAAGCATCCGTCTCTGTGAGACCCTTTTGGAGGATGCTTGTGTCAGCTGGAGATTCAATTATGGCCCCCAGTTTGCAGAAATCTGCGAACTTTGTCAGCCATAACCCCCCTGTGTTAGCCTGAACCTCAGAGAAGTATATACCGAACAAGAGAGGTCCCAGAACTGGGCCCTGTGGGACACCATTTGTAAATGGTTTGGATTCTGACATGGCACCTGCGATTCTGACCATGTGGGTTCTATCTCTGAGCCAGTTTGCAACCCATCTTGTGATATAGGGGTTGATATTTAAGCTGGTAAGCTTATTTATGATGCCCGAGTGGGGTACTGTGTCGAAGGCTTTTGCGAGGTCCAGGTAGGCTGTGTGGACTACCTTGCCCTCATCTAGGGCTTTGGTAACCGTTTCAAAGAAATCAACTAGGTTTAAGAGGCAAGATCTGCCCTTAAAGCCAAATTGGGTAGGGTCCAGTGTCTGGAGGCTCCCAATGTCTTTGTTTATGAGTTCCATGACAATACGCTCCATAGCTTTACAGACCAGACTAGTCAGGCTTATGGGGCGATAGTTTCCGGGGTCCGTTGTGACACCACCTTTGTGGAGTGGAACCACTGTAGCTGTACGCCATTCTTTGGGTACATATCCTGTAGTAAGGCTAAGTTTGAACAGTGACTTAATGTGAGGGTTCAGTTCTTCTTGGAGCTCGTGTAAGACACAGCCTGGGACACCGTCCGGTCCCATAGATGCTGTTTTTTTTTTGCTTTGAAGAGGGCAGCTTTCACCTGTGCATCTGTGATGTCAGGGAGGTTACATTCAGTTGGGATAGGCATTTGCTCCTTTGGGGGGGGGGGGGGGGGGGAGTTTGCGCTGAATCTGTCTGCCAGGATGTTGGCTATGTCTGTAGGTTCGGTATATTTTGCACTGTTACGCAACAATTCAGAGCATATCAGAGCATATCTGGGAGTTTCCGCCCATGTTCCTGACATAACTAAAGAAGGCCTTGTGATTATCTTTAGTGTCTAGGGCAATTTTTCTTTCGAAACTGGCCTTTGATGATTTTATGAGGGATCGAAGTTTCTTGCTAATACTGATCAGAGATGCCTTCCCTTTTTGGGATTTTGCTATGTCATGTAGTAGCTTCCTCCTTCTGTTGTATAGCTTATTTATGGCCGTGGTCCACCAGACCGGTCTCCTGCTTTTGGAGGAGTGAGTCTTGGTTTTATTTGGGATAGCATGATCCATGCATTCCTGCAGGTGCTCATAGAATGCATTTGCAAAGGATTCTGTGGATTGGGCTGTATTATCCTCTGGCCCAGGGGCTTTGAAGGATTCCACCTCAGTCTTGAGAAGTGCAAAGCTGGCTTTTGAGAAATTCTTTACAGTGATTTCCTTGGCTGGGGGTGGGGACAGGATATGGATGTCCAGGGAAATTTGTTTATGGTCTGATCTTACCAATGAGGGGTTTACCTCTGGTGTGGAACATAGATTCCCCATGTTGGTGATGATCAGGTCCAATATGTTGCTCCCTCTTGTGGGAATGGTGACCAGTTGTTCCATTGCGTTAGAGTTTATAAATTCAAGGAACCGTTGGGCGAGGGTGTTTGGGCTTCAGTAGTTTTCCCAGTCAATGTTTGGGTAGTTGAAGTCACCCAATAACATAGTGTTTGGAGAGACCTTCATATTCTCCAGTGTTCTCAGGAATGCCAAGTGGGGTTCCTGTAATAGGGAGCGTGTTCTGTAGCAGGCTACAAACTGAAAGGCAGTTTTGCCCGCTGTTAGTTGCACATGGATGGTTTCCGATGCTTTGTGCAGTGCCACTAACCTGTAGGTGTAGGTATCTTTGATGAATATAGATACTCCCCCTCCTTTTGTGCTTCGGTCTGAGTTTTGGGGCCGAAACGCATGGTATGAGTTATAACCTGGTAGTGCTGGGGTGCTCTCAGGAGCTTTGAACCAGGTTTCTGTTACTGCACAGACATCGATTTTCTCTGTACTGAGGAGAGCCTCAAGTGCGTGCATATTGAGGTTTAGACTTCTGGCATTGAGTAGCATTACCTTTAGTTTTTTTATCCTTGGGTTGTCTATGAAGGTGGGTTTGTCCTTTGAAGCCTTGCCTAAAAAAGGCACTATGGGGGGTGACAAGAGCCTTGGGCAGTATACGAAAGCTTAAGGATGACAGGTGCAAGCCGTCCCTAGCGAAGCAATGTGGCTTGTCGAGCATGTCATCCCAGGCTGACAGACACTGGATCCCCTTTGAATGACACCAATACTTTAGCCAATTGTTGAAACTGATTTTGTCTTTATACTGCGGCATCATTCTTGGTGAGGACAAGATGCTACTCAAGGTCAGGGTCATACCAGCCTGGGCTACATGGTCAGAGAGCTCCTCAAGGTCTCTTTTCATGTACTCCAGGGAGGTACGTCTCAGGTCATTCACACCAGCATGGACAATGACAGAGTCATACTTGTACTTGCTTTGGAGTGACCTGAGTGCTTGCGTTATGTGGAGGATCCTGGCACCCGACAGGCAGCTTACAGTGACGTTCTCCTTCTTCAGTCTGGTGAGCGGGACGTCAGTGTGCCGGACAATAGAGTCCCCTATAACAAGTGTATTTGGTGTGTTGTTTGGCCTTAAGTGCTGTGACTGTGAGGCACACTGATTTTGTGAGATATGTGATTCGTGGGTATTGTTGAGGGGTGGCTGTTGCTTGGATATCTGCTTAGGAGGTCTTTGCTGTTTAGGCAGATTTTTATTTAGAGCCTCCGAGTATGTTTTTGTGTGTTTATGTGTTGGGTATGCAGATGCAATAGGTCTGTGTGAGACTGGATTTGTGGTGTGGGTGGTTACCTTTTCCTCCTGACTGGCTGTGCCAGTCTTGGGTTGAAAGAGCTCTGCCTCCAGTTTGGCTGTGTAACTGCATCTTTCACATGTATTAGAGTTTGTTGGAAGGAGGAGAGGGTTGTCTGTGTACATAAGGCAATTGTAACATTGCCTCAAATTCCCAGATTCACCAGCTGGACTGGAGAGTAACCTTGAAACTGACCCTTGGACATACCAGATTAGTATAGGGAACTGTTTTTTTTACTGATCAGATTAGGGAAGGGAACTGATTTTTTCACTTGATCAGGAAGGACCAATTGGGAGCCTAATACTTATAAGAAGTCAAGGAGGGTGTAGTGCTTTAGTTAGTTAGTGTTTCCTTATAAGAGCTGAGCAAGTGCATGGCTTTAGAAAGAGAACAGAGTGATTACTTTGAGAGTTTGAACAGTTCTAGGGGAAAAAGTGAAGAGCAGACTTTGCGGAGCCTGGAATAGTTTAAACCTGTTTAGGCGGCGCTGCCCGATGCTGCTTAGTGCGCAAAACCGCGCAAAAAGAGAGTTGTAGGGTTTTAAGAGAGAGAGAGATCAAGGAGTTTAGAATTGACCCAAAATGGCCAATAAAACTACAGCTTCTAGGTAGTAACCACTCCTCCAGGGACAGGCAGGCTGTTCAGTGTTAACCACTCCCACTGGTGAACACAGAAACTTCCCTTTAGCCCAAGCAAGCACTCGCCTTCTAGAAACTTCCAAACAGTTCAGAACAGCAAATCTGTAACTGAACTTTCTTAACTTTCAGAAAGTGGGGAAAAAGGCAAGATTTTTTTTTTTTTTCTTTTTGTTGCACTTTAAAGGTGCTGCCTTCATACTGTTTATCAGGTTGCTGCATGCAGTCATGGTAGCTTTATAGGAGAAGTACTTTTGTGCATTTCCCTACATTGGAAATTGGAAGTAATCTTTTGTGGTCCGGTCTCAGAGAATCACCTTCCATTCATATCCATTTATTCATGCCTGTGTTGAAGACCTATGTGGTCATAGCCGCTCAGGAAGAGAACAAAGCGGTGTGTGTATGGGCTCGGACACTTGTGACTACTAGGTATCATGGCACCTCAGTGCCTTTCTTCTCATTTAGATGCTCTGATGCCATCTGATCTTCTGTATGGACACCTGATAGCTGTTTGGATCTGCTAGAAAGCATTCCACTCACCATAAATAATCAGTTAAGTGGAAGAAGTTCTCTTTCAAAGCCAAGACTTTAAATGTAAACTGAGCCTCAATCCAGACTTGGGCATAACAATTTTAGCAGAAACTGTGAGAAAAGCTCTATTTAATTAATTCAGTAAAATTTATTCTGTGCGAGTGTACATACAAGTTGTATGTACTGTCTAATCTAGGAGTGTCCAAGAGGTGGCCCTAGGGTCACAATCCAGACCACCAAAACATTTCATCTAGCATACAGTACCTACAATGTACAGTTTTGAATGGACAAATACAGGTTGAATATGGTAATGTGCCCTTTAAACCTTACAAAGTATGGTAAGTGGTCTTTGAGCCAAAAAGGTTGGACATCCCTTCTCTAATCAATCCACAATCCATCCAATGCTGTCTAGTGACATTCAACTTCTACAGCAGCCCTATGAACAGCTCCTGTGATCCACAGAGTTTACTATACATGCATACAAGGATAGGCATCTGCACACGCACGTATACACACACACACACACACACACTTTGAGGTTGGTTAAATTTTTTTATTAATATACTGAAACACAGTAGGCAGTAGAAGGTGGAAATGACTTGCAATTAAATGTTGGGGTATGTAATATCATTATGGCTAAAAATGTTTTGTGGAGAAAGCCAAAGTAATTTACTATGTTGAGGTTTCACTTTCATTGTTGCATATGTCTGTCTTTTTTTTTTTTTTTTTTTTTTTTAAGTTGGCTGTGTTGCTGTTTCCTCTTTTCCTTGTGAGGGCAGAATCCAGAGGAAGAGGATTCCTACCTTTTTTGTGCACCATCCACTCAGGGTTTTACCTGAACAGAGTACATGAACTGGAAAATATGGGACAACTATTCTCCTCATTTAGGGAGACTCTTTCAGTGGGTGAACAAACCACTTTCTAAAAGGATTTGCAAATTGCATTGTGCAGTATTTTGCTGTAAAAAATACTCTTGTTGGAAAATGCTGCTGTCTTTGGCCACTTCACCAGGAGATAACTGGCTCCAGTCAAATGGCAGATTATGTAAACTGTCCGTTTTCAAGTTCTGGGTCTCTTGCATACATATTCAGGACTATGCATAAATTTGAGTTTTCTTCTGGATTCACCTTCCTCATTACTTTAAATTATATTGGTTGTTTAATAGAGCAACATTTGTTAGTGTGTGCTTTAAATCTGTAGTTTTAAACACTGCTATTAAATTGTCATTTTTAAGACATAGGCACACATACATTAATACAAAACAAAACAAACCATATTAAGTTTTTTCAGTCAAATACATTGTACATTACACAATTTCTTTCCATATGACAACACTCGTTCAGACCAACATTACACAAAATTGCTCAAGTCTTGCATTCTCTTATTAGCATTATTCTGCATGTATTGTTCCTAGAAATTCTGCTTATTTCTATGTAATTTGCTCTTTCCCTTTTCTATGGATTCCACTTCCAGTTCTTTTCTCTCTCTTTTATAAATAATATTCTATATTTCAAATACAGTTGGTTTAGACTTTGATGCACATTTTCCAATAACTGCTTTTTTCACAGCCAGCACAATTAAACTTAAGGCCTTTAGTACTTCATATCTTGACTCCCAAATCAAAATAATTTCCACAGTTATAATCATTTGCTTCCCCAATAAATTAACAAGGTACACTATAAGGAATTTTTTAAATCTGGCAACTTAAAACTTTTTAAAATTTTATTTTATTTATTATTTGTTGACCGGGAACATCCGACTAGGCTCCACAGAGCCTATTTTCAGCGCGGGCCCAGGGAGAAATGCTTCATGTTCTCAGTTACCTCTTTCTTCTCCATCACAGTTAAGTACTGCAGTAACATGTAGATTGGGAAAGAGTTATCCTAGTCCAAAGATATATGAAAGTCCAGAAATTTAGATATTTTGGTTGGAAATACCTCTAAACTTTCTTATACTCCAGTGAGACTCTCTAGAATATACCAGAGTATTACACCCATTTGCTGGAGACCTAATACTAATTTAACAGAAAATTTTATACATATCTTTAGACAAATTATGTAAATTAGAACTTGAGGAAAACTAAGCACCTGTGTAGTGTTATTTGGCCTAGAAAGGTGGTAATCACATCATTTTGGATAATTAGGTCAGATATACTGGAAGAAACACTGAAAGGGTCAAGGGTTGTACTGAATTTATTGCTAGCTCTGAAGAAAATAATTAAAGTGGGAAAAAAGTTATGTACTCACCATAACGTTCCATATTTGTTGTCCTTGATCTCGCCTACCTTCTTGCTGTTTGGGTTCGGAGTCGATCCTCAGCTCCAACTTGGCCGTATACTACAGCTCAAGAGCTTTGACTGGCTCGAGTCTGGCCCCTATCCCAGCATGCCTAGTGGTAGTTACCCAGATCTAGTTTGTGATAACCCAACACTAGACCATATAAATAGACTAGATGTACTCTACTCTACATATCTGATGACAGCTGCATATAAAGGTGTGACCCCTTCACAAAGGTAATAGTAGTAGACTGAGACTAACCAGGAACGGTATAAAGGAAACCCAGCCAGTATAGCCAATAAAACAAGGGATTCCTCTCGATCCTCCAGGAAGGGGGAAGGAGGAAGGGACGCAAGAAGGAAGGCGAGATCAAGAACAACAAACAAGGAACATTACGGTGAGTACATAACTTCTTTATGTTATGTTGTCCATATCTCGCCTTTGTTCTTGTTGTCTGGGACAGCATCCCCAGCACCTGATTCTTGGGTGGCTCACTGGAAAAAAACTTTTCAGGAACGTGGAACCAAAGGATGCCCTGTTCTGGGAGGCCACATCTACTTTGTAATCAGTGCTAAAGGTATGAGGATTAGCCCAAGTAGCTGCTGCACAGATCGAATCCAAAGCCAGTCTGGCTTGAAAGGCAATAAAAGTAGACAAGGCCCTTGTTGAGTGCCCTTCAATTTTCCCTGGAAGTGTTTGTTTATGCAACTCGTAGACATGTGTTATACTGTCTGAAAGCCACTTTGATAGTCACCTTTGAGACAGCACAACCTCTTTTATTGTCCACAAAGGATATGAACAATTGATAAGATTTTCTAAATACTTTGGTCCCATGTAAATAGAAACGTAGCTGTCTATAAACCTCCAATTGATGAAGCTTATACTCTGCCTTGTTGCCATGACTGGAGTAGAACACAGGAAGCTCTATGGATTGATTCAAATTGTAATCATAACATCAGAAAAAAACAATAACACTGGTTGTAACCAGGCTAAAAATAAAAGCTATTAATGGAGTAAGTGCTTTCACTGATACACCGCTTCTTCAGACTACAATCAAACAAAAAGCATCACATTTAAAAGCTAAATCAATCAAACTAATTATGACATCATACAGGAACACTGTATAGCAACTCTTAAAAGCAATATAATCAATGCTTCAGTGGCTTTGCCTTGAGAAAGGGTTTAAGTGAAACCATGCTATTCAAGCCCGGAGGTTTGTCAGCATGGAATTGCAAAATCCATTCTTGTTCAATTAGTTCAGTGGTATTTTTAAAGTCTCCCCCTCTCTTCTTAGCAGCTACAATCTGAAGTACTAAAAACTTAAATGTGTGGTCCATGCCTTCCTTCATGCTATGCATAGCTAGTGCACCGTTTTCTTTCATATTCCTGATGTCCCTAAAATGTTCTAGTATCCTGTCCTTAAGGCAACGATTCGTTTTACCAACATAGTAAGAAAAATATTTAACACAACAGCTAAAATAAATAACATTACAGGTCCTACAGTCAGCATAGATATTGAGGTCAATCTTAAAACCTAAACTGGGATGTGTAAAAGGTCCTCCCCATGTATATATGTCTGCATGCCATACAATTTCTGCATGCATAAGTACCTATTCTCTCTGACCTTGGAAACTTAGTAAAATCAACAGTTCTACAACACCAATGCTTTTCAAGGGCCTATTATTGCGAAAGGTAAAGTTTGGTTTTTCACCTATCACCCCTTTAAGCCCTTCAACTGTAGACAAAATGTCCCAGTTCTTATTAATAACCTCACATACCATATTAATGTCACTAGCAAAGGTTAAAGGCATCCATAGCACATTACTGGTGCTATGTCCAACATCATTCCTACTAACTTCCATCTGTAGGGGAACAATATTATCATTATAATAAGGTTTACATCTATCATACCTGGTTCTCTAGGCCTCAAGTATACATTTATCAATGTCATACCCTTTATATCCTCTCTCAATTAATTCTGATTTAAGTTGGTCCAAAGCAAGTTGCAACTGGTTGTCATTATTATGTATACGCATCATCCTAAAAACTTATCATTTTATAATATTCTCTTTAGTGTGTTTCGGATGCATACTATTGTTGTGTAACAGGTTGTTCTTCCTCACTGGTGTCCTATACAGACTAGTCCTGATAGAGTCTAATCGATGCTTGCTGACTTTAACATCAAGAAAATCTATTTCATTAGGAGCATATTTGTGTGTAAACCTCAGAAAACTCAGTTTCATTCAGATATACGATGAAATTAGTAAGAGCTTGTTCAGAACCCTGCCACAATAAAAAAATATTGTCCACAAATCTTATGTACCAGGTAATGGAGCCACTAAACAGTTCACCGGAAAGTATATACTCATGCTCCCATTTGACCAAAGAAAGGATGGCGTAGCTATTGGCACGCAGTAAAGCCAAGCCAACTTTCTGTAAACGTGTCCCCAAAAGCAAAAACATTATTATCCAATACAATGTCAAGCAACGTACAAATCAAACGCACTTTATTATTCTCCATCCCCTTGCCAGAAAGCAACTCTCTCACCTTCTCTATACCCCATTCATTGGGGAAGACAGTAAACGACGACTCAATATCTAAAGTCACAAAATAGCAACCATGCTCAACATCTCTCCATTTGGAGCTCAGCATATTCAAAAAAGTCTTAGTATCTTTCAAAACTGTTGAACTATCCAAAATTGGATGTAAATTTTTCTTAATATATATGGAAAGGGGTTCTGTTGGCCATCCTTTACTAGAAACAATAGGGTGCATTGGCGGATTTCTCAAGACCTTATGTACTTTTGCTAATCCATATACTACAGGCATGACAGGATGTTCAACAGAAAATTAATTAAAGATGGACTCGTATCATACCAGTGATCAAAAGATCAAATACTAAAAAGGATACTTATCCATAATCCTTTTGACCATATTAATGGGCATGCATTTGTATGCATTATAATCATCAAGTAAAGCCAACATCTGTTTGATATACAATTCCTTATCTAACAGCACTATACCCCCTCCTTTATCTGCAGGTCGTATCTCAATAGAAGGTGGTAGTTTCAACTCTTGTAGTGCCTGGTATTCATGACAGGACATGTTAAAAAAAGTACAGTTTTGTACCTACCATAAATGTAGATGTTCGAGGATTCCATTGCTGCAGTCCTTACTATTGGGTATAGTCCGCGTCCAGTCGGCCCGAATACCAGAGTATAAGGCTGACGTCGGTCAGGGCGCATTAGACTGACGTCAGAACGTCAGGGTACTAATGCGCATGACCGACGTCATATCCTCAGTCTTTTCTTGCCCCAGATGTCAGAAGACCCTAAAAAGACAAGTCCCAAAATACCTGCACCAAAAACATGTACAATATATACAAGAATATATACAAAAATATAAGCATGTAAACTCACCTACACAACCACCCCTAAACACAGAGGGAAGGAGGGAGGTAATTGGACTGCAGCAATGGAATCCTCGAACATCTACATTTATGGTAGGTACAAAACTGTACTATGTTCTTCGCTTTCCATTGCTGCAGTCCTTACTATTGGGTAGAATCCCAAAGCAGAGGTAAGGGAGGCTGGCAAATCATAAAGAAGTAGGAGCTGACAACATGCCTTGCAAAACAGCTGTGGCAAAACCAGCCCTAGACTTAGAGTAGATAGGAAGGTGATAATGCTTAGAGAAAGTATGCACTGAACTCCAAGTAGCTGCTTCCAAAATATCCTTAGTTGCCACCCCTTAGAAATGCTGTTGAAGTGGCAGTAGCCCTAGTGGAATGAGGCCTAATCCCAGCTGGAATCTCTTTGCCATGATGGGAATAACAAAATGCAATGCAAAAGCCAATCCACCTAGAAATAGTTTGTTTTGACACAGGCTTGCCCTGTGAACTCAAAGCAAAAGAAACAAACAACTGCTGAGACTGCCTAAAATCCTTAGTCCTGCTTAAATAATAACGCAATTGCCTGTGTACATCTAAAGTGTGCAAAATCTTTTCCCCTTTATTTTGAGGGTCTGCATAAAACGTAGGCAAATGAATAGTTTGGTTTAAAGCCACACTAGAAACCACCTTAGGCATAAAGGAAGGATTAGTACGTAATGATACCCTATCCTTATGGAAAATCAAAAGGGCTCTACTGCCATAAGGGCCTGCAACTCAGACACCCTTCTTGCAGAAGTAATAGCCAACAGAAAAGCAGTCTTCCATGACAAGTATTTCAATTCAGCAGTAGCTGCAGGCTCAAAAGGTTGTAGAGTAAGTTTTTCCAACACAAAATTGAGATCCCAAGCAGGAGTAGGAGCTCTACGTGGGGTCTTATATTCTTTGCCCCTCTAAGAAACTGCTTGAACAAAGGATGCGAAAACAAAGGTGGGTCACAATCATAGTGAGCTGAAATTGCTGCAGCATGAATCTTAATGGAAGAGAAGGACAAACCTTTGTCCAATAACTCAGTAAGATATTGAAGAGCCACACTCAAATTAGGCTCAGAAATCTCCAAATTCTTTGCTGTACTCCAAAATAAAAATCTCTTCCATTTTTCTGCGTACACTCTCCTTGTACTAGGTCTTCTAGCTTCAATAATCACATTTAAAACTTGTTGAGGAAGTTGAGACCTGCTGTGATTCAACACAGAATATGCCAGGCTGTTAGATGAAGAGAGTGAAGCTTGACATTGAGCAGATGACCGTCCTTCTGAGATAACAGATGAGGAATCAGAGGTAAAGGCCATGGAGGCTTCTTTACCAGACTCCGTAGTAGTGGGTACCAGTGTTGCCGAGGCCAATCTGGAGCTATCAAAATCATCCTTGGCCTGTCTTGTCTGACCTTTAATAGTACCTTTGGAAGAAGAGGCAGAGGTGGAAAGGCATACACATGAAGGTTTTTCCAACTGAAAGACAGAGCATCCACTTTCCAAGCTGTGTGATGAAACCCCTTTGTGCAAAACTTTGGCAGCTGGTGGTTTAGTGGAGAAGCGAACAGATCTATGTCTGGAGTTCCCCATGACACTGTCAATTTCTGAAATACATGAAGATCCAGTTTCCACTCGTGGGGATCCATGATTTGTCTGCTTAACACATCTGCTAAGGAGTTCTGTGCTCCTGGCAGAAACCTTGCCTGAAGAGTTAGTTGCAAGCTTAGCGCAGTCTCCCATAAAATCATTGCTTGCCTGCATAGAGGATAAGAATGTGTTCCCCTTGCTTGTTGATGTACCACATGACAGTTGTGTTGTCTGTTAGAATCAACACCTGCCCTGGAAGAAGTAACTCCTTGAAAGCCATTAATGCAAATTGGACTGCTAACATCTCCTTCATGTTGATATGTAGATGCTGTAGTCTGGCAGGCCACTTGTCTTGTATCCACTTTCCATTTAGATGAGCTCCCAAGCAATATCCGAGGCATCTGTCGTTAAAATCTGACTTGCCTCTGGCCGGGTCACAGAGAGTCCCTTGTTTAGGTGACATTCCTGAGCCCACCACAAGAATTCTTTTGAAGGCAAGGTATTATTTGAATGACAGTGTCCAAATCCTGGCAGTGCTGTGTCCATACATTCTTGAGATACCATTGTAGCTTCCTCATATGCAGTTTGGCATTGGGAAGCACCAGAATACAAGATGCCATGAACCCTAATGCTTGAAGGACTGTCCTTGCAGTCAGCACGGACTGATGAGATAGTTGATGGAAGTAAAGTGACAGACTCTTTTGTTTGTCCGGGGTTAAGAAGGCCATCTGGGCTGCTGTATTCAGTCTCACACCCAGAAAGCACATGTCTTGAGAGGGTACTAGACTGGACTTTATTTCGTTCACAGAATACCCTAGGCATCTTAGCACTGCTATAACATATTCCAAATGCTGTAGAAGGTCTTCCTTTTCTTGAGCCAGAATCAGGCAGTCGTCCAAGTAAGGATAGATTTGAATTCCTTGAAGCCTGAAGTAAGCTATCACTGGAGCCAGAACCTTTGTGAATACTCTGGGCGCAGTAGATAAGCCAAAGGGCAATGCAGAGAACTGATAATGAGAATTTCCAGCCCGAAACCGCAGATACTTCCTGCAACTTAGCCTTATAGGCACATGAAGGTAAGCTTCCTTGAGATCTAAAGTTACCATCCAGTGATCTTTGCCCAGCAGAGGTAAAAGCTGTTGTAACGTCAACATCTTGAACTTGGGAATGTCCAGAAAAGTGTTGAGGAGAGATAAATCCAAAATTGGTCTCCACGTGTTCCCCTTCTTTGGTACTAGGAACAGGCGAGAATAAAATCCTAGGCCCCTTTCTGATACAGGGACTGGCTGAATGGCCCCCATCTGGAGTAACTGAGAAACTTGCCTGTGAGCCTCCTTTCTTTGTGGAGGAGGAACGTCTGGCATGCCTTGGAAAGGGGGCATTGTATGGAAATAAAATCTGTAACCGTGGTGAATGATATCCAACACCCATTTGTCTTGAGTAATTAAATCCCAATTTTCTTTGAAAAGAGACAGTCTTCCTCCCAAAGGAGCTGCCAGACGAGAATCTGCTGGCAGCTGAAAAGACAGGTCATTGGGTCTGTTTACGAAAGGACTGACCCCTGCCCTCACCAGAAGTCTGAGCAGGTGAACTCCCTGTTCTAGGCCTAAAAGAACCTTGAGCCCTGCCCCTACCACGTCTAGACCTACCCCTAGACTGGGAATCATAAGCAGGATATGTCCACCCCTTAGCAGGCCAATTTCTACTAAACTTCGGTGGCTGCACCTGCAAAAAATCTTTAACAGTTTGCATAGATTTAGCTTTGTCCTCCATTTTCTTTAAAACTGCTTCCACAGGCGATCCAAACAACACATCAGATTGTAAAGGAGCATCCAAAATCCTTGTCTTAACATGCTCAGCTAAATTCTGATCCTTCAACCAGGCATGTCTGAAGAACAGAACTAGTAGCAGCCACCCTCGAGGAGGCCTGTACAGCATCAAAACCACATTGCAAAGAATGCTTACCCACTTGCTCAGACACATGAACCAAGTCCAGCAACTCTTTACACTCAATACCTTCCGCCAAAGCATCCACCTTAGATTTTAATTGTGAAAGGAGATAATTCTGATATTTTAGCATGTGAAACTGACAATTCAACGCCCTCATGGCTAGAGTGGAAGAAGTATACACTTTCTTTCCCCACCTATCCAAGGCCCTTGCCTCTTTATCAGTGGGAACAGGATTTTTAACCACAGAAGCCTTAACACCTTTAGGCCCTTGAGAAATAGTTTCTGGGTCCGCCCTAGGACTCTTAAACAAATACTTATGAGCTTCGGGCACCCTATAATACCTATCAGGCTTAACAGGAGCAGGAGGCAAAGAGTCAGGATTCAGGGAAGCCTCTGCAAAACATCTTCCACCACATTCAACACAGGAGGAATAGCTAAGGGCCTATGCTGGGGCAAAACAAGAATTCCCTAAGCCTTTTCCTGGAATCAGAGTAATCCTGGCCTTCCCATTTAAAGTGCTCCCTCATGGAATGCAGAGTCTCTGAAAATGAGAAATCCTCAAGAGGAGAAGCTGTTGGAGTGGAATCATCCACATCAGAATCAGAATAAGTAGGATACTCCTGCAAGTCTTCCGCAGAAGACTCTGAAGCCTCTGAACACTGTTCAAAACTATCAAACTCCGGTTCCACCCTAGGCCTCTTATCAGGCGGGGGCATAGAACCTCTAATCATAGTAATCAAATCTTCTGCCATTTTAAGCATATGTTTCTTAGGTACAGAACCCGAAATGCTAGGAGAAGCCCCCACTGAAGCTGAACTAGGCCTACCTCTCAAAGAAGTTTTGGCAACAGAAGGAGAGGCTCTAACTACCTTGGGAAGAGAGGGAAGAACAGTTACCTGAGAAGCCCCTCAGCCTGGCCTACCTCCTGAGAAGGCACATCCTGTAACAATAAAGTTTCTGCCTGAGACTCCATAGAAACTCCTGGCAAAACCTCTGGCTCCACTGAGCCTTCTAAAGAACCGACGTCCGGGACTGCCGGTTCATCAACCCTAGGCTTCACTGTTTTGTCCTTGCGCTTCTTGACGAAGCGGCGCCGGAGCATCCGACGGCATTTTATAATTGCAACGCTTCCCAAACACTAACCTGGCACAGTCTAACCTCCTCTTAATAGTGCGTTTGTTAAACCTAGCACAAGAGCGCAACCAACAACGCCGTGCTCAGGCCCTAAACAAGGTATACACAAGGTATGGTAATCCCTATGAGGTATCTGTTTCCCACAAGAAATACAGTTATTCACTTTTTCTGACATCCGGTAAAATACTGAGGCAAGAAAAAAACAAAATGCTCCCCAACGGGGTACTTAGCCAACTCTGTTTCGGTCTGAAACTCCGGTTTCGGAAATATTTCAGAACGCCAACCTGCACTCGCAAAACTGCTTCTGCATCGGACCATGCGGCAAAAAAGACTGAGGATATGACGTCGGTCATGCGCATTAGTACCCTGACGTTCTGACGTCAGTCTAATGCGCCCTGACCGACGTCAGCCTTATACTCTGGTATTCGGGCCGACTGGACGCGGACTATACCCAATAGTAAGGACTGCAGCAATGGAAAACGAAGAACATCAGGTTTAACATTACTAACAAACGCTTCCCTTATCTCGTTTATCACAGATTTCTATAAAGGTGTCAATAGTAGCATTATTCCAGTGGAGTATACAGACTAGGCTTTTTAAACAAGCACTGGGCAGTCGTATCTTTTTCAAACATAGCTTTCAAAGTTAAAGTTCTGCCAAACAGTCTCAGATCTTTCAGTACTTCAACAAGATCTGCTTTCTGAGCTGGAAAAAAGCTCAGTCCTTTATTAAGCAATGACAATTGTGTATCAATAAGCGTATATTATGATATTAAAGACTAAACCTGTTCAAGTCTCTTGCCGTTCTTGTAGTGTTAATAAAAACGAAAATCCAACTAAATAACAGCAACCCAGAGAGGTCGTCAGCAACTCGCATCCACAAGAGCTCGGACACCAAAAAATGTTTTCTGTATTTATTAAACACGAACAGTACACTAAATGTGAAACAACAACAGATGGTTAAGCGCTTTCGTCTGAAATAAGTCAGACTTCCTCAGAACCATGTTTAGGACTACAACAGCCCTATTTAAGAAAGTTTTGGCGCCAATATTCACATAACATCAAATTACATCTTAAAGAGCAATGCTCCTAGTCCAATAGACTACTGTTGTGCACCCTTTTACATATGCCTGTACAACATAGTGCACTACATCACAGTAATTCCAATAAAGATGTACAAACCACTCAATAGATAAAATATATACAGTACAAAGTATAACCGTACAGTGCTAAGTGTAAAAAAAAACAACACTGTGCAAAAATGCCTGAAGATACATCCTTGTATCATCTGCCAATAGACTGCAAATTCTATACTCCAGTATATGACATATAACATTTAACACAAATGTTTGTATATTATGATTTTGAGGTGTATATACTTGTATGTAAATAAATAAATTCATGTACATATATAAAAGTCAATAATAAATATGTAAATTAATAAATATTAAATATTGAATATAAATATTGCATAATAAATATTAAATATTAAATATTAATATGTTTAAGTATATGAAATTCTGAAAATTCTAAAAATGTTAATTGTCCAAAGTAACTACCTACATAAGAAATGGATGGGTTCTACCATCAAATAAAATTATACACGACATGAATTAATTAAGTATAGTGAAGTAGTGACCTACAAAACCTACTGGTTGTAAATGTAATTGTAAATGTAAATGTGTGTGTAAATGCATACTGACATGAAAAATCTATTTCTCTTAAAAGGAGGTAATAAGATATATAGAGAATAATCGAATACAAATAGTTCAAGGTATTAAAAATATTGAATATTAAAATATTAAAAATATTAAAAATATTAATATTAAAAATATATGTGGGTAAATGTTTAGGTGTGTGAATGTGCAATCCCAAGGGATTTTGTGTGCTAACATTCTAAACCATATTGAGTCACCGTACTGGTAAGGCTAACACTCACGAATCCAACTGTAAAAAGGGTTTTATACTTATAAAATCGTTTAACCCAGGACTGGTTGTTGCGTCACAAAGTATCTGCCATCTACTTTCTAATGCTGATAGCCTTACTTTCCAATTGCCTTCACTACTCCCCATTTCAATTTGATCTATAATTGCAAACCTAAAACTGTGTGTAGATCCTTTGTCTCCAATATGTCTACTCAATGCATTATTTCTGTCTTGCTTTTTAATCTTGTATTGATGCTCGTATATCCTGGTTTTAAACTTCCTTTTGGTTTTACCTATGTAGTAAGCCGAACAGGATATACATGTAGCAAGGTAGACTACTCTCTGTGTGTTGCAATTCCCAATACAACACTTAACATGTGTTTTAGTAACATTGTTTAGTTTTATAACCTTGTTGGTGTTTATATAATTGCATTGGCTACATGAACCACATCTAGAACTGCCTCTAGTTGGTCTTTTGTTAGCCCTTCCTTGTTCAAATAAATGCTTCAAATTCTGTGATGTTTTGTACACTATTTTTGGACAATTGTCCACCCGTCTACCCTCATTCTCAGTTAACATAAGTATATCCCAATACTTGTCTAAAATTTCCTTAACTAAATTGGAATAAGGGTTAAACCTAATCACACACACATACTTATCACATAACCCTTCCATTCTGTTTGTCTTAGTAAACGGGACACCTAAAAGTGGCCGATATTTCTTACCCCATTCTCCTTTAACATATTCAGTGATATTGTCTAGCATGTCCTTCGGATAACTTCTGTGCACAAACATTTCATAAATCTCCACCAATTCTTTTTCCATAACCTCCCTTTTTGAAGACATGCGGGCAGCACGGATGCACTGCCCTTTGAATACATTGCTAAAAATATGGGGAGGGTGGTTACTTTCATAATTCAAATAGTCGTTAGAAAAAGTACTCTTTCTATATATTTTTGACATAAAAATTTGTCCCATTGTTACAAATATAAGTATCCAAATAGGGAATCCCCACTTTGTCAATACAATGTGTGAATTTTAAAAATTCAGTAGTGTTGTTCATATAATCCATAAATTCAGTAATCTCATCTGTTGAGCCATTCCACAATATGAACAAGTCGTCCAAAAATCTAGTATACAACACAATTTTGTTAAAAAATTCACTTTTAAAAATGAACTCTGTTTCCCATTCCAGCATAACCATGTTAGCGTAAATCGGGGCACAAGATGCGCCCATGGCTACGCCCTTAATTTGCCTAAACAGTTCACCATGAAATTGCAAATAATTGTGATCGAGGACTAACCCCATCATATCAACAATTAAATTGACCCTGTCACTACTTAAAGTAGAAAATTTGCATAAACTGTTATAAAAATATTCAAGACCTGTATCTCTGGGAATACTTGAGAACAGGTCTGTTACATCAATAGTGAGAAAAATTAAGTCCTTTCTCCATAAATCTGGTGTAAGTTTTCCCAGAAAATCCCAGGAGTCCTTAGTTAGGTGGTTAACCCTCTGATACACATGTTTCGTCCATTCATCTATGGTTACCCCTATCTTAAATGTCTTGGATTGGGAACCCGATATTATCGGCCTAAAAGGAGGCTGTTCTAAATTTTTGTGGATTTTAGGTATACCTACAATCTTGGCCATTTTGGGATATTCAACTCTAATGAATTGATAAATTTCATTAGATATTCTATTGTCTAAAAGATATTCCTCAATGGCCAGATCAATTCTTTTGTGACCAATGTTAACTTGATTAATTGAAATGGCTTCATAGTTACCAGAAGAATGTAAAATATTAAAAATTTCACTATTGTAATCTATGGTGTTATACAAAACTATCCCTCCACCCTTGTCGGGTTTCATAATTCTGATGTGTTGACTGTCCCTAAGGTATTTAAGACATTCCCTTTCCTCCTCGTTCAGATTGTCTTTGAATGTATTTACATAATCTCTTTTGGTTCTAATGTCTTTGTACAGTTTGTATAGATCTTTACAAACTAATTTCTCATAATGTAATACTTGGGGGTGGTAAGTAGGGACAAACACACTCTTCTTTGTTAACCTCTTGTTGTTAATACCAGTCAAGCTCTTAGCCTGTTCCTTGTTGTCAAATAAAAATGTAAGGTTGTTCTTGTAGTGTTAGTCTGTGCTGTGCATTCTCCTCATTTTCCCATTCCTGGTGCGACTTCTCGAGTGACCCCTTATCAGTAGTGGATTGTGGAGTAAAAAACGCTCCATATTGTTTGCCACTAATGTAATTCCATCACTGGTAGCCTTCGGCGTTGGTTGTAACAGTTTCAGTTCTTTTTGTCTAACCACCTGACCATCTAATGGTTGCAAACGTGTAATGCTATGGTCTTCACCTCTAGTTTGGCTTAAAACGAAGTTGTTAATCATTCTAACATCTGCAGTCTGTTCAAACGCTCTTTCTTTCCTCTCAGCTGTTGCTTCAAGTTGAATGGACGACGTCAAGCTCACTTGACCAATCATATCAGCCACTCCTGCAATACTGGCGGCTGTAAATCCTCTGGCAGTTTCAGGTTGCAGAGAATTAACATTAGATCTCTCCCTGGCCCAGGAAAAAACATTCCCGGCCTTAAAGTCATTTAAGTCCCTCGGGAGCTTGCATGTTTTAGTGGCTAAAAGTCTTTTTTCATAATCTGGATACGGTCATGTAGCACATCCATCTTGATGCCTAATGCATCAGATGCATGCGTGTCATACAACTCATTCTGCAGCTTATTAATATCATTCCGCAATTCATGCTCTTGTGGTAGAAAAAAGTCTATTAATAGCTGCATGTACTTAGCACTACATTCAAGATTTAATAACTGCCATTTTCTTAATAACTCTGGATAAGTATGACCATATGTCGGCATGGTGAGCACTCTTAACCCTCTGGGTGCAACACCATGCTTAAGTGAAGTGTCACTGCAGGTTCTTAAATTTATAAAGTTTATTTTCCAAGTCTTTCTATTTGGCCAAACAGTCGCTGTAACTTACAATCTCAGCAGCATTGTCCATTGCAGATACATCAGCTGTCAGCAGCAGATTGCTGTTAGAGCCCAATAGAGTATTAAAACGATCAAAAGAATATTTTTGCATTCCTGCAGCTGCCTTCTGTAAAGAATCAGGAGATATTCCATTCAGGGTTATTTCCGCCATTCCTTCTGCCATGTTCGCTTTGGAAGAATAACAAGCAAAAAATATTATAAAATACAACTCCCAAACTGATAAAACAACCAGTGAAAAAAACAAAATGTGCTCAGAAAAAACAATAACACTGGTTGTAAAAAGGCTAAAAACAAAAGCTTTTAATGGAGTAAGCGCTTTCACGGATACACTGCTTCTTCAGACTACAATCAAACAAACAGAATCACATTTAAAAGCTAAAACAATCAAACTAATTATTACATCATACAATTAAAACATAGCTTACTTAAAGGAACACTGCATAGCAACTCTTAAAGACAATAAAATCAATGCTTCAGTGGTTTTGCCTTGAGAAAGGGTTTAAGTGAAACCATGCTATTCAAGCCCGGAGGCTTGTCAGCATGGAATTGCAAAATCCATTCTTGATCAACTAGTTCAGTGGTATTTTTAAAGTCTCCCTCTCTCTTATAAGCAGCTACTATCTGAAGTACTAAAAACTTAAATGTGCGGTCCATGCTTTTCATGTTATCCATAGCTAGTGCACTGTTTTCTTTCATATTCCTGATGTCCCTAAAATGTTCTATTATCCAGTCAGCATAGATATTGGGGTCAATCTTAAAACCTAAACTGGGATGTGTAAAAGGTCCTCCCTTCGCAATAACAGGTCCTTGAAAAGCCATTTGTGTTATAGAACTGTTGATTTTACTATGTTTCCTAGGTCAGAGAGAATAGGTACTTATGCATGCAAAAATTGTATGGTGTGCAGACATATACACATAGGAGGACCTTTTACACATCCCAGTTTAGGTTTTAAGATTGACCCCAATATCTATGCTGACTGAAGGACCTGTAATGTTATTTATTTTAGCTACTATGTTAAATGTTTTTCTTACTATGTAGGTAAAACGAATCATTGCCTTAAGGACAGGATACTAGAACATTTTAGGGACATCAGGAATATGAAAGAAAACAGTGCACTAGCTATGCATAGCATGAAGGAAGGCATGGACCACACATTTAAGTTTTTAGTACTTCAGATTGTAGCTGCTAAGAAGAGAGGGGGAGACTTTAAAAATACCACTGAACTAGTTGAACAAGAATGGATTTTGCGATTCCATGCTGACAAGCCTCCGGGCTTGAACAGCATGGTTTCACTTAAATCCTTTCTCAAGGCAAAGCCACTGAAACATTGATTTTATTGTTTTTAAGAGTTGCTATACAGTGTTCCTGTATGATGTCATAATTAAATTGTTTTAGCTTTTAAATGTGATACTGTTTGTTTGATTGTAGTCTGAAGAAGCGGTGTATCAATGAAAGCACTTAGTCCATTAAAAGCTTTTGTTTTTAGCCTTGTTACAACCAGTGTTTTTGTTTTTTCTGAATACATTTTGTTTTTTTCACTGGTTTTATCAGTTTGGGAGTTTTATTTTATAATGCATTCAGAACATACCTTGGGTAAGAAAGAGGGGTTGGTTTATAGGTTCATACTAGGCTATCTGCCCAAGGGCCTACGTAAGCCTAGCCAACAAGGATCCCTGGCTTACGCCACCCAAGAAAGTTATTTTCCTGAGCCACTGTCGAGCAGAGACACAGAAGTGATCCCCCAATCTTTATGGAAAATTAAGTAAGGTGGAATAAAGAGATAAGGCCTGTAATTCTGAGACCCTTCTAGCTGAGGTAATTGCAACCAAGAAAAGGGTCTTCCAAGCCAGAAATCTGAGCATACAAGAATCAGAAGGTTCAAAGGGAGAAAGCATCAGAGCGTCTAAAATTAAATTTAGATTCCAGGGGAGAAGAGGTTCTCTTATTGGAGGCCTTAATAGGGTAGTACCTCTTAGGAAAGCCTCGCATAACACCTATGGGACATAATACTGGAACCCATTTCTCCCATATGGAAATTTGAAATGGCAGCTAACTGAACTCGGATAGTAGCTGCAGCTTCTTCTTGGTCAAATGTTTCAGCAAGAAATTCAAGAATCTTTGAAATGGGTGTAGTAAAGGGATCAACCTCATTTTTACCTGCCCCAACAAGAGAACCTCTTCCATTTACTAGCATAAAGTCCCCTAGTAGTGGGCTTATGGGAGGAAATCAAAATGTGCTGAACTGCTGGGGAAACATCAGGAAGCCTGGCTAAGACTGGAAGTGGAGAAACCAAGCTGTGAGTTTGAGAGTTTGAATGGAAGGATGAAGAGCCCCCCACTGATGTCTCAAAAGATCTGGCACTGAGTCCAGAATCCAAAGCTCCACTTGCAGGTGAGGCCAAAGGAATGGGAACCATATCGGACGAGGCCAGTAAGGGGCAATGAGGATTAACTTGCAACCCAACGATTGTGCTTTCTGAAGAACCTCGGGGATCAGGGGAAAAAGTGGAAAGGCGTAAAGCAGTCCCGGGGGCCAATCGTGAACAAGTGCGTCCCTGGGTGACTGTCCAGGTGGTGGGACTAGGGCAAAGTAGCTGCTGTATTTATTGTTGAGGGGGTGGCAAACAGATCGCAGCTTGGCAGGCCCCATTTGTGAAAAATCCGCAACTTCCTGTTTCAGGGACCACACGTGGGACATCAGGATGGCCTGGCTGAGTTTGTCCGCTATCACGTTGGATTTCCCCGGATGTACGTTGCAACCAGAAAGCTCTGGAAAGTCATCGCCCATTGCTAAACTTGTAGAGCCTCTTGACACAAAGGGTAAGACCTGGTTCCACCCTGTTTGTTGATGTACCATACTACCGACATATTGTCCGTTTGAATTGCTATAGTCCCTGTAAGAAGAGAGTCCTGAAGTACTTGCAACACCAGGAGCACTGCTCTCATCTCCAGGACACTAATGTGCAAGTGGTACTCCTGTTCCTGCCAAGTCCCTTGAACAGTCTGTCCCGGATAATGCCCCCCCACCCTATCTAGGAGGCATCCGTGGTCACTGTGGCTACAATTTGGGGGGTAGAAATGGCCTATCTATTGTCACCATAGGGGAGTGAAGCCACCACTCCAGATTCCTTTTGCAGGATTCCGTGATCAGAATCTGATGTGACATGGGTAAATCCAGGAATGACCATTGTGCAAATAGAAGCCACTGTAGAATTCTCATGTGGAAA